>NC_081773.1:12879835-13479835 GCF_963082965.1 Carassius carassius | reverse complement strand
TGGATGGAAGGAAAGGACAGATACAGAAAGACAAGAGTTTGACCATCTCTCCTCTAACTTCAGCTTGTCATTTGAATGTTTAATTGATTGCTTATGTGACCTGTCTTGTAAGAGTAATCAAGAAGAAAGAAAACAAACACCTGTGCCATCATGAGTGAGGTCATTTGACTTTAAAGGATATAAAGAATGGATCTTAAATTATTTCAGTGTATATATGCTGACATTTTTCCCCAGATGAAGAATTTATTACTTGATAGGTGGTCTTTTTTTAACCGACAGCTCAGTTATGTTTATTTGAAGTTTTAACACTCAGTGCCATAAAATTGAATCTTCTATAAAGTTGTAGGCAGAGTGTATTAAATCCGGATTGGTTGCAGAAAGATGAAAAGGCACCAAATGTACATACAGTGACACATAAACTGGTATTTATAAAGGCTTTTTCTTTTTTTTAAGAAATATAGCACAAACCTTTTTAAATGAAGAAATCAAATTTTTACTTGTTGAACATTAATGGAACGTTCATAATGGTTATTCTGCTAGGGCACCTGTTTAAACTTGAGAAGAACTGATTGTCATTGCAAATTGACTCTTGCAAATTGAATTTGCAGTCGTGTCTAGGGTCACTTTGTACAAAATTCACAATCAAGAGAAAATAATCTATCAAGGATAAAGAACATAAGAAGAGTGATGATTTTCATGGCAATGGCTTTTTCATGACAAAGGTTTGATGCAGCATTTAGTTTACATAGAATTACATAAAATATATGTGTTCTGTGCATAGTAGCACACAGACATAGTAGCAGTCTATATATATATATATATATATATATATATATATATATATTTTACTATTTAAGATTGGTGTTGTGGCTGGCAAAATAGCTGAGAACTCCCCGCTTCCAAGAAATTGCCTTAAATTACCTATTACCTATTATGCAAAATCCACTTTTACATGGTGTTTGGACATAAATGTGTGTTGGCAGGGTGTGGACACAACCTACATACAATGATAAAAATCCACCCACTCATCATTTTTTATTCCCCTTTAATCCAAGTCAGTCTCACTAGGCCTGATGTTTTGATTCTCATGCAGTGTGACGTAACATTGCGTAGGGCCGGGGTTAATTGACTGTCATGGGGTTAATTGACTGTCCTCCCTTTTTTCCGTGCTGGAGCAGCTGTAACATCAACAATGTCTCACAAGCAATCCTGATTCTCTGTGTTTGGGTATAAGAATGAGCATAAGAGTCCTCATTTTCTCCCAACATCTGAGCTGCTGAGGACGCTGTGGATTACTTTTATTTTTCAAGGTAATGCATCTCAAAATCCCAAAGGCCAATATTACATCTTGTAAAAAGGGGATAATAGGTTCCCTTTTAGAAAAAGCCTGTAATCACATTTGCAGTTAATTTTCCTTGATTGCATTTTGCTTATTTAATTTCATAACCACACTAACTATTGGCTCCTTATTATGACTGTTTGGACCTTTGTTGTGAAGCCAATTTAGATGCTATTGGAATTTTGATTGAATACGGCTTGTACAGAACTATAAAAAGAATGTGGATCGCTCAGAGAATTTGTTCTTAAAAGAACTGATAAGAATTGTTTGATATAATGGTGAAGTCTGACATTTGCTTACAGACTTCGGGGTCTTGGCAAATCTGACCACAATTTCGGTGAAATTCTAATGGAGGCATTTGAGTTTGCTGTGGCCTTTTTCTTGATTTGAATCTTATTTGCTGTCCTAATTATTTCTTATTTGAAGAAACAATTAAGATATTGAAAAGGTTTTATTTGTGATTTTTTTTTCTTCTTTTTTTTCGGTTCTTCAAAACAGGAGATAGCATTTTCCCATTCAAGTTTGGGCAACTTTGGGACTGTACTGAGGTCACTGGGGTCAATAGTGCAGGAATTGATCTTTCAGTAAGGGAGCCATGGCAACAACACACAGCATGTTAGCTGCCAGGAATCGACCTCAATAACTGGTGCTGCACCTTTAAAAGCTGCTGGAGCCCTGGTCCAGGAGCGGCCTAGATCAAAGGAGCAGTCCATCAATATCATGACTGTCAGCCCACAGGTAACTCTTCACCATCACACTCAATCTCACCCGCTGATCACAGACAAAACCAGTCAGCTTGGATTTGATTCAACTTTAATTTGTCATTGCACCCTTGTTTTTAACCCTAGAGCACCAAGATACTCAGGTGGACCCAATAAACAGAGAAAGAATGAGTGAAGATCTATGGGAAACCGATCAAAGAATGCTTTTTTCACATAATGGTTAAGAATTCAGATGTTGAATTTGTCTTTTCTCAATACTTTAAGTTCAACTTACATTTGGTTAAATCATAAAGGTCAGTTCAAACAAAACAGGCGAGACTGGATTTAAAGCTCTTGTTGTTTAATCACTACCATAACCTGCAACCCACCCAAATCATACGTGTTACACGAATCGGTAGAGATCACTGCTTCAGGTATCGACCAAATACTGCTGTTCACATCGATAACCACTGCAGTCCAGCCAAGTGTCTCTGGAGCTGCACAAACGAGGCAGATAAAGCTTTTGCTTAACCAAGCTTATCTGAGCTTGTTTTCTTTGACGAGCATTTCTTGTGCATTACTACTGTTTCTCAGGAACAAAAAAATTATTCTTCTAAGCTGTCAGTTACGAAGTTGAGCTGTTATTCTCAAACAATATTAAGTTCACTCATTACATTGGTGCAAGACAGGCTGATACACACCATGTAAATAAACACTTCAGCACACCCTAATTTAGCAGAGAATGGCATGTTCTCTATGGTCAAAATGTTTTGTTGGTCCTGGAATAAAATCCTTAAAAAGAAAAAAATAATAATTTAACCCAATCTCTTTACCCATAACCCAAACCCTATCCTAACCCTTAAGCCAGGGGTGTCCAGTCCTGCTCCTGGAGGGCCACATCTAACCCCAGTTAAAGACCTTAGCAGCTATTCAGGGTTTGTTAGATTACTAGAAATTTCCAAAATAGTGTGTTGGTGTAGACATGGAGCTAAATTCTGCAGGACATTAGCCCTCCAGGTGAAGCAACATGACTGGTGTATAGCGTAACCATAAAATCAAATTAGTTGTCAGGAATGTTGTTCCATCAACATGACATGTTATTTTAAAATTGGTAGGTAGTAGTGTAAAGGTTAAGCAAGTTGTACATTGTATGAAAACCAGACCATGTCAGTTGCCTTGTGGTTATAATTTGTAGTCGTCAACACCAAATTCTCTTGTCTTTCAATGATTAGCACATGCAACTCACATGAAACAATCAATCAGCCAAACCTCACAAAGTCACTAGAATTTGTAGAATTATTGGTGTTTACATCAGAGATACAATCTAATTGCCTGGTATTATCCTCTCCTTTCAGGTCAATTCCATCTCCCTCTGTATCTGTAATGCCTGAAAGTTTCTAATTAACATGTTCCAGCATGTTGTTTTGCTCTTTCATCGTGTTCTAATTTGCCTAAAGCTATGATCTCCCATTTGTGTTTTGTGGGCAAGTTAACTGAATCTCTTTTGATGTGTTTATATTTTTAGGGAGGGAGACCTGCCGTTAGTTTCATTGTGCAAACTGGTGCTAATTGCTAAATGAGAGCCAGTTAGCTGCTAATTTAGAACAACACAGAGCAGATAGAATGTAGTGGCGAAAATGAGAATGCAGTCAAGAACGGAAACTAAGGTGTGATTTGGAGGAAGGAGGCTTAATCAAAAGGCTTCTTTCTCCTGGAGCGAGGGAAGGGGGTTGCGTTGCCCTCAGCTGGCACTTGCTTCTTTCCAATCCAATGAAAAGTGCTTCAAATGCATGACAAAAATAATGATTCTCAAGTGGGAACTGTGGTCTTTCCATTCTCCAGGAAATCACGTGACGAGCATTGCTGACACTGCTTGATTCTCTTGTACCTTTGTTCTCACCGGTCCACAAAATCATTTAGTGGACTTCACCTCGGAGCCCGGCAGCCCAGCAAGTATGCGTCATGTTGGGCCCTCTTCTAAGCAGCTCTTGGATGAAAGCGAAAGCCAGGCTTATCTCTTTAATTCTTTATTTCATCATTTTGTTCCTTGCAGCCATGTTCAGGAAAAAAGGCTTTCCAGTACGCTCCCATGGGATGCTCAACTCCTAGCTTCTGTGCTAATGTGGCGCTGTCATTTGAAGTGGTTTCTGCACCAGTCCCAGACTTGGCAACTCTTGTGGCTCTTTTGCTGTTTTTTTTTTTCCTTTTTTAGTCCTTGTTTTCACTTGTGCATGGATGCATTCATAAATAAATGCAGAGTTCCCGCCCCAAAATAAAACTGTGCTCCCCATGTGCCTCCCAACATCCCCCCCCCCCACACACACACTTTTTTTTATTATTTTTTTGCACTGTTCTTTTTAAGTGTGTCGACAGGCAGGGGAACAGCGCTCATTTCATTAGCATTGACATTAGCAGATGCCACCACAAGCCTCAGAACTACAAAGGCTCCAGGGTTCAAAGCCACCCTGCCTGGATAAGCAGATCCCCTGGAAAAAAAGAGAGGGGTGGGGGGGGGAGAAAAAGATCATCGTAGTTCTTGCATGGAAGGTTGCCATGCGTTCTGATCATTTAGTGGCTCCTTTCTCAGTGTTCACGCCTTTCACACTCTCCCCCCAGCAGAGAGTTTATACATTTAGATTAAGCCCCCTGCTGACTGTGGTACATTTGGGTCTTCGTTTTCTATTAGGAGTCACAATCTTGTTCCATGTTGTTTAAATTGTGCTAAATCCATAGAGATCAATGAAAACATCAGATCATATTTATATTTAAGACTTTATTCATCATTATACGTGTGTTTGAGAAAGTCAGAGAATGTGTTTTGAGCCCTATTTTAGCCTTGGGAATTGTTGCGCATGTAGATGTAATGAAATTTTAACATATGCAGTGCACGTTTTGCATTTCCAATTTTGCACAAATGCATATACAAATATTATAATTTATATTTTAGTTAAAGGACTATATGATCATACTTGCCACATGTGACTGACTACATCCAAAACAAATTTTTAGTTTGTAGGATGGCAGAACTCGCTTGTACTCCAATCGCGTAAGTTTTATCGAAGCAGAGCCATGCAAATTTTCTTTTACAGATGTCACCCTGAGAATTACTGTCTGAATAGTGCTAATGTATTTGATTCTGTGGGGGCATGAGCTGTGGCTCTAATATCTTAGTATTGTAGTGGCCTAGAAATAAAGTGGCCTCCCTGATTTCCATACACAGTGTATGCAGTGATTTAGGGCTTGATGAGAGATGATTAGGTGACAGGCTTATAATGAATAACTGTGCGCAAGAGGGACATGGAGGAGGGCGCACTGCTCCTCTCCTCACTGTTAACGGGATCTGTGAGATTGCAATCTAATATGTGATTAGCCCCTCTGTTATTTATTCTTCAATTTGGAGGGATTTCTATGTTTTGATAATATAATGTGAATTATTTATTGGCCTAATCTCTGAATTTTCTCTCCTCTGCATGCCATTTTGCTCCCAAAGACAAAGATATGTCATCAGAGATTGCAAAACAGAATTTGTCAATAAGGTGATGGGGTTGCACAAACCAATGACTATAACACGTTTTTTTTTAAACTTATACTGTGAGACTTTACTGCTAGCGTTGAGAACAGAAGTCATCTTTTGAGCAATTTCAATGTCCCATCTGACCCGGTCTTAAATTAAAAGTGTCTCTGTGTAGCCATGGAAATTTGTGGTAATTAGACCTATTTAGCGGAGGTTAATCACAACTGACATGAGCAGATGAAAAGGCGAACAGTAAGTGCTGCCTATGCAGCTGGTAACCTGCATTGAACTCAGTGGGTAATTTTGTTCGCACCATGCCTAACATTTATGTTGAGTGCCCAACACTCAACACTGCTACTTTTACATGATACTGATGCATAAAATCATACATGAACTAGAGTCACATGAAATCCCTTTATGCTGTTTTTTTCCTGCAATATGCAGTTAGTAGTGTTGTGTTCTGTCATATATTGAAATTAATCTGGCCTTAACTATGTATTAATCACTTTCACAAAACATTTACTCTTATTTTATTTCAAAACTGATATTAATCAGTGTCTTAATAATCCATTATACAATTATTGTTTTATATTCAACAGTTTTAATGCTCATTATATAGTTTGTACTGCTTGAATTGGTGTATTTTTAAGTTAAATTTAAGTTATCAGTTTCAGGCAATTTATATTAGACTCCATAGATAAATATTTAGTGGTTTATTTCAGCCTTACAGCTTGAATTTTGGCAAGTGAGACTTAGTTTAGATTATTTATTGATGGATATATAAATTAATATAATTATTATGGACTGTAAAATAGTTTATCCACTGACAGATGTCTGAAAAACGTATATACATTTCAGAAGGGGAATTATGTTTTAAACGTTCATGATGTGTTTTATCTTTTGCTCCATTGGGAAATGAAGTTACGAAGTGCATGGTGACCAACATTCCACGCTTTTTTGATTTTAATACACCATCTTGGTTTTCATAGGGACTAGTTTTTTTTTTTTTACTTTGGTAATAAGAACCTTACAGTAGCTACACCTCACCACTTTACCCACGATTACTGCACTTAACCTTCATTTTGTGCTTTATTTTTCTCCTATTGGAGTTCTGGATCTCCCTTGCTATCACAAGAAGCCATCTGAGGCCTAATGATCTGGGACCATGTACACAGTTTATCTTCAGTCCAGCAGTGTAATGAGTGGGAAGAGCTCCACTGAGTGGGCCCGCTGGGCCAAGGGATTCCATTAGCACAAAAATGGTGTGGTCATTTCAACTTCTTTGTTCACAGCTCAGCAAACAGATGTTTTCTTGCATATTCATCAAGTTGTCCAGGCACATGAAGTGGATGATGCTTCTGGATATGAGTTAATGTTGAAATACATGCCTGTGGGAAGTAGAGTTAGGGTAATCAGCAACAACAGCTTTCAAAACCAAGAAGCATGCAGATTGCGAATCTATATATTGGGATTGCTGTACCCAGTAAATGTTTCTATTTTAGAAAATGAAAAAAAATATGTTGCTAAAGAAGAACAAACAGTAGGCATTGTTTGTTAAAATGTCAGAATTTATGCGATGAATGCATGATTATTGATGCAGATTTACAGACTTGATTCCAATTCACAAGCTAAGGATTCAGTTTTATTTCAATTTCAATTTTATTTGATTTTGGTATTTTATTTACAATGTCCATTTAACTTGCATGCACAAAATCTCTGCTAATGCTGTAAATTATGGAAAGCTGTGTTTCAGACTGTTTCATTAATAGCACATGTTCATAAGAGTCCTTTGTTTGTGAATTGATCACACGTTATGTTTTGTTTTCACTTGCAACCCTTCACTGTTTGGATGGAGCCAGTTATTGTAAGACTAAGACTATAGATAGAGAAGATAATACTGTAGATGAGAATAGATGTGGTGAGGTTGCAATATGAAAAAGCTGTTAGCAAATTAGCAAGTCATTCTAACTAATTCATAATGTGTTTTCCCCTGTTTAATGTCCATGAGGGTCCCACTATGTGCATATATTGATGAGCTCAAATGCAATCTTATGCTATGTCTGTGCTGTCAACACTTGTCGTTGAGGTTTGGCGGAGCTTCCTCTAGCGTAGTGCTAATGGAGGATGCTAAAATGAGATAATTAGGGAACCAAATAATGCTGCACTTAGAAAACCACTGGGGGTACAAAGGAAGACTGTGTGTATGTGTGTGTTGGTGCGGAAGCAGTGGCTAGGAGAGCGAAAGAGGGATTAACAGAACTGATTTAAAAGGATTAGCAAGTCCCACCGAATCCAAGGAGCCGCTAGAGCCCCCTACCACACGCTCCTCAACCCGTAATCCCTTTCAAGTGTGCCACAGAATTGGTGTTCCCTGTAATCTGCCCGATTTATATGATGAAACCCAATACACTTGACAACCTCGGTGAACGGGGGCAGACAGAAAACAATGACTGTAAAATGCCGCTCTGCCAAAGCTGGATTAGTACAGCTGCAAGTGTTCCACTGGAGCTCCTTTCACAGATGGACTTCATGGAGGTACTTGTGTCAAGAGCCTCCGCATGACTCCACTGTTGTTTTTATGATGGATACTATTGTCCTAGATCTGTGATACGTGTCTCTGATTGCATTCATACCTCATGCTCATTTTAAAAGGGAGGGTATGGATCTATGCTAATGTTCCTCATCTATCATGTGGATATTAAATGGCAATCACTGCTGATAAGAAAGGCCTGAATGTGCCTACAGCCACTTAGAAAACAAAAGGAAAGTGTGTCCATCAACAATAATGGGCTTGGGATGCATATTCAGTATAAAACATACATTAGTGCCTCAAATGGAGCTGGGAGGAGGCTGTCCTTGCTATTTGAGCAAAATGGGAAATTTAATTACACGACCATTTGGCGCAAGCAATGGTAACATCACTTGAGGCGCTGCCAAGTCCCATTCCCCTTCCCCTTCCCCTATCCAAAGGGAAGGTTTTGAAGAGGAGTGATTGGATGGCTTCAAGACCAATGAAGTCTCAGGTATCGCTTTAATGCGATGGACTGGAGGACTTGTGGTGCCTGTGGTAATTATTTTGCTGCTGTTCTGTTGGGAGTTGGGTGGCGGGGCAGCTGTAATTAACGCTTGGCTGATGGATCCAGTGACTTCCTGCTCTAGGCTTACTTCAGGGATGGCACGAGAATAAGAATAAGCATTGTCTCCAGAGGGCGAAGCCTCCATACGTTGGACCTTTAAGTTATTACAGAGATGAGTGATAGCCCATATCCAGACATGAGGTGAATGCAAACTCCGTTTTAAAGGGATAGTTCAGCCATAAATGAAAATTGCCATAATTTACTCTCACTATCATGTTATTTCAAACCTATATGACTTTATTGTTTCATATGTGCATTCTTATTGCGGCAGAATGCCAAGTGCGAAGACTGACATGGAACACAATAAACTATTGCATAACATTTTTATTTTTCATTTTATTTTTGCACATAATTATTCTCATTTAGCTTCATAACATTACGGTTGAACCACTGACTATTGCATAACATTTTTATTTTTCATTTTATTTTCGCACATAATTATTCTCATTTAGCTTCATAACATTACGGTTGAACCACTAATGTTACGTGGAATATTTTAATGATGTCTTTACTACCTTTCTGGCCCTTGCACATGATGGTTTCTTTGCAGTCTATGGAGGTTCAGAAAGCTCTCACATTTTATCAAAAATATCTTAATTTGTGTTCTGAAGATGCTGACATTTTATGAGGGTAAGTAATTAATGGAATGGAACTATCCCTTTAATTGAAAGCAACTTTTACACTTTCTTTCTTTATTTTAAATGAAATTAACCAGTCGTTAAACTCAAATTCCATATCTATCTCAGGAAGAACACACAAGTGGCCAGAAACTGAAAGGTGAGATGTTTAATTGATTCAGAGGTTAACGATCCAGGCTTAGCATTGCGCAGTTAGTTTTTAAATGTCAGATCTCTCAAACCTGCCCTTTGTGTCAGCGGCAAAGAATGAGAACGTGCGTGCATGTATGTGCACAGGTTAAGTTGTAGCTATGTGCAAAGGTCTGTCATAGAGCATATTGTTACAAGTCCAGTCAGTGGTTCATCCTAATAACACTGAGCCTAATTCATGTATGAAATCAAAGCCATGGCAACATTTGAAGCACTACCCTTGTGACATTAGGGAACTCTTTGGTCTTTGCTCTGTGTCCTCAAAATGTCAGATTTGTACCTTTCTCTGAATGTCCACCTAACTCTGCAGAGTGGAAGGTTTCAGGCCATAGTGAGAAGAATGTTCCTGTGGTTAAGCGCTGTCTTTTGCTTTGAGGCTTTTTGGAAAAAAATACACTTAATGGCCTGTGAAGGTGGGTAGAAGAAATACACATCCAAGTGATCAGATAATATCCTCAACAGGGTGGTCACAAGCTTTGCCACACTCAGGTTTCTTTTGGCCTCAAACCCATATTAGAAACGTCTGTGTCATATCATTGCATGCTGAGAATTTAGAAAAGCATCCCAGGGTGAATGGAATCAAGAGCTGTTCGCTGGTTTTATCTTTTATCTCAAAGGGTATTCACGAGGAGACCGGCCGTTTCTCTGAAAGATCTATCTGCACAGATCATCCCGCCTCTGTTATCTAATGAGTACTTATTTAAAGCACTCATACATGCTTTGGACATTGAAGCAGAGACATCCAGCAGCTAGTATGCAGGCACACAGCATGCTGGGATATGAGAGCATGGAGTTTTGACATGATGATAGTGTTAACCAGGACAGACCTTTTTATAGTACTGCTTTTATATTTATAAATCATTTTGGTTTCTGTAATTTTTTTCTGTCAGTGTTTTATCACAGTGCACATGCCACAGTATAAATGGTACAGCAGTATTAGGAATTATTCTAAATTGTATTGAGAATGGCTTTTAAATTTTTCATTACAGCAGATGTCTCTTCCTCCTGACATGTCAGTTAAACTTCCAGTGTAAAGTCCTGTGTCCAGTATAATTCAAATGTGCAGTTCATTAAAAAAAGATACAATTCTTAAGTTATACATAAAATAATAATAATAATAATGATAAAATAATAAGCCATGTTTGCAGGTGAATAGCCCACAAAGGAATGTCTTGAGGGCCATGTGTTGACTAGTGCTTCTAGCAGAATCTATTTTTTCCATCAATGGAATATATATCACGTGTGTAGATTGAACTAATTGCTGCATTGTTATATAGTCAGTGTAAAATTGTCATGTAAATCTCTAATTGCAATAATCTTGTTTCAATGTAGTGCTGTGCTTCAGTCTGATCAGTGTGATCTACAGTAGAAGAGGCGAGTAATACCGCTATATTTTACAGCGGCATTACTTTCTTCGACACACCAATTATATAGATGAGATTTTCATCCATGCGTTCCAATTGCCTGACTGTGTTTTCATATTAATGGCATATTGATCTCAGATTGCTGGAGCTTGTTATTTGGCTAGATACATAATGGGCATCATGGCTTCATTTTTTATTGCAATGGTGTCATCTGCTATCTGTGATCACAAGATTGGTATATGCAGGTTTATCTCTTGTATATGTAATGATCTCACAAGCTCATGTTGTACTTTTTGTCTCTTATTCATATAAAATTTCGCAAGGTATGTTTGGCAGAAGAGAACACATCGTTCACCATATGAACTTTTCTTTTTCTTTTTTTTTTGCTGTGCAGTGAAAACAGCTTTGATTATTATGGGAGTTCAGCAGTTTTTATCAAGTATTTAATTGAAGCAGCATTAGGTTAATATGGAGTCAATTAAAAAAGTAACATTATTTCCAAATAGCAATATGATACTGTTATCGGTTGATTACATGTTCTATTCAAATCAATGACATTTGTTAACATTATATTTGCTTAAAAAAACTTTGATAAATGATACTTTTATTTTATTCACTTTATTTTTTTAGTTTATTTTGCTACATATAATTTTTAAATGTTTGTTTTATTAAAATTAATAATACAATTGTGTCAGATCATTATGCAAAGTGGCTGTAGAAGTATACATATTTTTTATTTTATTCCTATACTGTGTTTTGACATGTCTATTAAGTTGTCTGAGACAGCATCTTTTCATAGAAGATGTGTTCTTGCATAAAAAAAAAGTTTTCAATGCTAGTCTATGTACGCCTGCAGATTGACACCTTTGACTGTTGTTTAGCATCTTGCACCATGCCACATTTTTGTCAAGTAAAAATATATATTTTTAATAAATGGTCTCAGGACCTCCGTGTCATTTTGTTGCATATCATCTAGCTGTTTTTGGACACAAGAACGTATTAAGCACGATTAATTGCATTTTTTTAATCATTTTTTTTTTAATTAATGAATTTAATTGACAGCCCTGCTTGTAATACTGTACTCCCAACACTGATGATGTGTCAGATAGATGCAAGAAGTGGTCCCTGATGTAGTTTGGTTATTTAACATAGCTGAGAGCTACATGCATGAAACATGGGTATTTATAACTCTTACAGCAGAATGTTAGACATCGATGGATCATCCTCTGCACAGAAAGTGAATGAGGTAGGGCAAATTAATTGAGACAGGGAGAGATCGGCGCAGTTGCTCAGCCTCAAGGGCGAGTGGCCAAATTTAAGTCAGATTCCATCGAAGACGCCGTGTAGGCTAATTATTCTAGGCTTCACATCTGCTTGTGTGGCTCAGTTGCTTCTTCTGTCTTTTCAGTTTAGTGAACCTTGGAGGCCCCTGCCTATTCTGAAGGATCTACCCACACACACACACACACACACACACACACACACTAGCAAACAGTAATGAGAGGCAATCCGTGAGAGAGAAAAAAACACGGCAAACTACCCACAGCCACTGCAACTTTCTTTACTGTTCATCCGCATAACGTTTCCAAACTGCATTCCGCCTCCACACCTCATGTCTCCTCGCGCTGCCTGTCTTCCCATGATCCCTCACTCCTCCTCAACCCTCCCCCCTCCCATCCTCCTCAGTGCAACGCTGATGTTTCCAGCATGGCTTCTGGGAGAGGGAAGTTGCGAAAACCTCCCGATTGGCCTTGCAGAAGGAAGAGACAAACAAAAGGGGAGCTGAGAGTTGTTTGAAGCCTGTTGAGAGTAAAGAGAGAGAGCAAAAGAGATGGCAGAGATTGAGGAAGCTGTGGAGCAGGGGCTCAGCTGCTCCCTGGAGGGCTGGCAGAGGGTTTTCGGGCAAGAGAGGAGAGATCTGGGTTGTGAGGAGTGAGTGAGCGAGAGAAGAAAAGAGAGGAAGAGAAGCATAGATTTGCCCTCGGTGACTGGCAGCACATATTTACAGAACTCTGTCGTAGCCACGTTCTCCATCCAAGGCTGGGATGAATTTGTGTCGTCCCCTCTCACGCTCTTGTTAGTCGGCCTCCAGAGGGAACGGCTCTGCCACGCGCCAAGAAAAGAAAGCTCAAACTATGACTAAAACCGTGTCTGAGCTAAGCGGGAGAATGCTGACTTCTCTCTGCAAGCCGTTTGAAGCGAATAGTACTGGCTGGAGCATTTCTTATACTTAAAGATTGGGCTCTGGGTTAAGCCTCGACCGTACAGTTTCTTATTTTCTTGAGAAAAAGAGCCCCGGGTCTGTGCTGCTACTGCAAACTCATTGTTTCTCAGTGTATTACACAGCCATTTTAACCTCTGTTTCCCTAGGGCCATGTCACCTAGTCCATTTCTGTGCCCTTAACTCATGTTGAGGCTGAGGTTGACTGCTGTGAGTAGCTTATCTATCGATCCCGCCGGAAATCCAGCCGCGTTTGAGAAAGTATGTTACAAATTGCATTATGATGATGAACATTTTCCTCTGTAATGCTAATGCTATTATGCAGACAGCTCCATCAAATTCAATCAGCAAATGTGTGAGTCTAGAGCAGGACTGTGTTGGAAACAGAAACACTGGGTTCAGTAATTCTGTGTGTACGAAGGTTCCATGATATATTAATAATGAGGTATCTTTAAGATCATAGCTGTCATTTATGAGGATGTTCACACCACTTTTTGCCATTTTTGAATGTATCTAATACAGAATAAGCATTTGAAAATGTTGACAACAAGCTTTCATTTAGCTTGTTTGTGTTATAACGAGTGGCTTTAGATGCTTAAATAATTTTTTTATCAATGTTGTTTAGTTTTGTCTTGGCAAATACTCTTTTACTTTGTGCGTTCATACTATAGATCATCTGGTCTGAGTGCTGTGTGCTTGTGAGTGTTTTGTAACAGTGAGATTGGCTCATTGTAGAATTCATACACTCACAAATCCTCACAAATTGTTCCATTAATATATTTCACCCTCAGTCCTCTATTCACATCCACCAAGACCATCTTCTGTCTAACAAATTTCCCACATGTAGCTGAGTCTCTACATTTTCCTCCTGGATTTCCTTTTATCTCCTCTGTGTGATATACATCCAGGCAGGAAGCTGCAGTCTCTCAGATTCTATCATGTCCTGTGTGCCTTGTTTGAGCGAATGACTGAACCTTACCCTGTAGAAGAAAATGAGATCTGGTGCTAAACCAGAGAATGTGAAATGTTATCCACCAAATCCACCAGTCTGTCAGTGTTCACCTGCCAGGTGACAACATGATAAGACCCTTAAAGCAGAAGAACAGCCCCTCTCGCTTCTCCTATCACTCTGCCATCAAACACTCTGACTTGTATTATAAGAGCATTTAACCATTAGCAACCATTTGTACCTTAGAAATTTATAGTGAGACACAAGAGATCATGAAGGGCACATGGTTTATATGTTCGATTTTATCTGTTGCTCTCTGATTGTTTTAAGTCTCTTGTAGAATTAAAGTGTGGCAAAAATATAATCAACTATTTTTTAAAGAAATTAATAATTTTACAGCATAGCTGCATATTACATTAATGCATACAAGATTTGATTCAAAGTGAAAGTAAAGACATTTACACTGATAAAAACTAAATAAATAAAATACAGTTCAGGTCCATATATATTTGGATACTGACACAATTTTCATAATTTTGGCTCAGTATGCCACCAGAATAAAATTAAAATGAAACAATAAAAAATGAATTGACTTTAAGCTTTCAAGGGGTTAAACAAAAATATAACATAAAAAGCAAAGGAATTACAACCATTTTTATACATATTTTCCTCATTTTCAGGGGCTCAAATGTAATTGGACAAATGACTGCCTTAAGTCTGGAATTCATAGACATTACCAGAGACTAGGTCTCCTCCTTTGTGATGCTTTGCCAGGAATTTACTGCAGCCGATCTAAGTTGTAGTTTTTTGTGGGGTTTTCTTCCTTCAGTTTTGTCTTCAGCAAGTGAAACGCAAGCTCAGTCGGGTTCAGATCAGGAGACTGACCATTGCAGAATAATCCACTTTTTTTTACCTTCAAAAATTACTGAGTTTCTTTAGCTCTGTATTTTGTGTCATTGTCCATTTGTACTATGAAGCACCGTCCAATCAAATTTGCTGCAATCGGCTGAATCTGGGCATAAAGTATAGTTCTGAAGTATACACTTCAGAATTCTTCCAGCTGCTTTTATCCTCTGTCACATCATTATTAAACACCAGTAACCCAGTGCCACTGATAGCCATACATGCTCATGCATTCACACTGCTCCACTGTGTTTCACAGATGATGTTGCATGCTTTGGATTATAAGCTGTGTTACAAGCTTTCTCAATACTTTTTTCTTCTCATCATTCTGGTGTAGGCTGATCTTAATTTCAGGCATCTAAAGAATGCTTTTCCAGAAGTGGTCTGGCTGTTTTAGATCTAAGGTCTAATCTGGCCTTGTTTGCACCTTGTGGTGAACCCTCTGTATTTGCTCTCGTGAAGTCTTCTCTTGATTCTAGACTTTGACAGTGACAGACCTACCTACTGGAGAATTTTCTTCTCTTGGCTGGATGTGGTGAAAGGGTTTTTCTTTACCATGCAGAGGTCCTCTGTAGACGTTCAGAATATTTTATGGTGCTGAGCTCACACATATGTTGCGTTCTTTTTTTCTCAGGCCACTCTGGATGTTCCTGCTATCTCTCTGATGCTTTTTTTGTTTTTTGTTTTCGAAGCCTAACAATTTTCTGTTTCATCTGAAATCCTTTGACCACATGATGTGGGTTCACAGCAACAGCTTTCAAATGCAAATGGAACACTTTGAATCAACTAATTGAGAAATAATGAAGGAATAGCCCATATCTGTCCATGAAATGGCTTTTGAGTCAACTGTCCCAATTACTTATTGTCCCTTGAAGGGGGGGGGGGGGGGGGGGGGGGTTGGGGGGGGGGGTAAATCCTTAACCTTTTCTCCAGTTGTGATGAGAATACGCTCAAATTAAAGAGCGTATTCTCATCACTCATTACCTGTATGCTAACTCTAAGGACTAACTCTTCCTCTACTTACCTCTCTCAAGCGATCCTCCAAAGATCAAAGTCTCCATCGTGCGTGTGTGTGGTACACCTCCCTTCTCAGACGTCTTCACCCAGCTATCACGGACCAATTCATCACTCTACCCAGCACTTCCCACTCCTCTGCTTGTGCCTTCAATAAAACCATCTTTCTGTTACTCCTCAGCCTCCCGGGTATTCTGTAACAGAAGACCGGACCAACACCGCTTGGCACAAGCATGAGCCTCACGGACCCCTTTCAAGATCTGGTCGATGCACTCCGTAGGACACTCACAGCTCAACCTGCATCCCCAACACCAGCGAGCACTTCCGTCAACGATGCCAGCACTTCCTCACCTTCCCAGTCTCACAGTCCCATGGCCAGGCCGGCGCCCTACTCTGGTTCGGCGGAGGAGTGCAGCGGATTCCTCCTTCAATGCTCGCTGGTCCTGGAGATGCAACCGCACTTTTATCCCAACGAGAGATCCAAGGTAGCATTTGTAATTTCTCAACTGCAAGGTAAAGCACTACTGTGGGCAGATTCTATATGGACTCAAAATAACCCAGTTATCCAGTCTTATCCCAGCTTCATCAACCATTTCCGAGAAGTTTTTGGCAGACCAGCTTGGGACTCGTCAATTGGTGAGAAGCTGTATAATCTCAAACAGGGAAAAATGTCTGTCAATGAATATTCCCTTCAGTTTAGGACTCTAGCGGCCTCCAGTGGATGGAACGAACAGGCTTTACTGACTACCTACCATCAGGGATTGGAACCTCGAGTGCGGTTGCGTCTCGCTGCATATGAGGACACCATCGGGCTTGAACGGTTCATCCAGCTTTCCATCCGCTTTGCCACCCGTATGCAGTCGTGCTTAGAAGAGCACCAGGGCCAGGCGTATTCCACCACGCCACTCTGCCGACCAGAGGCCGTCAGCTCCCCAGAACCAGCCAACGAACCCATGCTAGTGGACTCATATCGACTCTCAATGGCTGAAAGACAAAGACGGCTGGCCCAGAATCTTTGCCTCTACTGTGCAGCCCCGGGGCATGCCATTACTGTATGCCCCGTCCTTCCTCCTCGTCCCATGGTGAGTGCCATTCTCCCTTCAAAATACCAAATGAAACCACTCACCACTGTTTTGACACTTACTGCCGCTGACATCTCTCTTCCAGTTTCCGCCCTCCTCGATTCTGGGTCAGTCGGCAACTTCATCTCTGGCGCCCTCTGCCGTCAACTCAAACTCGCTACCACGGCAACGCCGTCAGCCTACCAAGTCCACACAATTACCGGCAGGCCGTTGAGTAGAAGATGTGTATGTCATAGTGTGGGTCCCATTTCCCTCCAAACCGGGCTACTCCACCACGAGGAGATCCATCTGCTGGTTCTGGAGGAATCCACCGCTGACGTCATTCTAGGGACGCCCGTGGTTGGAGCAGCACAATCCTGTCATCTACTGGAAAACGGGCGAAGTCCTGAAGTGGGGCGACGCCTGTTTCAAGAGCTGCATCTCTGGTTGTCCAGTCCCAGCCAAACCTTCCCCTGAACCTCTTCCAGTTTATTCTACCTCAATAGAGAGCCCAGTGGAAAACCAATCCATTTCCATCCCTACCTGCTACGCCCCCTTCAGTGACGTCTTCTGCCCCAAATGGGCTTCCAAGCTGCCTCCACACCGGCCTCGGGACTGTGCCATCGATCTGCTGCTGGGTGAACCAGTGCCTAAAGGAAGGATCTACCCCCTATCCATTCCAGAGGAGAAGGCCATGGAGGAATACATCAAGGAGGCGCTGGCCCAGGGTTACATTCATCCATCCACCTCCCCTGCTGCTTCGAGCTTCTTCTTTGCGGAAAAGAAGGACGGAGGCTTGAGACCCTGTATCGATCATCGGGCTCTCAACAACATAACCGTCAAATTCAGATACCCACTTCCCCTTGTCCCAGCTGCCTTGGAACATCTCTGTTGTGCCACGGTCTTCACCAAGTTGGACCTCCGCAGCGCCTATAACATCATCCGGATACAAGAGGGGGACGAGTGGAAAACTGCCTTCATAACCCTTACTGGCCACTATGAGTATTGTGTGATGCCGTATGGACTTGTTAACGCCCCCTCCGTCTTCCAGGATTTTATTCACGAAGTGCTCCGGGAGTTCCTCCATAAGTTCGTCCTCGTCTACATTGATGATATCCTCATATACTCCCGGAGCCGGAGGTCCTGCAACGCCTGAGGGCCTTTCAGCTCTACCTCAAGGCCGAGAAATGCTCTTTCCATTAGCCCTCAGTGCAGTTCCTTGGGTACAACATCAGCAGCAGTGGCATCCGGATGGACGAGGGGAAGGTTAATGCCGTCAGAGATTGGCCCACTCCTACCACCATCAAAGAACTACAACGATTCCTTGGCTTTGCCAATTTCTATAGACAGTTCATCCAAAACTTCAGTACCATCACCAGCCCTCTCACCAGTCTCCTCCGTAACAAACCAAAATCACTCTCTTGGACTCCTGCTGCCACAGAGGCCTTCCACACCCTCAAAGAGGCCTTTACGACCGCTCCACTCCTGGTCCATCCTGACCCCGACCGACCCTTCGTCGTGGAAGTCGACGCCTCAACTACCGGAGTAGGAGCGGTCCTATCTCAGCAGCAAGGGAATCCCAGTCGCCTCCACCCATGCGCCGCCTTCTCCCGGAAGCTCAACCCGGCGGAGGTAAAATATGACATCGGCAACCGGGAGCTGTTGGCCATCAAGTTGGCCCTGGAAGAATGGAGGCATTGGCTGGAGGGAGCCAAACACCCCTTTCTGGTTCTCACGGATCACAAAAATCTGGAGTATCTTTGAGTTGCCAAGAGGTTAAACCCAAGACAAGTCCGCTGGGCGCTATTCTTCACCCGCTTCCACTTTACCATCTCTTATCACCCAGGGGTAAGGAACGTAAAGGCTGACGCCCTGTCCCGGTGTCACGCCCCCGAAGAGAATCTCGAAGAACCCGAAACCATTCTCCCTGAAAAGATCATCATCTGCCCCATTACCTCGTCTGCCGAGACCCTTCCTCCAACCGATCCTGCTACAAACACCCCGCCGGGTTGCCCACCGGGACATCAGTACATTCCCAGGACACGGCGCACTCCACTCATTCACTCCGCTCACACATCTCTTGGCACTGGTCACCCGGGGGTCAATGAAACCCTCTCGTTGCTTAAAGAACGCTTCTGGTGGCCCAACATGGCCTCGGATTTCAGGAGGTACGTGAACGGATGTACAAACTGCGCCATATCCAAGAGCCCACGCTATCTTCCATCAGGCAAGCTCCATCCTCTGCCCGTTCCCAATCACCCGTGGTCACACCTAGGGGTGGATTTCATTACTGATCTTCCTCCTTCTGATAATAATACCTTGTCATAGTGGATAGATTTTCTAAGTCATGTCGTCTTCTTCCCCTGAAAGGTCTGCCCACGGCCATGGAAACGGTCGAGTTATTATTTAACCATGTCTTCAGGTACTTCGGCATCCCAGAGGATATCGTCTCGGACAGAGGTCCTCAGTTCATCTCCCGGGTATGGAAGGCTTTCCACTCACTCCTAGGTGTGGCCATCAGCCTGTCCTCCGGAAACCATCCCCAGTCGAATGGGCAGATGAAGAGGAAGGTCCAGGAGATTGGACGCTTCCTCCGTACCTTCTGTCACGGCCACCAGAACTCCAGGAACCAGTTACTTGGGTGGGCCGAGTACGCACAAAACTCCCTTCGACAACCTACCAACGGACTCACTCCATTCCAGTGCGTACTTGGCTACCAACCTCCTCTATTCCCGTGGTCAGGTGAACCCTTGGATGTCCCCGCCATCGACTACTGGTTCCGCGTGAGCGAGAGGGTCTGGGATGCGGCACACCACCAACTCCACAGGCCTTACGCAGACTTAGAATGACAGCCGACCTTCGCCGATCTGAGGCCCCTACTTACCAACCTGGTCAGAAGGTCTGGCTGTCCACCCGGGACATCCGCCTGCGCCTGCCCTGCCCAAGTCCCAGATTTATTGGCCCATTCACCATCCTTCAGAAGTTCAATCCGGTCACTTATAAACTCCAACTACCCCCTGAGTACCGGATTCACCTCACTTTCCATGTGTCTCTCCTAAAACCTCACCATCCCTCTGTCTCTCCTTCCAAAGAACCTGGCGAAACCAAAGCCCCCCCCCCCCCCACTCCTCCTAGAAGACGGTGCGGCCTATGACGTTAGAGACATACTGGACTCCCGGCGGCGTGGTGGACAACTTGAATATCTAGTGGACTGGGAAGGATATGGTCCAGAGGAACGTTCATGGGTCCCACGTAATGACATCCTGGATCCTAACTTACTTAACTCCTTCCACTCCAATCATCCTGACCGACCAGCTCCTAGGAGACGTCCACCACGTCGTCGGGGTCCTCGGCCCTCAGGATCGGGCCGTGGGGAGGGGGGTACTGTTACAAACACACCAGGTTTCACCTCCACTCACTCACAGCGCATGCCCTCACCGGAATACTAATCACTTCCACCTGACCCTCATCACGACCCAATCACATCTGCACTATAAATACCACACACACGCACTCAGTCAGCGTCCGGTCTCGTTCGCGACTCTAAGGCTCTTATGCTAACTCTAAGGACTAACTCTTTTTTAAAATAACATTTTAAAATATATATATAATACTGATTGTATTAATGTATATATATATATATATATATATAAATATATATATATATATATATATATATATATATATATATATATATATATATATATAAATATATATATATATATATATATATATATAAATATATATATATATATAAATATATATATATATATATATATATATATATATATATATATATATATATATATATATATATATATATTAATTGAAGTGTATTAGGAAATCATCAATGAAATTTTATTTATGTGTTTTAAGTGTCTAATTTTATATTGTTTGTAAATGCAACAAGGATTAACTTGCTATATTTGATACATATTTGATAACAATATGCTTGTGATCAGGTTTTTCTTCAAATCATAAAAGAACAGTTTAAGGAGTTTAAATGATTTTGCACATTGACATGTTAAGCATAATTGTCATAACATGCTCAATGAAGCACGATATGATTAGAAAGAATATTCATATTGCCTTTTCTACACTTAACAGAATTCAAGAGGAAAAATGGTGTGATTCGCACAGACCCGTTTGATATTGATGAATACACAAAGAAAGCGAATCACAAAAAAAAAAAGCTTTGTTTTCAACATAATTACAAATCAGTCTGTGCAGAAGGGAGCCTCTGTTTTATTTATGCTCATCCAGTTGTTGTTTTTTTCCCCCACCATGCTGAACAGTGCAGCTACCAGTCATGTTATTGTCAGCTTGTGTCTTCTGGATGTCTCTATTGATCTGAGATGTGGTGTTACTGGAATCCTGTTGTGGCCCCAAGCAGATACAAGCTGAATTGGCTGCGACCAACCGGCAGCTGAAAATCTGAAGGGATGAAGTGCAGCCAGAGGCAAGTGGAAAAAAAATGCAGTGAGCAGAACCACATGATCACATGCACTTTTAATTATGCACAGTCTTTGAGGGGTTTTTTAGCATCCGTGTGCATCAAGCTCAGGAGAAAAACAGTATGGGATGGTGTCCGGGCTTGTCTGCTGTCGATACTCTGGGACAGTCTGTGAAATCTTGCTTAAGGGGACTTCATACACCAAAATAACAGGGCTTTTCTAGTGACAGAGGCCCCACTGGGGACATTAGAGTACAGAATGAGGGGGTGAGAGAGTGATGAGGAAAGAAAGAGATGTTGTAAACATTCTTATGCCACTTGTTCAACTGACATGCATGCACAGGTGTATGTTAAAACAGTCTACTATTATCACGAGTGCCAGTGAAAGAGAGGACACCACATAACCAAAACACTATAATGTCTGGAGGACTTTACTCTGCTGACATCTGGACTGGTCTCCCGCTGAGCTGTGGGCTCTGGGACTGTTGTACTTCCACCCTTTGTGCCCACCTTCTCCAACCACTCAGCCCATCCTGTAGACCGAAGAAGAAAGAGAGGGAGGGATGGACTCTTTGTGAATAATTTATTCCACTCCTGAGCATGACTGCTAGTGTGTAGCCAGGCAGAAAGAGGACAACAGAGGCAGGACAGTACCAGCTCTGACTAAAAGGATGACCTACTAGATTGGCATAAAAAAAAAATTATATTATATTACTTATATAACTAATTATATATATATATATATATATATATATTATTATATATTATATTATATATAATATATATATATATATATATATATATTATACAAACGCACAGTTAATATTTTGGTGATATTTTTTCCCAAGCCTATTTTACCAATTTCAAACCACATCTTAGTTGATGCTATTAATTTTGTATTTGATCATATACAGTGGCATGCGAAAGTTTAGGAACCCCTTGCAGAATCTGTGAAAATTTGAATAATTTTAACAAAATAAGAGAGCTCTTACACAATTCATGTTATTGTTATTTGGTACTGTCCTGAGTAACATATTTTACATAAAGGTAATGTGTGATGTAATTTGCTGAAATAAGACGATGGTAGGTACTCGCATCTCAGCTTGTCTAACAAACATTTCTTGCTGGATGAAGGACAAACACAATTGCTTCCATTGTCCTCATTTGCAAGTCGCTTTGGATAAAAGCGTCTGCTAAATGACTAAATGTAAATGTAATGTAATGTAAATGTCACAAGGAGTTGGTTGCAACATTTATAATGAACTGTTACAACTATCCCCATCTCAAGCAGCCATGTGTCATGTGACCTAGTTTCCGCGTGTTGGATTGTTCATTGTTTCCAGGTGTGATTCTTTATTAGTTCATCCTCCTCACCTCTCCGCCCCTCATTATCCTGTGTTCATAAACCCCAGTCTGTTCAGTTAGTGTTTATCAGGTCTATTAGTGATGTATGTGTGTCAACTTTCTGTTCCCTGTGTTGGATTGACCCTCTGTGTTGGAAACGTACTCGGTTACTAAACGTAACCTCGGTTCTCTCTAGAAGAGCGAACGAGTACTGCGTCTTAGCTAAGACGCTACGGGAAAAGTCTCTTTTCACGAAATACTGAAGCAAAAAATTATCCTTAATTTTGTATTTTTGTAAAGCGCATTTGCAGCAGTACACAGCCATAGGCGAGACGGCTCGTTCGCTCATTGGCTTGTTCTCACAGAGAGTCCAGGACAGAAAAGGGAAAAAGCCCTCCGTCCTATATCTAGCAGCATCTGTAGATGCGGCAATATGACATCACACAGCCGAGGCAAGGCCTGACCAATGTGGCAATGCGGGTCTTACGCAATACTGCCCATATAACAGTCGGCAGCGCATAGCGCCTGTGAACTCAGAATTCCCCTCAGGGCCCTGATTCGACTATACCGACAACAGCCTTGCTTGCAAGGCGGGGACCTCCAGGTTATAGAACCTGATAAATGTAGACGGCGAGGCCCAACCTGCCGCCATACATATATCCTGCAAGGAGATCCCAGTAGACCACACCCACGACGGTGCGACGCCTCTTGTGGAGTGTGCTCTGACGCCCAACGGGCACTGAAGGCCCCTGGAAGCGAAAGCTAACGCTATGGCGTCAACTATCCATCTGGATAGAGTCTGTCTCGAAACAGCCATTCCCTTGGAACGTCCACCGAATGAGACAAACAGCTGCTCCGTCTGCCGAAAGGCAGCAGAGCGAGACACATAAGCTCTTAAAACCCTGACAGGGCAAAGAAGACTCGAGTCTCCATCCTCCCCTGACACCGGCAGGGCAGACAGGGCAATAACCTGAGCCCGAAACGGTGTGTTGAGGGATTTCGGCACATAACCGTGCCTAGGTTTGAGTATGACCCTTGAGTCATTGGGCCCAAACTCCAAGCACGACTGGCTCACCGAGAGCGCGTGCAAATCACCCACACGCTTCACAGAAGCGAGAGCCCACAAGAAAACTGTCTTGAACGACGGATGCTGAAGGCTAACCGATTGGATAGGCTCAAAAGGGGGACCCTTCAAGGCCTCCAAAACCGCCGCGAGGTCCCACATAGGGACTGACGGAGGTCTGGGAGGATTCAGCCTCCTAGCTCCTCTGAGGAACCGGATGACTAAATCGTTCCTTCCTATTGACTGACCGGACACCGTTTCAGAAAACGCCGCGATGGCCGCCACATAAACTTTGAGCGTGGATGGGGCTCTGCCCTTATCCAACAGCTCCTGTAGGAAGGAGAGGACCTCCGTCACCTCACAACTAAAGGGTGAATAACCTCGAGCTGTGCACCAGCTGGAGAACTCCGACCACTTTCGAGGCATACAGACGTCGTGTCGACGGAGCTCTAGCCTGAGTGATGGTATTTAGCACTCCCACTGCGAGATCAGCGGGTAACCGTTGAGCGCCCACACATGGAGGGACCACAACTCCGGTTTAAGGGTGCCAAATCGAGCCCCTGGCCTGCGAGAGGAGGTCCCTCCTCAACGGTACCGGCCACGGGGCGACATCTGCTAACTGCATCAAATCTGGGAACCATGGTTGGTTCTTCCAAAGAGGTGCTACAAGCAGTATTGAACATCTCGTTTCTCTCACCCGTTCTATCACCTGCGGAAGGAGGGAGACGGGAGGGAACGCATAAAGCGGCAGTGAGCGTTTTCGTGGGACGCAAAGAGGTCCACCTCCGCCATGCCAAATCTCTCCCACAACAGCCAGACTGTTTGCGGGTGTAGAGACCATTCGCCCGTAGAAACATTGCCTCTGGACAGCCTGTCTGGACCCAGATTCTGCAGTCCAGGCACATGCACTGCTCTCAGCGAGCGCACGTTGCGCTGAGCCCAAACCAGGAGGCGTTCCGTCAGCCTGCACAGGTTTCGGGACCCGAGACCGCCCTGGCGATTTATGTAGGACACTACGGACATGTTGTCCGCACGGACTACGACGTGGTGATCCTTGATATGGGGACAAAAGCGCGTCAGCGCGTTCTCCACTGCCAGCATTTCCAGGCAGTTGATATGATGGAGCTTTTCCCGTTCTGACCATAGGCCAAAGGACGGTCTGCCTTCGAGCAGCGCTCCCCATCCCGAAGTGGAGGCGTCCGTCGACACCATTTTCACACTCGGGGAAGTCCCCAGGCTTACACCTGATCGGTGCCAGCCGTTCGCTGTCCAAGGTGTTAGAGCCGCAACACAGCTCTGAATGACCTTGAAATGCAGCCGGCCAGACGCCCATGCTCTGCGCGGCACCCAAGCCTTCAGCCAGAACTGCAGGGGGCGCATGCGGAGCAGGCCCAGCCGCAGAACCGGAGATGCTGAGGCCATGAGACCCAGCATCTTTTGACAGTGTTTGAGCGACACGGTCGCGCCGCAGCGGAAATGTATGTGACATAGTGTATGTGGGCACTGGGGAGTGGGCACGTTTACTATGCGGCGCGCTCGACCGATCTGTGTCGATCTTATGTGCGCGAGCCCTGTGTGCAGGGGTGGGCACGCTTACTATGCAGTGTGTGCGATCGACTTGAGTCACTTTTATGGGCGCAGGCCCTGTGTGCAGGGCTGTGCTTACATGTGGAGATGGGCACTGAGGAGTGGGCATCGTCACTACATTTATAGCACCATCGGCCGTGGCTGGACGAACGTGCACGGGTTTAGTTTTTACAGAAACCACATGACGCGTGTGACATAGTGATTGTGGGCACTGAGGAGTGGGCACGTCTACTATGTAGTGCGCGTGATTGACTTGAGTCGCTTTTATGGGCGCGAGCCCTGTGTGAAGGGCTGTGCTTATATGTGGAGATGGGCACTGAGCAGTGGGCATCGTCACTACATTTATAGCACCATCGGCCGTGGCCGGGACACCAGAAATTACACCTTTTCCGGGAAATATCTGGGTAGCCGTGATAACGGTTTTCGTGTGCAGGCAAGCGGGCAACTGTGCAGGCTTGCGCATTGCAGAAAATGCTGAGACAGTCACAATTCCTGGAACTGAAACAGCGGCGCGCTTGGGTGAGAGCTCGGCCACAGCGGAACTCGTACACCTGCGATTCGATGAAGCAGCCATCGTTTGTAGTGCCGACGCAGCGTCACACAGCAGGCTTTAGATGGCAACACCGCTTTTGCCGCCGTCCAGCAGAGCAAAGGTGCCTGTTCCACCGGCGGAAGTGAGTGGTAGTTCCTGTTTTTAGCATCATCAGTGTGGAGAATGCTAGTGAGACAGACGAACGAGTTCGCGCTGAATATGGAGCGTTCCAAGCCTTCGCCACCTTTTCGTGAAGCTCAGGAAGAAATGAGGCAGGCTTTGAGAAGTACGCTCATCTGAAAGGGAAATACCATCCAGCCGGGAACGAGAGGGGGGGCGCTGGTGCAAACCACTCGCGGCCGAGACTCATCGCTGCCGACACGAGCATTCGCCCCGGCTCCTTCTCGATGTCAGCTCGTCTGCTGGGCTTCTGAGCAGAAGGCGCGAGATCCACGGAGCTCGCCCAGCCCTCACTGCCCGAAGCTAGCAGAGAGCGCGTGTCCTCTTCCTCCGACGCAGCCCTGAGATCGACTTCCTCGGACGACGCGCCGGCAAACAGCGGGCGCTGCCCACCGGGAAGCGATGCAGGGGGGGGCCGGTGAAGCAGGGCGAACCGGCGAGCTCGGTTGAGCTGAAGACGGTTCTGGAATCCGCTGGAAGCGATGCTTTTACGGCGCCTCAGCGCAGCGGAGAATGCAGGCTCAGAGAAAAAGGCCAGGCGAGTCCTCAGAGTCACCATGGCAACAGCTCGCAGTGGGGGCATCCGCCGTCAGCGAGCGCGAGCGCTGCATGATCTTCACCCAGGCAGGAGACACAGATGACGTACCGGTCTCCCTCGCTGAGTGGGGCTCTGACGAGCCGCAGGAAGGCATCTTAAAAAAGACGCGAGCTCTTTTACGAGTGTGTGTCGCAGGGCGAACACACACACACACATAAAGAACAGCTTGGATATAACAGAATTGAAACGATATAGGCGCCGGATAGCGCAGCAGGAACGGCAGTGGAAGGCGGCGATGCCAGCAGCTTCAGAATGGCTCGTCCTGCTGATGTGCTTTCTCAGACTGCGCTTGCTTCCTCCGTGATCCAGCGATGCGTGAGCTTCGCTGAAGATATGAAAAATCAGGTGAGTCAGCCTTTTCGAGCTCCTTTTATAGGTTGGGCCACACCCGTTTCGGCGGGAAGTGGCAAGAAGGGCGCGAAGCGCCCTTATTGGTCTGATGTTGCATCAGCCCGCGCTCGATAGGCTGTGCAGTTGCCGCAGAACAAGCCAATGAGCGAACGAGCCGTCTCGCCTATGGCTGTGTACTGCTGCAAATGCGCTTTACAAAAATACAAAATTAAGGATAATTTTTTGCTTCAGTATTTCGTGAAAAGAGACTTTTCCCGTAGCGTCTTAGCTAAGACGCAGTACGAGAGAGCTCTCGTAAGAGAACTATTAAAGTCACTTTCGATTATCCACGGCTCCATGTTCCTTCCGGCAGTGTAATGTGACACCATGGCATAGCTAACTGTTTTAGCATTGAGGTTTTAAGTTAGCATGAATGAAAAATATCACATTAAGCTAGAGAAACAGCTACTTTAGCTTATGTAAGCCAAATAGTTCTATATACATCATGATTGCTAGGCAAAAAATAAATAAAAAGGGAATAAATTCTTTCATTCATGAAAATCTGTTTTTTGGTCATTTTTTGGTTTTGGAGTGTATGATATTGATGACATCACCACAGCTCCTTTCTGACAGTGGTACAACTAACCCCATATTACTTTCATCCCTGGTCTCCCCTTGGAATTTCACTGTTATAATATTTTTTTCCGTTTGTTTAAGCAGTTTTCATAGTGTAGACAGAGAGATTGCATAAGTCTTTGGTATTAATTTTATAATAAAAAGCCTATAATAAATCTGTGAACTAGATGAGGAAAAATACACCTTGAGTCCATTTGGTATACAAATGAGCTTTAGGAACTCGAGGTTAAAAAAAGGCAACTTGAGCGGCAATAAAAAAAATCAAACTTAACGGTTCACAAGCTTATGTTTGATGAACATTTCATTCAGTACGTTGAGGCTCTTAAGGTGGCAAGAGCTGAATACAATTCATGTATTATAAGTGATGATGCTGCAAATCCAAACAAGATTTTTAAGAATATTAACAAAATTTTTAAACCAAACAAGTCACCCACATGTTCTTCTGTTTAGCAGTGTAACAAGTTTCTTAATTTTTTGTGAGTATAAATTTGAATTCATCTATAAGTCTATTGGTTATCTCCCCAGCTCTGTGCTCTAGTGATGGGAAGTGTCTTGTCTGAAAAGTCTTTGGGTTCAAGTCATTCCTTAATCACACCTTAATCATGTATACATTTTTCTAAAAATTCTGTCATACGTGCACAAACTGACAGTCACAACTTATAAGCTACTACTAAATATTGTAGAAACATAATTTTCTGTAAAATTGCTTAGTAATGATATGTATTTTAAAAAGCGCTATACAAATAAACTTGAATTGAATTGATTTGAAATGAATCACATGACAGCCCCATACGCTAAACCAATGCAGTCTGAGACGGAAAGAGAATTGATTAGTTAATCTTTCCAGTCTTCAGGTCGAGTCGTTCCTTAATTACGTGACAGAACCATACGCTATTTCTGACATTTCTGTCACTGTGTTTTTGTTACTGTTTCTTCAGGATCTGTGGTGTGTTATTATTTTATAAATAAATAAAATAATAAATATAAAGCATGTAAACAGTTCTGGAGCAGTTATGATATTTGTAGAGTAAGGCATTTATTTCAACTCTTAATGCTGCACAGTTCCCTCCCGTCACTCTGCAAAGAAATCAAGGTCAACTTGGACCTCCCGCCGGGTGATAAAAGGTCTCTACCTACCCACCACACAGCTGGATGCCAGAACCAGATAGTAATCAGGCCACGTCCTTCTACTCCTGTTCTTGAGAAAGATTTGTAGCCATGCAGTCAGACACCTATATATTCAAATAATTTTAATTTAGGGAGAAGGAAACAAGCTCAGAGAGATGATTATTTGATAGGAGAATCCATTAATGAGTTTAGTTTTGACACATGAAGGGATTTGATGCAGAATGAGATATGGCGTATTATCTGCTGTTGCCGGAGATGAAGATGTGCCAGAGTTTCTTAGGACAATGAATAAACTCTCATTCACTAAAGCCCTAAGTGTCTCAGTATTCTATGTAGGATGTAAGGATGTCTGTTACAAGAGTTGATGGGGAAGTCACGATTGCAGACCTATTTCCTGTCTCCTATGTGAGACGTTATTGTGGTGTGATAAATTTTACTGAATAGTGATTATTGCTCTTCAGAAGATTGCATGGAAAGACAAAGGGGACCATGGGTGGTTCTAGAATGTGTGAATATTTGTGAAAATGTGTAGTTGTTACATTACAGAGCTATTTCTAACCTTAAAAATATTAAAAATATTTTAGTTGGTAAAACCCATGGTTTTTAAAATGGGGTTTTGTTAGGATAATGCTACGTGAACTTGGTTTGCAGCATTTCACCAATATTCCTGCAAAATAACATTTATATTCCATTTATCTATCCATCTGTTTTCCATAGACATAGAAAGAAAGACCTTGAATGGATGGCCAGTCTCATATTCATGATTTATAATTAATATTTCTGACTGTTTATTTAGATGTTACACAATTTTTTTTAGAATTTGGGTATGTGTCTGGGGCCATTTGTGACTAATTATTTTGATGTTTTTAATGCTTCAAAAGTAATTTTTAAATGTTACATCAGCTAGTAGTCATTTTATAAATCAACAAATCTTTCAGCATTACTTGAGTTAAAAGTAAATAAAGCTGCAAGCAGCAATTAAGGGACTGGGCATGAAAGTAACAGTTCTCTTAAGAAAATTCAGTCATTCCTAATGATGATTTTGGTAAAATGCAATTTGCTATAAAGTTACATTTTTGGTCTTTTGACCAATATCTGCCTCAGTCACTGCCGGTTATTTTTTCCATTTTTTTTTTTTTCATTGCATGTTAAAATCACAGTGTTGTTGATATATACATAAATACATACATACATATATATATAATAAACTTTGTTGGCCAAAAAAAAAATGTTTTGAAAAGTGATGTTGTTCCTAATCTTCACTTCATGGTAGTGATGAAATATACTAAGTTTCATTTCCACACTAAAAGCTTTGGGACAAGTAGTGGCACTTTCTGTTTGCGTCACCTTTATCAGATTCGTTGAGGTGTTAAACAAGAATGATTTGGACACATAAAAAGCTCTAAGATAGTCAACATGTGATGAACACTTTAGGAGGAGTTCAGAAAAGTAGGTTCTTTAGGAAATAAGTCAAATCTAATTAAAAATTAAATGAATTGGAATAAATTAAAAACAAGTTATGTGTTTGACTTAGTATGATCACTTTGTTCAAAAGTTCAAAGCAGAAGTCATTTTTTAATCATTTTTTGTTTGTTTGTTTAGCTATTGGTGACATTTTTTGCTATTTTGAGTGACAGACACCAAACTTGAGCTAGGCCCCTTTCAAGCCACTGTTTTTAAGTTTGTTAGCATGAACACTAAAGTACAACAACCACAAATGGCCAGTCTTATGTCTTATGCTCTGTCTATGGATCTCTTGAGCTGTTAAATACCTGAGAGCATATTGGCTACCTATTTCCACATGTAGATAAATGACAAATTGGAACCATAAATCACTAGTATGACAAAACTATACAGCAACTTAATAAATGCCCGGCTTTCAGACGAGAGATGGATCTCAAGGGTTTATAGAACTCCAAGGCAAAGAGACAGTGGAGTCAGTGCTTGAGAAAATATACATTCCATTCTATATCACTTACCCTGCTGTCATGCGAGGGAGTGCCTGTCTCCAAAGGCACTATGCTATCAAAGTCATCCGTCACCTCCGAGAGGGACGTATGCTCGGTGCCATGGCATTTTGCTCGCTCTGCTCATCTTCGCAGTGGGCAGTGTGAGCAGATTGCATTACCAAAGCACTCATTAAGGAGAAAGCTCTCTATATAATCCAATTGCTGGCGGAGTGTGGCAGCCATTCATCTGCACAGAGTTGGAGGGTGGGGAGGGTGTATCATACGACTGTCTCGCCAGAGTCCACTACTCATCCTGTTTCACTGATTACTTCTATATAGACAGTGCACACACATTCAACCTACCTTTCTTCTGTCTGATTCATGACTGATAGCACTGGGTAATCGGGTGCTAAACCATGTCAGAAAAAAATGTGGAACAACTGTCACTCATGCAGTAACCTGAAAAGTAAACGTTTTTGCCTTATCTACACCTAAAAGGTGCACGGCTACCTCTTAACATGCTAATATGCATCATTTAATGTTAGAGAGTATACCTTTGATCAGCGATTCTAAAACTTTTTGGAGGTGAGTCACTGTTATATATGTCGTGTATAAATCTTTTGTATCTTGAAATGTTAACTCCGTTCCCAAATAGGATGTTTATTGTTCACACACTAGCATCGTGAGTTTCAGTGTTTGTTCAGTTTCCATGACCTGGAGGCAAATCGCTTTACTTTCCAGCTTGTTTGTATTTTCAAGGGTCTCATCCTTTATCATCCCTGTCTTGAGCTATTTAATGATTATTTCTTTGAAATTAACTAGACTTAAATGAACCTACAGTAAATGATCCTGCTTTTTGCTAGCACTGGAAAAGACTATTAGTCAATTCACGTCATGACTGGAATTGTTTTTTAGATAATTAATTCAGTGTTGCTCATTTGATGTTAATTAATTTAAAGGGGTGGTTAATTGCGATTTCACTTTAATGGTAGTTAGTGTGTTATGCATAAACAGTATCTGTAAAGTTGTGATGCTGAAAGTTCAATGCAAATGGATATATTGTCTTTTAAAATTATGGCAATTTAATGCCTGCAGAAACGTCTCGTAGAAACTACAAGAAATTGCTTTCCGTGTTTTTGTTGTTGTTGTTTTGTTTTTGTGTTTTGCTTCTTTTGTTTTTAGAATAAAGTTTAGAATAGTTAGAATAAAAAAATAATAATAGGAAATGCTAGGGTTAGAGAGTGCAATATTTCAAACATTTAACCCATTTTGGAAAGTCATCCCTTGGCAACAGTTAAAAAGTATCAATTCCGTGGAAAAAATGCGGACTTGGCAACACTACATCCAAGAAGAGCTGCCGGAGTCAGATTTAACTGATCGAGACTTGACGAGAATAAGGAGAGATGACTGACGAGACCATGCTGGAGTATTTGCTGCTCAACAGATCCTGCACTCATTGAAAAATATCTGATCTTGTAAGATGTGCTCCCTTTACACAAAGTGCATGTGATTGCGAAATTGATTCAAAAGAGATCTAAATATCCCACATACTGAGAGCCGCTCACTGATGCAGCAAAATTATATATATTAGAAAGGAGTGGACACGAACATCGCGGGAGCAAATCACATATCACATATTTTTTTTTGGTCCAAAAAGAGGACATATAGTCAACCTAATATAAAGTCTCTGGGCAAGTTGATGGAAAAGGTAAAACCAAACAAAATCAATACATAAATACAAAATGATTAGGATTCCTATAAATGCTTGCAATTTTGATTTGACAACAACATAAAACATTTTTTTTTTTTTTTTTTTTTTGAGAAATAACCAAAAATTTTATTCTGGTGGAAGTCTATTCTATTCATGGTCTTCTCTGAAAGTAAATGATTGTATATTACAAATAATTTCAACTTATGGCTCAAACATAAATCATAACTATAATTTTAATGAATTATTATTAAAATTATTGAACTATAACTAAAATATATTACTTAATTATAACTTTTTTTTTTAAGTTTCATTTATTTTATTTTTCAGCATATCAACTCGTGGACAGCTTTGAATTCTTCACGGACAGCTGCCTTTGAAAGTACTTCCATTAATAAAGCCCATGCTGTGAAGGAACACTGTTTCTCCAGAACATTTAGACAGGAGCATGTTTAGGGTTATAGGTTTGGATGTAAGAGGTTGGTGTGGCCTAGGTGGATGTAATCAGAAGCTGATGGTAGAAGCATCGGGACACAATGGCATTCTGCTCCAACGGTTTTCATATTCCTCCATTTCAGGTCATGAAGCGGGACAGTCGAGAGCATCAGGATATAAAGATGATCCCGCACCTTCCGTTAGCATTGTCTAACAGAGCTCCATTACTGGAGCCTTTTCGCCTGGCAACAGCTGTGAGGCTGGGCCGCTTGCCATCCTCATATTGATCGGGCCTGCACCCGCCTCCATTAGTGCCCCTACCTACCCCCTGAAGGAGGCAGACTGTCTGTGGGGAGCTATCACTGCCAATAAATTACCATACAGGAACAGTGTATCAGAGCACATATTGAACAACTTTACCTGCAGTGGTTTCATCTCAAAACCATGTTCAGGTTTAAGTTGTGGGAAATGCTTCAGAAATGAATGAGGTTTTTAGTTTGCGTTTGGTGTGACGTTCATGGCTGGCTCCATTTGCACTGACCCGGATGCTACGCACATACAGAGACGCACATGCTCAGGGAGAACTGGGGTTGAAGTCTCATTAACATTTTATAACCTTCCTCCCTCTGAAGTTCTTTTTTTTAATGGGGCCTAATTACTACATGCATATTGATTCAACCCTTCCCCTGCACTTTCTGGGTGTAGTATCATCTCCCCAAATCAAATCAAGCTGCTCAGCAACGCACCCTCGCATCTCATCTCATCGCAATGGCCTCAGCGCTGGCCCTTTTGAAGACTGCGATGGCGTGAAATGCAGCTTGAAAGCATTAAGATAGTCTATATGCGTGTAAAGCAATATGGGGAAGTTATTTAAATAGGGTAAAGTTAATGCCTTTGTTGTAAAAAACTGAGAATTGTGGAGGCAGCTGAAGTGAATCGGGATTAAGGGCTGAGGAGATAAACCTCTTTCCGACCGTAATAAGGCCTGATTACCTCTGATGACTGTGCTGTAAATTAATGCCTGAAATGCCAGAAATGCATAAAAATTGACAGTTAAACAGGAGCTGAGCTCATGAACCCAGTGGCCTTGAAATCCCCGATAAGCACAGCTGTATGTTTAATTTGTTGGTGTCTGTGCACGTTTAAAAAGTCCTCTGACAAAAATTGACCGGTGAACACACATGCACGCACACCTTAATGCAGCAATCGGCTAATGTGGCTTTTGTAACACTTCCTCTATGTCAAACTGATGCACAAAAAGAGCCCATAATAAAGAGTGCAGAAGAACTGAACCTCATACAAATAACATGTCTAGGTGAAAATGTGTGTATATTAATAAAGCAATGTCTTTGTGCATTGATGCTGTAGCGGTCAGGTTTTTAACATTATTAACCACCTCCATTTTGGGGGGGTTTCTGCAGTGTGCGTTTTGACAAGAACAAAAGTACAAATATTTCTGTGTAAAGTACAGATAGACTGTCAGTTAATAGAAGGCTGCAAAACCGAATGTATAGTAATCAGTGGAGTCATTTAACTGATCAAAAAGTAATGTTGTGAAAAAGTATTTTATATGATTAATTTAATTGTAATATAATAATGTTACAATACATAAATAATTACACAGAAACAGCAAGTAATGGTGAATTTAAAGGGGCCATCAGATGTGACATGCACTTTTATAAGTTGTTTGAACTGAAATGGGTTTGCAGTGTGTGTACACAACCACCCTATAATGATAAAGATCCAACCAGTGGTTTTTTTTTTTTTATCTTGTTAAATCATTTCCCTTTCTCATATCAAGCCATTCTCAGACGCTTGGCTGTGTGATGTCACACAGACTCAGGCATCTCCCATGATTGTTGATTGACAGTAGCGTTTTACCTCAGACCCGCCCTGAGTGATCTGTCATCAGTCCACCATTGTTTCACTGCAGGAGCAGATGTAGACAAGAATATCTTCTAAGTGATTGAGGTGTGCTGCTCTTGGATGTAATAATGAACATAGCAGTCGTCATTTACTCTAGATATCTGAGCCGCTGAAGATGCAGTGGATTGCATTTGTTTCTGAAGGGAATGCACCCCGATCTACCTAAATGCATCTATGTTCATGCAAATCATTCTTGATCCAACTTCACCTACAGAAGAAGTGAGTATAAGGATCTTTTATGAATCTTTGCAAATCAGTTTCCTAATAATGTGCTAGTTAGCAAGTTCTGCGGCTAAAGTAAACCCCACAGAAGAGAGGGGCAGGGTCAGCAGAGCTCATTAGCATTTAAAGGAACATGGACTAAAACGGTTTGCTGGACACAGAGCTGATTTTAGCAAGCTAAAAAAAAGGGTGTTTTTTACATTACCATTGAGAAATTTTAACCAAAATGTGTTATAGACTTTTAAAAGAATCATATCAACTTGTGGAAAATGGGCATCTGATGGCTCCTTTAAACATACAATTTTGAAGAACAGTAGATAGATTCTGATAGTATTTTCTTGTAAAACATACTTCTGTAATCTTTTTGTTAACACAGATAATACTGATTTAGTGCCCAATAAACATTTCCAATTATTATCAGTGTTTTAGTTTCTTCTGTTCATCTTCTTTGATGAAAATTATATGAAAATTTAAAAGCAACACCATTTGTTTGAAATCGAAATCTTATATCTTAAATGTGTATGATATGTGCGGTCTTCTCTCTCTCTCTCTCAAGCCTTTTTTTCTCTCTGGCTGAGATCATCATCAAGGTTATTATGCTTCTAAAAACCACTATTGCTGCCTCCGGCAACACTGGTTTCTTCTCAGCAGGCAGCATTATAGCTAAGGAGATTCAGGAGTTGTGAGACCGTATGGTGGTGCAAGGAGAAGATGGAGTGGTAGCTTTTACCAGGTACCATAAATTTCAGTGCCATGAAATAGGAAGCAACTACCCAGCTCCCAGATGTTTGCAAGGCTTCATATATGGCAACATGAATAATGGGAGGCACTTGGAGGGAACTCAATTTCTTCAGCTTTACAAGGTTGCACCTATATATGTGCAGAGAGCTGGAGGCGAGAGTGAAGGCCTTGTGGGAGGGCCAGGAGGCTTTGAGCCACTCTGGAGCCTCTTGCTATGGAAGAAGCAGCTAGTGAAGTTGATGAGAGGAAAGGAAGTGAGAGCGAGACCATCACATCAAACCCCTCCGTCGGGTCCCCGACGAAGGATTCCCCTCAAATGTGGGTAATTGCTTTCCTCCCCAACACATCCTGCATCTTCCTCCTCCCCTTTATTCTGAGCCGATCTCCCAATCTCAAGCATGCACAAAGAAGCGCTGTGGAATAATGTAGCGCAGATGTCATCCTGCTTATCAGAGTGTTGGCACTGGGGCTGAGGAGTCAGCCGGCTCTTTCATACATAACAACCCTTCAGAATCAGACAGAGGGATCTGTTGGCCTGGAGCGATGGAATGTGACAGGCTCCTGTCAGAGCGATGGATTTCCACATTTGTCCGGGTCGAGTCCGACAGAGCACTCTGAGAAATAGAAGAGAAAGCTACTTTCTTGCAGTTTCCCTCTCTTTAGCTTTTTACTGTCTTTCTTTCTTCCAAATATAGACGGAGGAAACATATAATTCATTCATCTCACATTTTTATATTATTTTCTTCCCCGTAAGTGAGGGTAATTACACACTAATGAGTGGTACAATGAAGCACGCTTCTCCATCACACCAGTCTTTGGAGAGAGCTGGGGCGTGATCTATGGATGTCTCTCACTGTTATTATTTGCAGCTTATTATAATGCGATTAGATGATCGTGCATGGATTTTGCACCTGGACTTGCCAGCTGAATTTGTTTGTGATTTCATCTTTGAAGTTTGATTTAGAGTTGTCATCATAGCAAAAGGTCCATACCGGTTTGCTCCAAACTGTTCAAAAACAGGTTTCTTTACCATAGATTGTGTCTTCATAATTTGAGATGAAATCAGAAGTCTGTCTTAGCAATGGTCAATCCATTCTTATGAGAGTACCTTGTTAAACCAATTAAGAATTATAAATAATAATAATTATTAAAATTTTAAATAATTTATAATTAAGGTCATTGCGTAGCCTATAGTATTTTTATAATGTTATATGTTTAGAGTTATCAGTTTTACATCATACATTTTGTGGAGCATTACATCCATGAAGTTATATAACTTTAATAATAACACATATTGTAAGTTGTTTGTTTCTTTCTTTTTTCCATTTTTTTCTTTCTATAGTGCAGAACATACACATTAAAGAATACTATCTGTTGTCATTAGAAAAGTGTAGCTGGCATTTATAAACTTATTATGATTATGTTTCCTGACCACATAGGAACTCAAGCATTTAAAGAGCACTTTTCTGTCAAAGTGCAATTTAATTGCACCATCAAAGTGCAATTAAATTATTACAAACTCAACAAAGTTCGAAGTTAAACAACTCTAATATTCACATTAAAAACACCAGAAATTTGTAGAAATGCAAAAACAGAGGCACAATGACAATGAAAATATAATATAAAAGGTAAACACTTATTTATCTGCAACTTTCAGTCAGCTTTCTTTTTATTTTTGGCTTTGAAATTCTTAGTCTTCTAAAATAACACACGCTATATATTATGTATTTTTGTGTTTTATATGGTATTTTCTGTATATCTCAGCTTTACTTTAATTTTAGTTAGTTTTAAAAAGGTTTAACTTTATTACCATTCAGTACTTACATACAGGTCTACAGGGAAAACTGAACTTATTTTATCATTAGTGGTGCATCTAAACTGAACATAAGTAGATTTCCCCCCCTTGTTTTATGTTTTTTTTTTATTCACTATTAGTTTTAGCTGTCATGCCTTGTTTCCATTAGCATGTGATGACACCCAATACATTATCAGAAAATGGATTATGCTTAGAATAAAACCAAATTACCATCACAGCATACTGCAATGCAACAAAATGTGCTATACAGTAAATGTGCCATAGCTGCTACATTTACCAGTAAATTGTAAGATCAGTCTGGCATCTCCTGGGTATTTATGACTCAGCAGCAGTGTTGACTGAACCACTCAGGTTTAGTCATTCTCAGATGTTTTATTTGAGGCAGTATGTGGTAACTGCTTTACTTTATTTTTTTTTATTGTGTCTTGTGTCACTATTTAATGGACTCTTTGTGGCACTTTGTGGCACACCAGTTCTTTATTTTCCTATCAAACCACCACAGCTGATGGACCAAAGATTACTATTATAATTTAGGTAATTTTTTCATCATGTTAAAAAAATAATAATAATAAAACCAAAATGTTTAGGGGTTACCAAAATAACCTCTTCCACTATTAACTGCAAGTATGAAAACTAAAATCGTTTTTTTTTTCTCTATAATTTAATATGGTTTTTATTGGTGTTGTTACACATAATATGATAATAGTCTTGTACTGAGTAACTCTTTTCTGTACCATATGATGTTTTCTTGCTTTAGTGGGCCACACTGATTGTGTCACATTATCCTTTATTATTATTCAGTATTTTGCAGTGCTTTCTTCTCAGCCATTACTGTGTAAATAGTTTACATTATTGTATTTCACATGTCTTCATTTAGCTACTTCCTTTTCAGCTCACTGTGCTGAACACAATTACCACTAGTCTGGCTGTTTGGACAGTAATTTGAATAGTGTGTATTAAGTGTGTGTTTAGTGCCTGTGTGAGTTAAGGCCGTGGACTGTGAAGTGCTTGAAATTTGTTGTGGGGTCAGGATCAAACTGTGGACGGTTACAGTGTTGCTTTGTTAATAACAAACGCACATGACTGGGACAAGCCAACTCTTTCATTTCAGGTGGTGTTTGTCGTCCCCTTAATGGGTGGGTGATCAAACTAAAGTGCACAGTGATTGCATAATGGATGCACTTTTTGTCCGCAATGCTTTGGTGCATGACTTATTCATGGTAATAATTGTACTCAATTTCCATTTTTGTAGAGTGTTTTACAAGTGCTAAAATAATTAATTTACACTACTGTGCAAAGTTTTGGGGTTGGTACATTTTTTTCTGTTTTGTAAAATTTGGGGAAAAAAATAGTCTCTTATGCTCACTAAAGCTGCATTTTTCATATTCACACAATGTTTTTTTGTGGAAAGCATTATATATAATGATGATATATTGGCAATATATTCCATTTAGTGCATCCTTGCTGAAAAGTATTTCTTAAATTTCTTAAAAAAAAAAGAGCCTAGACTTTTCAGCTCACTTTGCTACTAATTATCAGCCAATATTAGAAAGCTGAATTACTTGATATTGGATGTATTTTGCCCATTTACTGGAAGTTGTAATGGCTTTTTTATATCTAGATTAGCTTTGCCATCATCTAAATCTAACTTTGATTCTTTAAAATCACTAATCAATTAAAAGGTTTGAATGGTATTCCCAAAATTAATATCCATTTGTCGTACTTTAGACTACATTAAAATGTGATATCTAAATTCTCTTGACGCATTTAAAACAATTATTTATTTAGGTAAAATAGTATAGAATGTTAATATCTGACATTTATTGGTTATTGTGTATAATATAATACTAATTATTACTTTTTAATATTGGTAGATCCCTACTCCAAACATTTTATGGTACAAAATCCCTCCAGAATTAGATTCTTTGAACTTTGTGCCCATCTCCTGTCCGTCACTCGAAAGAAATTTGGCTACCTGTGGTTCCCCATCTCTCCCTTTGCTCACCTCACTGTGAGACACACTGACAGCTTGTCACCCCGGCACCCGTCCCCTTCACCGGCATCGGCCAATCCCTCTGACACTTCTCCCCTTCGCAATGGTGCTACCCCTGCTGACTCTGTCATCCCAATGGAATATAATAGTCACCGTCCTTGACAGAAGGCAGAATTTGAAGAGCATATATCCTCAAACACGCCGCCGCGTTCTCACCCACTTTCACACCGACTCAAAATCACACAACTTAGCCAGTCGTTTCAGATCAACTCTATGTGTGGGATTTGAGAGTTTCTCTGTTTACGGTTTGGATAGATTCAAACACTTCAGTCACCTGTTTTTTTTCCAGTTTAGCAGTGCCGGAGTGTGTGAATTTATTTATTTTTTCTCTCTGCTACAGTAAACTGCCTGTCAGTCAGGATTTCTCATCCCGTTTGTCACAGATTTTCTTTCTCTCTGTCTTGTTTGCAGCTCGCCCAATACTCCGCCTTTCTTCATCTCCTCGTCTCCTGTATGCAGGCAGGGACCACTTGAGGTGATAAACGTTATGACTGCTATTTTGGGCTCTATCACATGGATTACAGTTATTCAGCTTCTTTTTTTATAGCGCTGCACATAGAAAGATGCAACTTAATCCTGTGGAAGCGGCCTGCCACTCTACCTGCTATGATAGACTCCACGGCTGTAGGTTACGGAGCTCACGAGAGCGGTGACTCAGCCATATGTCCCGGCTCTGTTTCAGATCCCCTACTGTTTAAATTGAGTCTTAGCGGGTAGAGATGCACTTTCATGCCCTGCCTCGGGATGTCTGTAATGAATGGTTACACTCCAGGAAAGGTTGCTTTGCTTGGAATTGAATCCCCATCCCTCTTGGCTTGATTGTGCACACATGCAGCGTTCAGCAGGACGTCTGCCTCATTCTGTGGAAATGACATGGCAGAAGTGAATTCTTCACTACATATAAAGAGCACTTCTGATGACTCGTATCCTAGTTTGTTAAGCAGGGCTATGTAGTGCTTTTCTAGAGTTTTTACCTAATGACTGATGAATAACTTTGTTAACTTCATTTTACAGCTTGGCTGTTTGTGGAATATCAGCTATTGAATTTCAATTTCATACATCAAATTTGTATGAAGGGCCTTCTGTCTCTAAAAGGATTAATTCTTAAGAAACTTAATGTGTACAGTAATGTTAAGCCCTTGATAATGATAGTCAAAGTGGAGTTTAGCTTTGTTTATATTGCAGGGAAATCTCCAACTGTAATTTGTATGTGGCCAGATCAGATTTTTTTTGAATATTCAGACTGCAGTTACTTTATTTAAATTGGTTGTAGAAAACATCATCAAAACAAGGCAAGGATGATGTATGGAATGTTGCAATGTCTTTAGGTCTTTTTGTTGCAACACCTGATGAAACATCCCTTTGCATAACAAATGGCGAAGTAACCAGATGAAACCTTCTCTGACCGTTTAGACTGAGATGCATTAAAACCTGTGTTTAATCAGATTTCAAACCACTTATGATTTTCATGTGTTTTTTAAATAAATAAATCAGATTTTTTTACATCCAGCACACCAGTGATAAAAGCAAGCATCAGTGTAATAATCTGTGTGGGAGAGAAACAGTTCTACTTTAAATGAACACCATTAGGCTTTGCTTTTCCAGCAAATGAGCTCTTGTAGGGTCAATTTTGTGAAACATGTTTAACATGTTTTGATTTCATGTTTTCACTTCTTGATATTAAGTGCCATTAGACTTGTCCAGATTTGTTGTTATCCAAATGCTCAGCTGGTTTCAAGTAAAAGTGGCCTGGTAATCAACTATTTTGTGGTTCGTAATAATGTAAACAATAATATTGTGCATATATTGAGGTTTTAGTAGTGTTAAGACTTTTTTATTATTGTTAAATATTGTAGTATTTATATTCTAATATTTCAGTATATATTTATTTGATATTGCAATATTGTAATATAGTAATATCAAATGAAACAGTTTAAGCTATTAAAGTAAAAAAAAAAAAAACAGAAGTAGCAACCAGTCTATTCTTCCATACTGTGGTGAACATCCATGTTTAAAGAAAAAGAAGGCTTCTCTCCAATGGTTATTGACTTTTTTTGAATTTCAGATGTGGTTGTTGCACCCAAAAATTCATGCAAGCTTGAAGTTGATTGTGAAGATATTGGTTTTAAAGGACTAAATGACTGGAGATGTCTATTGTTTTCAATGGAAGAACGAATTATGACATTTTGATAAAAAAAAAAAATGAAAAATTTATGAAATAAATTAATTTTTATTTGATGATGGCTTCAAACTTAAGATTGTGTTGGCTTGTTAAAAAGAAGTAACATAATACTTAAAGCCATGTCTGGGGGCCAGAATATGATAGATACATGTGGGTGGGGTTTCTTGTTGGATTTGGCCCAGTAAGAATCCACCCACACCACCCTAGTGCTTTCTTCATAAAATGTAAAAATCTAGTTTTGATAGTATGATTGCATTTTAAAGCTAAATTCTCCAAGTCTGGCACAGGAGGGTCCTGGGGGGCTTTATTCATTGTGTCAGTGGACAGTAAACCGGCCAGTGTCTAATTAGTTTCTTCATCCATGAACAGGAATCAATTCCAGGACCAGGGCTTTGGCAAATAGCTTCCTTTGAAGCGGTGCTATTGGAGATCGCAGAGTTCAGTCCGGCTGAAAATAGCTCGCTTCATCACATGTCCTGAATCGGATGGTTTGCTGCGGCTATAACGTTACTTTGTTTTTGAATAAAATGTTCTACCTGTATTCCTCCCAGGGTGACTCACTCCCTCTGACAACCGCAAACACTTGTAAACCGCTTTTGCTGCCGTGGACAAATATGTTTCATAAATAGCCTCCTGTGTACCACACTACCCATCAGCCTCGCCATAAACCGCTGCAGATTCAGCTTGAGAAAACAGGCAAGGGAGGCCCCCTGGGCCAATTTACTGGCCCCCCTGATGCGGCACTGTGCTGTGATCTGTCAGGCGGTCACTGGAGCCTCGCGGTGACGGACAGGCCAGCGTTCCACTCGACCCGCTCCTCAACAGAGACCGAATTAAAGAGTCCCCCTTTGGCAGACAACCGCTCTTACTTTTGCGCTCTCCGTCTTGTCCTTTCTTCCAGTCTCTCTCTTTGTCTCTGTCATTCCTCAGCACACTTCATGATCGTTTCTCTTGCATGGAGCTGCTGGAACAGGCTTACTCATCCTCATTAAGTTTGAGCGCAAGGGGGCTAATCCTCTAGCGAGCAGCCGTGGATTTGTGCTTCCCTTAAAGTCTGAGCTCTCAACTCCAAATTTTAGAAATCACTCTGGAAAGTTCTGATGCTGTCTAATCCACCGCTCTAGTCCCTTCTCACAGAAGGTATACTCTCAGACTCATCGCTATTGGCAGAAGTGGAGTCAGAGCTTGTCCTTGGCCCAGCGAGGGGCTCACAGCGCACACAGTTGCGTCAATGGGCTGAGAGCCATCGCAGCGACTGTGCTAGCCTTCCATTAGTTGGGCTGTGTGTGCGTGTGTGGCGACAGTAGCCACAAACCGATTGGAAAGCGTTAAGAAGCACACTTTTGACACACATTCCTTTTCCTGCACTTCCCTAAGCTGTCAGCAGGGCTTACCGTATGAAATTATGGCGGCTGATGAAGTGTTAGCTGCTTAGCGGGAACACTGAATGGTGTGGTGTCTCCACGGTATCCTGTCGATGCAGTGAGATGAAGGGCTGGGTTGAGTTACATACATAACAAATCCATTATCTTGGGCGTCCAGTGACCTTTATGGAAATAGATTTGTCATGTTTCAAACCCCCTTTAATCTTTGTCAGTATTATAGCTAATAGATAACCAGTGACTGATGCTTTGCTCGCTGACGTACGGTTGGTTTATGAGGCCACAAACTTTAAAGAATCTTAGATGCCAATTGAAGATATGTGGGTGTTTCTTGAACTATGTGGACTTTTTTAGTGAATAAATTAAAATATTCAGTGTAAAAATAAGACCTTCAAGATAGTGAATTTTCTAAATATCTACAGGAACATTTATGAATATTTCCACATCTTAACACATGTATAGTTTAATATCATTCTGTGATAAAAATGACTGATTTTATTTTATACATTTTTGCAAAAGATTTAAGGATAAATGTATAAAACAATATAGAAATAATCAGTATATTATATATATGCATGTATGTACATTTATATAAATGTGTGTGTGTGTGTGTGTGTGTGTGTGTGTGTCTGTGTATTCCTTAGTTTTAATTTTATATATAAAAATATAACATTATAAAAAATAAGAATATTGAAATATATAAAATAAATATTTATCCTTAGATCATTGTAACTGGTTTATTCATTTATTCCTAAATTACAAAATCAATATGTGTTACTTCAACTGGTTCACTTACTCAAATTCTCAAAGGATTATATATATTTTTATTATTATTATTAAAACAGATTAAATATATAAAGACAAAATAACTAAATATCTGTTTTAATGAAGAAGAAAAAATCAAAGGTGTACAGTAAGTGCACAAAGTTGAAGTAACACCCATTTAGGCTGCTTTAAACTCTTCAAAATACTTAGTATTTGCTACAAAGTTTGTGCACTAAGAAAGAACCACAAATCTTTTATGTTTTAACCTGTGTCAACATCTGTTTTGAAATTTATGGTCATGAATCATCACTAAATTATCTTTGCTGTCTCTTGCCCGTTAGGGTTTGCCTGAGGTTGTGCCTTCTGCTGGAGTCCAGTGTTTGTTTTCCTGTTGGTGAAATGGTACGGTGATCAAACAATCTCTTCACCTTATGTCCTCTCCCATCTTCTCCCACCAAGTTCAGCCCTTTAATGGAATCAGAGGTGACAAGTTCACATCCTCTTCCAGAGAGCCCTCACTGCTGACCTAGTTTCCCTACAATGCACTAGCATTGCTCACATCCGCCACACACACACACACACACACACACACACACACATGCATGCATGCGTTTATACACAAGAAACACAACTCTGTCCTTTGTGGCCATTAACCCCACTTTGGCAAGTTAAGGGGAAAATGTGTACCCATCCCATTTCATCACACCCCCACCATCCATTCTTCGAAACACTTCAGTGCTGGGCGAGATGCCAGCTGAGGAGGCTGGTATGTGTTGGTGATGATACACCATGCCAGTGCTCTTCTGGCAGCAGAAAAACTATTGAACCGTGAAGGCCTGGAAACAGAAAATTTAGACTAACACTTATAAAATATTCACATGATGATCCTGATTAAAATGCCTTTTTTTGCTTTTTCTGTTTATGAGGACTTAATAGAGACCTTAATAGAGACCTCAAGGAGGGATTTTTAGCATTACAATGTTGAAGTCATATTTTGTGAATACAGTGAAAATTACTTCCCATCATTTAGTACAAGTTGTTTTCATTTTTTATTTGAAGAGTTTTAGAAGAGTGTCCTAATGATATTACTCTGAACCTTTTTTTAAATTGTTTGCTTTATATCTAACTTTAAAAGCTTGTGGTTGTCAGGCTTGTGTTGTGTTTTTGTTCCCCATGTGCTCCCTGTGTCCCTGTGTTTAATTCCCCTCTGTCTCCTCATTCCTCACTTCTTACCCTTATGAAGTGTGACAGTGGTGTGTGAAGTCTTCTTCTTTTTTTTTTCTTTTTTTTGTGAAAGAGGTTTCTTTTGCTTACAAGAGTTGCATTTATTTGATTAAAAATAAAGTAAAATCAGTAATGATGTGAAATACAAAAAAACTGTTGAAAGCAGTGGTGAATACAAAGTTCAAAAGAACAGCATTTATTTGCAATCTAAATCTTATATAGAATCGGAAATCTTTAAGAAATATTAATATTAATCATATTATTAACATTATTTATTTATTTGATGATTAGTATTTAGTTTTTTCCCCCCTCTTTCATTACTTTCATCAGATTATGTATATTGATTATGCATTTATCTCTTGCAGCCTTGTTCTCATTTGTGAAAAAATGCACTATGGGGTCTATCCTGGCTAACGTCCATGACTGTTCAAACCCTTTCTGGGAACATTCCTCAAAACCATCATGTTGGTGAGTGTGGACATGTCCTGGATGTTCTTCACTTTTGTTAGTGGGAGTATTTGTGTACAGGCATGTGTGTTTGTGCTAAGAATGCATCCTCTCTAGACATCTGGTGCTGACGGTACCAGTTTAGGGTAGGGCAGTTTGTTCCTCGACATATCTGTACCCACTTTCACACACATACACTCAAGCATGCAAACAAACACACACACACACACACACACACACACACACACACACACACACACACAAACACACACACACACACACACACCCTGAGGGCTGAATCAGAAATTTGGGCGAGGCATGCAAGTGTCAGCCTAGGGTGAGGTGAAGCCATAAGCAGAGGTGGAAAGTAACGAATTACATTTACTCGCGTTACTGTAATTGAGTAGCTTTTTTGTGTACTAATACTTTTTAAAGTAATTTTTTAAATCTGTAATTTTACTTTTACTTAAGTATATTTTGTTTGAAGTATTGTACTTCGCTACATTTTAAAACACATTAATTACTGAGTAAAAAAAATAAAAAAATAAAAAATAAATCGCTCCCTGGAAACTACGGCAGTAAATAATGGGCAGGAGGGCAAACTGGCGCTAAAATCACAAGAAAGATGCAGACGGACAAAACAGGCGTTAGTGGTGCAGACACCGCTGAAAACGAAACCCCGTCATATTCTGAAGTTGAACTCGAAGGAAATGAAGTGAACCCCTGGCCATATGTATGCTCTATTATGCAGTGTAAGCTGTACTTGCCTAGGAAGACCAAACTAGCAGCTTATAAAATCTCGACAAGACATCAACCCTTCGCAAGAATGTAGAGGTAAGCTAAATAATTGCATCGTTGCATTGGTGTTTAAAATGAGGCTTTGACATTTTAGCAAGAGGTTTTGCACAAATTAGCCAAAAAGACAGTGGTGAGGAGTGTGCTATTTTTGTTTTAATGATGTGCGCGCGCATTTATAGTGCGTTCTTTCACTGTGTGATTCAGTCTCCTAAAATGCATTTAGAATGATCACAAAATTGAAGATATGGGGCAGAAAATTAACATATATATAATTTCATATATTAAATCAAAATCACACAAAGAATGCCATCTTTTCCTCCAAAAATCATCATGAATATATATATACATATATATATATATATATATATACACATATATATATATATATATATATATATATATATATATATATATACACACACACACATATATATATATATATATATATATATATAACAGTTCAATAAACAAGTTAATTAAGAGACTTGCGTTCAGACACCATATTGCCTTTTTTAGCTCTATTTCTACAACAGAAAATAATTCCAAACACATCCACCAAAGCACAGTTTTGCGTCTCTGAGCAACGTGACAGTGTTTCGTTCCTGAATGAATCAACCGTTTAAATGATTCGGTTCAATCGCAATGACTCACTTATTAACAGTGACATGCTGACACATACTGGCCATTTTAATTTCACATTTAAAGTATATTTTGAATTTTTTAAAATAATTAATTTCTTATCATTTCAAATGAGTATTCAACATTTTATGTCTTGTATATCAAAACATTATTCATGCAATTGTAACTGCAGGTTAAATGCATTCTTGTCCTGCACTAAACAGTGTAATACATCTAAATGCCACTTCCAATGAATCTTCTGCATTTCCTCTGCATTAAAATATGAGTTTGTTGATACTGATTTGCCTGGTAACAGCCCAAATGTTTTATTATTCTTAATAACTGATTTTTTTTATTTATTAAAAACAACTAGTTTGAGATTAATAGGCCTATACCAGGGGTGTCAAACTCAGTTCCTGGAGGGCCGTAGCCCTGCAGAGTTTAGTTCTAACCCTGCTCCAGCACACATATCATGTAGTTTTCAAATAAACCTAAATGATTAGATTAGCTGGATCAGGTGTGTTTAATTAGGGTTATATCTAAACTGTGCAGGACTGTGGCCCTCCAGGAACTGAGTTTGACAACCTTGGCCTGTCCCATTTTTGACTCCCTCCCACTGTTAAAATGTAACTAAGTAATTTTTACTCTGAGTAAATTTTAAATGAGCTACTTTTTACTTTTACCTGAGTAGATTTTTAGACTGGTACTTTTACTTGTACTTAAGTAAAATTTCATTAATGTAATGGTACTTTTACTTGAGTAGAATATTTTTGTACTCTTTCCACCTCTGGCCATAAGACTTCTATCATTCTGCCCCTCTAAAGATACTGTCAGACTTCCTGCTCTATTGCACATGATGTTGAAACAAGCTGTTGACGCTCTTTCATGGCTCTGCATTTCATAGTGGCTTTAGAAGTACACCGGTTGCGCCATGGACCTACTAGACTACATACAGTATGCATCACACTGTACTGGCTGTACGATAGGCTCTCATTACTGCCAATTTAAATTGATCAGACCATTTGATGTCGGGCAACTGAGAAGATGGCTTAGCTAGTTGGTAAGGCTGGTCTTTGGGCTTACGTGCCTCCTCAGCAAGATTTCAGAGCAGCACTACATGGATTCAGAACTCCAGATGGCAATACCAACCGCCTAGATCAGAGATGTTTGATGTCAGGCGCACATTCAATAACGGCGCTCCAACAAGAACAAAACTGAATTCTGTAGTCTTCAGGCTTTACCATTATGAGAAGATACTGGGCCTCAGGGCTGAATTTCATGAGACCACAAGCCTTGAATTACTAAGAATGTCATTTTCAAACATTATTCTTCTAGATCTTTCCACTTACGCTGCATCGGTGTTCTCTTTGATGAACCAGTTGGAAAAAAAAGAGTGGATAGATTAATCTAGAATAATCATAAAATAAGGAACACATTCTGTCACCATCGTCTAAAGAGCTATTGACTAAGTTCTCATTGATTTTATGCAACTGTTTGGCAGACATACATAAACAGAATATTTTGCGTACAAGCCGGTAAAGATGCTGAAAGTGGTACAAGTACATTTAAATATAAGCTAATTACTTATTTTACATATATAGATATTAACAGTTTTACTGTATTTTTGGTCAAATAAATGCAGCCTGGATGATCATAAGACACTTCTTTCCAAATCTTACACAGTTTTGAATGGTAACATATATGGTATTTGTAAAAGTATTTTTAACATTTATTATATTAAAATAAATATTATATTTAAATGGATAGTTCACCCAAAATTGCATTGACAGCAAAACACAGACTCAAAAAAACAACAACAACATATAGGTATGTTACAACGATGGTTAAGTAAATGATGACAGAATTTTCTTTTTTTTGAGTGTTCTATCTCATTAAGAATTAACATCCAGCACTAGAATCTCTTGAATCTTGAATCTAGAAACCACGAGCATCCAGGACCAGAACTATCTATTTTCTAAATATACTAACATAATTTATGCAGTTGTTGAAACCTACCACTCTTCAATGATAATCATAATGTTGAGTAAAGTTTAAGAATGCTATACACGCATTATGTTTGCTTGCATGCAAGGCTTTACATATACAGTAAAGTATGTATACATGCTGTATACCTCCACCTATATATCCCCAACACCCACCTTAATGACTCATGTTTTCACACTGAAACCCTCCCACGTCTGAGCAATATTGCACAGTCCATTAGAAAGCCCCTTTAATTAAAGGGAGCACACTGAAAACACGGCTGACACACGTTGTGTAAACAAAGGCTTATATATTATTACCCATCCGTCTGTGCTCTTGAGCAAAGCAACCTTTAGCAATCACAGTCATCCAGGTGTACTTACCTGAACATTACTCAAGTTGACACAGACTTGTGCAACCACACGTAGATATGACTTCTCAAGGGAGGGTTAGTGTACATGTAGTCAAGTCTTGCTCAAGTTCTTCCAATGTAATGTTAATCCAAAAACATGATGTGATATTGTGACACAGTCCATAAAGGTTTTTTATTTATTTATTTATTTTATATAATAATTACTAAGAAAACTCATTAAAAATACAGTCCCAATGTATTGTATTACTATGAAGAAATGATCCATATTAATTAGTTTTTACTGTTGTTTTACTTGTATTTGAATATATTTTTGTAAATATTGTGTTTTAGGGTTGAAGGCATTGTCCGTAAACTTATCGGAAAAGGTAATAGTAACTATCTGCCATAAATTTTTCTACCGATTTTTCTTTTATTTATTTATTTTAGTTTAACAGTGCATGTATAATAGCTGAAATCATGGTGAAAAAGAACATTACCCATGATGCTACACAGAAAATAACTCCAATCAGAGTGTTGCAGTGAGCAAATTGCACCAAGAGCTTGCAGGGATTCCCAAGAATTGCTACAAATTACGTAATTGTGTCGGTCTTGCTAAGCTAACAAAATACTTAAATATTTGCATTTCTTTGCATATTTTGCAATAAACTTAAAATCTACTGTTTACATAAATATAATCAGCACTAATCACTTTGATTTTCCATTGTCTTTAATTCTTAAAATGCAATGTCTTAAAATTTGCACTGCTTCATTGGATTGTAGTTTTCCCTCACTAAAGCTTTTATTTGCTGTTATTTTTTGCCTCAAATAAAAAATGTAATGTTGTGATCGACCTTGTTGCTGGTTGGTTTAGTTAATGGCTTATAACCCCTTAAATAAGACTTTAAAAAATCCCTATGGGGAAAAATGATTGGGAAAAACTATAGAGGACCAACAACGCTGAAAAATGGGCGGGCACTAATTCACTCTATAGATAGCAACAATGGGCTGCAATGGTAATGACAGTCTATGGTTAAAATGCAAGATGTTGAGTTCCTGCAAAAACACGCTGTAATGATTTGAGATGTAAAGTAGGGAGATTTGGTGTCGTATGATAACTTTAAGTGGTCTCTTAAAAGGTTAGCCATCGCCCTCAGCTGTGATGCCTCTTGTTAGGAAATTAAAGAGGAGGGGTGTGGGTGTCTCTGTCAGTTCTGCATCTGCAGTGACTTTAACACCTCCATTTAGAGCTTTGTCGATGACAGCAACACACACCGTGTCCTGACATACATGTGTGTTGCAACAGATGAAACAAGTGCCACATTTGTTTTCAAAGTTGCACATGAGTTATGCTACATATTGCATGAAGGTGCCTCCCAAATGTTTGATCAGGCAAATAATGTAGTGTATTGTTGGGATAACCGTGTCCCCTTGAGCCCCCCGTGCAGCACCCCCCCCCCCCCCCCCCACCAGTGTCATAAATAAAGCATAGGGAGAGGAGATAGATTGACAGCAGTGTTGCAGTGAGCTGGAGATGCGCAGAATAATGTGAGCTCGGCATTAACAATGCTGTTGACAGCGGTGTGCGCTTTGAAACTCTCCCAATAGTGTGTGTTTGTAAACTGAAGAAATACTCTGTCACTGTCAAGTAACAAATATGCCGGGATGGCTGGTTTCTTACAGTTGAAAGGAGTGCAGCGAAGGGGGGAAATTTTTAAAAAGTCCTCTGTGGCTTTCAAGCTGTTTCTTCATTTCGTTTTGACTAGTGTGAAGAGGGGGGCAAAAAATGACTGCAGTTGGTTATGTGTTGGCAGCGTGTCTGTTTCTGTTTGCCTTCAGTGTGGCTGTCTGCTCTCTGGATGAATGGTGCTGAGGTGTATCCTCAAACTATATGTCAGGCAAAGATGGTTTTATGATTTTTATCACCTTTTGTCACTCTGCAGTGCTGCAATGGGGCCATACATTCTGTATTACAGAAACTAGCTTTAAAGTCTTAAAGCAATAGTTCTCCCCAATTTTTTTTTACATTTTGTTATTATATACTCACCTTAATGTCATCATAAACGTTCTGACTTTCTTTTGTGCAACATAAAAATAAAAACAAAAATAAAAAAAATAAAAAAAACATTTTTGAAAAGTTTTCATATAGTGGAAGCTAATGCTAAACAAAACTGTTTGGATACCAACAGATAGGATTCTAGAGTTTAGGCCCATTCAAGACAGATAACTGATAATGATATTAAATGATAATAATAACTATAACTGTATTATAATCCACACTAATTGAAATGCTGCAGTTGTCATTTGCTGCTGTCAGTTGGATTCTGATTGTGTTCATGTTCAAACATTTTTTTTCTAAAAGTCATTCTCTCTGTGTTGTTATTATAGCTGTGGTATAGACTTCCCTATTTTCATACAATTATTACATCTATTAAAACTTAGTTATCATTATAGTTATCATCAGTTGTTTTTATAATATGGCACATTTAATGTTTCACATATAATCTGGCAGGCTAGATTTTTGACTATTGCCATAACATGTGGTGCATCATTTAGGTTATTTTGCTACAAAGTGGAAGCTTAAGTTATTTGCTGATCTGTCTGTTCTGCAGATAATGCTGAAGAAATAAGCAAAAGCCTTGTGGTGACTTTGTGGTTAGAATTTCCAGATCTATTTCTGTTCATTTGCAAAGATTTCAGAGACTCAAAAATCACCTTTAAAAAAATAAATAAATAAATAAACTGACCGTTTGTGGTTCTTGCCAGGCAGATCAAGCTAATTTTATTTCCTCAAAAAAAAAAAAAAAAAAAAAAAACAATAAGTAGTTATAACATCATGTCATCTTCTAAACAAATATCAAATGGTCTGTTCACCCAAAAATAAAAATTCTATTGATCCAAACAAGTTTGACTGCATTTCTTCTGGGGAACACAAAAGAGGTGTTACTGGGAACCAGGAAAAAACTTGCTGTAAAATACATGTAACTGTGAGTCACAATATCCAGAGCACCGGCTGACCAACAGTAAATTAGGAATTTCCCAACCTGATGTAACCCACTGTGAAACAACATGGGGAAAATAAGTCACAGCTTTGAATTGCATTGTGTATGCCGGAGCAAACATCCTCTCCTAAATTGAATTCATAATAACTCCAATCACTGAGAAAATATTTGAAGAGAAAAAACAGCCTTTAGTGAATTATAGTGCATGCTGTCGTAGTTGAGGACAGATGGTGTGTGAATGGAGGTCAGTTGTTTCTGTGGGAGAAAAAAAATACCCTGTTGAAGAGGATGGGTCACACACTGTCTGCTCTACTGTTGAAGCAATGAGGTTGTGTTCAAACATCACACAACATCTGGCCCGTGTCTTCACACACTGCAGGCTGGAGCATCCTCAAGTGCAGAAGACAGACTGAGCCGAGTAAAAATTCTATGAGGTTGGACTGTGAAACTGTTCCACAAGATGGGAAAAGATGGGATGGCAAGAATTTGCAGCTCCATGTTCCCATCTGCCGTTTCTGGCAGGCGGAGGAGGCTTTAAAGCCACCAAGTGGAAAGAAAACCGAACAGAAGATTTTAGGCAGTCAAGACGTGATTTAGCAATCTAAAGGTGGCTGAACTGTTCCTCTGAGAGGAATGGCAAATGCTCAGAGATGCTGACAGATAATCTCTTTCAAGGAACAGCAGGATTGAAAGAAATTTCTTTAGATTGGCCATATATGAAGAATATCAATATATATATATATATGTCATAACACAAAATCAGTCCAATGACAAAAAAAAAAACAAGGGAACACGAGAAAGCCGGGTGACGGAAAACAAGGACTCCATGAAACATATTGAGACAGGCTGGTATATATGGACAGGTGATGACGATGAAATTGAAGACAGCTGAGTGCAATAACAGGTGTGCAATTAACAGTGATGAATGGGACAAATGTTTGTGGGAAATGTAGTGCCTGCAGTGGGGTGACTATGGGGAAGTGAGACCACTAGTGGGCACCCAGGGAAACACAGACCAGACACTGTGACATTACCCCGTCCTCTAAGGAGCAGCTACCAGATGCTCCACCGAACACAAGAACAGACCAAGGAACACAGAGACCAGGAGGGAGGTGGACTGGTGGAGGATACGGGGGAGGGATGGAGGGCCAGGTCCATAGCGGGAAACAGAGACAGGAAGTGAAAAAACAAAACAAAACAACCACAAGGAGACCAGGAGGGAGGTGGACTGGCAGAGGACCAGGGGGAGGGACGGAGGGCCAGATCCATAGCGGGAAACAGAGACTGGAAGTGAAAAAACAAAACAAAACAACCACAAGGAGACCATGAGGGAGGTGGATCGGCGGAGGACCAGGGGGATGGAGGGCAAAGGTCCATAGAGGGAAACAGAGAAAAACAAAAACAAAACAACAACAAAACAAAGAGGCCAGGAGGGAACGGAAAGTTCAGGGGCCCAGGGCAGAGCCAACAGGGCAGGAATCTAGGGTGGAGCAGGTGGAACTGGAGCCATGCGGTCAAGACAGAAGCCCACCAGGGCGGCGCAGAAGACCACCACAGCCGTGCGGTCGAGACAGAAGCCCACCAGGGTGGTGCAGAAGACCACCACAGTGGGATCGATGGCACAGGAGAGCAAGTCTGGTTAGTTAAGCCTGAAATAGAGAACAGGAACAGGTTAAGGGTGTCCTCGGTGGCCCTGATGAGATGGTAGATGGTCTCCATGGCCATGACAGGGCTGGCGGTGAGTTCCTGGATGGCCTCCATGGCCATGACAGGATAGGTCAAGCATTCAGGAAGTTCAGCTGAGACGTGACGAGGCTCTGGAAGTTCCACAGAGACGTGAAGAGGCTCTGGTAGTTCAGCAGAGACATGAAGAGGCTCTGGTAGTTCAGCAGAGACGTGAAGAGGCTCTGGTAGTTCAGCAGAGACGTGGAGAGGCTCTGGTAGTTCAGCAGAGATGTGGAGAGGCTCTGGTAGTTCAGCAGAGACGTGAAGAGGCTCTGGTAGATCCGTGGTGATTTGACTGGGTTCAGGAAGATCAACGGTGACTTGACTTGACTCAGGAAGATCAACGGTGACTTGACTTGACTCAAGAAGATCAACGGTGACTTGACTTTGCTCAGGAAGGTCAACAGTGACTTGACTTTGTTCAGGAAGATCAACAGTGACTTGGCTTTGCTTAGGAAGATCAACGGTGACTTGACTTTGCTCAGGAAGATCAACGGTGACTTGACTTTGCTCAGGAAGATCAACGGTGACTTGACTTTGCTCATGAAGAACACTGGTGACTTGACCTTTCCCATGAAGATCATTGGTGACTTGACTCCTGAGGTCTAACTGTGGTAGTGCTTGACTCATGAGTGTTAATGGTGACTTGACCTGACTCTGGATGGTCAACGTGGACCTGACTCGACTCTGGATGGTCAACGGGGACCTGACTCGACTATGGATGGTCAACGGGGACCTGACTAGACTCCTGGAGGGCCAACGGGGACCTGACTCGACTCCTGGAGGGCCAACGGGGACCTGACTCGACTCCTGGAGGGACCACAGGGACCTGACTCGACTCCTGGAGGGACCATGGGGACCTGACTCGACTCCTGGAGGGACCACGGGGACCAGACTCGACTCCTGGAGGGACCACGGGGACCTGACTCGACTCTGGAGGGACCACGTGGACCTGACTCGACTCTGGAGGGTCACCTGTGGCTGTCATCTTGTGCTGTGGTGCTGGATCGGTGACCAACTTGTGCTGTGGCGCTGGGCTGGCGGCGATCTTGCGCAGTGGCGCTGGGCTGGCGGCCTTCTTGTGCAGAGGCGCTGGGCCGGCGGCCATCTTGTGCTGTGGCACTGGGCTGGCGGCTACCTTGTGCTGTGGCATTGGGCTGGTGGCCATCTTGTGCAGTGACTCATGAGTGTTAATGGTGACTTGACCTGACTCTGGATGGTCAACGGGGACCTGACTCGACTCTGGATGGTCAACGGGGACCTGACTAGACTCCTGGAGGGCCAACGGGGACCTGACTCGACTCCTGGAGGGACCACGGGGACCTGACTCGACTGTGGCGCTGGGTCGGCGACCAACTTGTGCTGTGGCGCTGGGCTGGCGGCCATCTCGCGCAGTGGTGCCGGGCTGGCGACCACCTTGTGCAGTGGCGTTGGGCTGGCGGTCCTCCTATCTGGAGACACAGGTCTATAGTCGACAATCACATCTGGAGAGACAGGTGTGGCTGGGGGTCCCACTGAGACCGATGTTGTAGGTACATGGTGAACCCCCAAAAATCCAGGATCTCCAGCTCCTTCATCTCCCACTCCAGCACAGGGTTATCCAGAGAGGCGTTGAATAAGTCCTTCAGGGCCTCATCATTATACCCCATTCCTACCGCCATGGTCCAGAACATTTGTGCCAATCCACCCACCTCACTCCTCTTTTGACAGAGGGTGGTTAAGTTTGAAAGTCTCCCCATCCCCTCCTCTATGGTGGCTGGGGAATGGATACGAAATCCCACACCGTTGGATCTGGGCATGATAGAGTCCTTCTGTCACGAATGCACACACGAAACGAGAGATCCAAGTGCAGTGTTTTATTTGGGAAATCCAAAAATCATAATCCAAAAACAGGCAAGAGGTCATAAAACAAAATCAGTCCAGAAACAAGAAAAACACAAGCTGAGTGCAATAGCAGGTGTGCTATTAACAGTGATGAATGGGACAAAGGCTCGTGGAAAATGTAGTGCTATCTATCCATCCATCCATCCGTCTGTTTGTCTCTGTCTGCCTAACTAACAAACATTCTATCCTTTTATCAGTCTATCTGTCCAATGTTCTAACATTCTATCTATCATTCGATCGTCAATGGTAAGAAAATGGTTTACAGCATTCTTAAAATATCTTCTTTTATGTTCCACAAAAAAAAAGACAGTCATACAGAGATTAAGGAAATGATTAGAGTGAATAAAGGATTATGTAAATAAGCTAATGGTACAATTTTCACTGGTTTTGGTAAAAAAATCTGTTGTTTGGTTCTTCTGTCAAAATGTTTATTTTCCAATTATTTTTACAGTATAATAATTTAATTTAGAATAAAAACTGATATTGACTTAACTGACTTAAACTTAATTAGAATTAAAGAATGTCTTAGGCTTATATGATTAGTGTGATCTAAACATATGTAATATTTCTATATTTCTTAATTTACATCACAGCCTTTATTGGTTTTAAATGTATCAAAATCTTAAAACTTTGTTTATATCCATTTGTAATCAGATTTCCATTGTGGTCTTTTGGACCTACTCTATGCAGAAATGCAGGGATGAAGCAAATGAGGTTTATGAAGTTCACACTGAAAAGAGAGACAACAGACTGTCGTACAACTGAGACACAACAAATGATGGATTCTCATAGTTTTGTGAGACAAGTTCCTCTTCTTAATGACTGTTTTGTATCCGAGCGCTGCCTGGAGCATCAAATATGAGGTGGTGAGACGGAAGGGAAAACATCTTCATCTGGGAGTGAACACTCTTTTTTGTAAACTCTAACTTATCTCTTTCTCTTTCCTGTTCCTACATTGTGGTAACTAATCTATTGATTTGCTGTCATGATGTGAAGGCACCTACTGTAATGGAAAGAGAGGAAATGATGATGAAGTGACTGTTCTAAGGCTTCTCAGTTCACACTAAGAGATTTGAAAATAATGTAAACCTAAGAGCAGGTTCACTGGTAAAGGTTAGGTAGTTGGTTTAATACATATCCATTATATGGTTAGCTTGATAGGTTAGGATTGAATGTAATAATTTTAAAAGCTGATTAGCATTATGAGTGAGCAGTGTATGCTGTATTAAATCAGTGTCCCTGTGTAAGTGTTTTTGATATCTTACGTTACACCTGGAAAACCACGTCCATCGTTTATGCACAAGGTCTTAAAGGGCATTTTATGCAGTAAGCTTTTTTTGCGATCTTGCCGCCTTTGTGTACAGGAGTTGCATAACACACCAGCAAACACAACAATGCCTGCTACTGCTTCAGCTTAATGATAGCAAGCAAAAGCATGCTGCGTCTCTAAGTGATTACTGTAAATATTGCATTGTATGATGCTTGCAAATGATAGCTAATACAGCTAAAATATTAAGTAAACAGAACAGTGTTTATTTCTCCATAAAATGCGCGACAGAGCTCAGCAATCGAACATCTTCCATGTTGTTCTTTGACCATATTAAAGCTAAATGACATCTGATTGGCTTTTGATTGATCCTTTAATACACAACAACCACAAAAAAAAAAAAAAAAAAAACAGATCTTCTTTTATCTTCTGTGGTGCAAAAAAGTGGTAGGATTTTTGTCAGTTATGCCCTCTGTCTCTCTCTGAAAATAAATTGGACACTTGCCGTTACCATGTAGAATTGCGTTTATATAGCACAAAGACTTTGGGGAAGGAAAGTGAGCATACAAAAACACTCTCCTTTAATTTTATATTTTTTTAGAGTCCCCTGTGTAGTCATCAAGAAGACATTTGGTCTGTACTCCTTGTTTCTCATGCACTGGAGCTGTCTTTGACCTTTCACTTCAACCCAGTGGTGTCATTTGTTTGAAAATAGTTGCCCTATTTGAAGTTCCACAGAGGTGAGTTTCTTTTGCTTGTTGCTGATTTTTCATTTCAGGATGTGCTTTCTGTCAAAGAGAGGGTTAGCTGCTCCATTAAAGCTGAGATGCATTTGCATAAAGTCCGCTGTGGCATGGCCAAGGTAGACCAGGCATACGGATGCTGATTTCTAATTAAGAGCATGAGAGCTGTCGGATGGCTGTGTCACTCCATGGCCTCTATTTTCAGGCCAACTTCTTTCTCCATGCACAAAACATCTGATCAGACTCATTTTATATATAGGTATGACCACACTGCAGTGAAATCATCGAACGGAATGATCCCAGATCATCGTGAGGGGGTGATCAACTGTGACCTCAGCAGGTAGAGATTTCCTTCAGAATTAATCTTAACTACCATAATGCCGCAGGCTAACTACAGTAGGGATCTCATCGCGTCAGCACAAATCTGAGCGCTTCTTAAAATGAGCACACTAGTTCTTAAAGCACACAATTCTGCATTATTTATAAGCCTGGGGAGAGGTGTTTTCAGATCTAATTTCTCACTCCTTATGTGTGCTGATTGTCTCTCCTAATTCCTGTTTGTTTAGTCAGGTAGATGCAAATGTGGCTCTTATTTGCATGTCAAATCGGGGCATGCGGGGGTGGGGGTTTGACAGAAGTACGAGCTAATGCACCCCCCCCCCCCCTCGCTTGGGAGTGTTGAGCGAATGCATGCCTCTTATCTCCTTCCTTTGGTTCTTTCAAGAAAAAGCCAGCAATAAGGTATTAATAACTAACAGACATGCTGGTAAGGCTGGCTTTCCAAGTGATACAATACCCGTGAGAGAGAGGGTTTTTATAAAAAGGCAGATTTCCTTGTGCAGAACATTTTATCATATTAGTATATATATATATATATATATATATATATATATATATATACTATTTTTCCATAAACAGGGGTATGAAACATTGCCAAGCAGACCCAGCTGTTCCCGACAAATTGATAACCAGCAGAGAGTGATGTGTTTCCTCCATGTTGTGGACGTCTGACTGGGTGAGATGTCCAATCAATAAGAAGCAACATATTAGGCCTGGAGGGTGTGTGGAGTTGAGATTCAAACACCCTCTGATTTGATTGGATGTGACCCCGCACGCAAAAGTCGCAGGCGTTTCGGAGCATGTGTGTGTTCCTCACTAGAGGTGTGAAGACGGTAGAGGTGGGATTTCCTGTGTACTGGCATCTCTCGCTTTGAGGCTTATCAAAATGTGGGCTCAGAAACATGTGGTATGTTCAGGATAGCATGCTACCATAGTGCTTGTACTGTTGTGTACCTTGCACAGTATGCACATTTCCTTTTCCACAGTATAGTGTGGAACATTGTACGCAATGCAATGTGCTTGAATTGGCGTTCCACTTGCAAACTATTTATTTTATTTTTTTACAGGAAAATGTGGTAAATGAATAAAATAATATTAAATACTGGACATGCTAGTAAGGACATTTAGTATGCTCATGTTTGAATTTTTTATACAGTAGTGTGTTTTTCATATATGCTATTTTTTTTAAATGTATACAGTATACTGTCCAGTATGAAGAAAAAAACAATTATAATGATTTTTTTTTTAAATTAAGTGGTTGCCAACTATTTATTTTAGCTACATAAAAAAATAATAAAGAAATGTTTAAATTTAGTCAACTAAATTTGTTTATTTAAATGTAGCTAAAATAAATCAATTGCAACCACTTACCTTAAACAAATTTAGTAAATTCAATGAATTATTTTTTTTCATTGTATGCTGTACACTATTCCAAACATTATATTTACATTCACAGTTCTAATCGAACTTCAGCAGGTTTTTATATAGTTTAGCTGCAGACGTTGCCTGTCTGTATTACATAATATTGTATTAAGGAGTCCCTGATGTGACGTGGATTATTTTACAATTTGGAAATTTGGATTATTTTACAATTTGGATTATTTTACAATTTGACGTGGAAAATTAAAATTTTCCACCGTTCCAGGTTAAAGTTTTCATAGCATGTGCACAACAACAATTTCAATTTGATTAGTGTGTCAAGTAAATAAACCTGAGCTACAATCACATTATTGTGGTTTGTTGCTTTGATTTATAATAAAATAAAATAAAAAAACAGACTGGCGTAATTTTAGCAAGAACAATGCATTCATACGATATTTTTAAAAGACAAATGTTTTATTATGAATTAAATTAAACTTTAAACGACTAAAAATAGCTATCTAGAGAGCACCAAAGAGCACCGAAACAAGAAAAGTAGCCTGAACCAAGAGTTACAGGTTTTTTAATAAGACCCAAACCTCACTATGTGAAAAAAATTTGCCAGTGAACTACATGATTCTCTCTCTCTCTCTCTCTCTCTCTCTCTCTCTCTCTCTCTCTCTCTCTATATATATATATATATATATATATATATATATATATAATTTTTTATTTTATTTATTTTTTTACTGTATTCAGCTTTATTTTCTCCCTTTGAGTTATGACCCTGGCCTTGATTACAACCCCAGTGATATCACAAACAGACCGACTGGTCAGTACAGGGGGTCCATATGATCAGGGCGAGACCGCTTGCAGTGCAAAAAAAGCCCTTGCATCCATAAATTCCCTTTTTATGAGCTAGACTTGATGAAACCATTTCCCTTGACACCTTGTTTTTGCTGCATCTGTTGTTAGTTTATTTCTCCTCAGCTGAGTGGTTTTATGTGCTATTTGGGGCGGATGGTGACAGAGAGGTTGTATGGGTAAGATATTGCATTGCTGCCCATCTATGTGAAGACGCCCCAGCTTCTGATCTCTCTTCTGAAGCTGTCACTTCTCCCGCTCTCTGCTTCTCTTGCTCTCTCGTTTTTGCAGAGCAGCCTAGGGGTTGGAGAACAAGGGGAATGAATGATCTGGAGGAGATTAATCAACTTTCAATTTTGACAAAGACAGATGTGGAGACATGGGGGAAAGAGGGAAAATGTGTTTGGGAACAGACAAGAGCGCTTAAGATTTAGGCAGAACTGGACACACACTGAAATGAGAAACGTGACATCAGCTCAGAGATATAAAATAATGGTTGAGTGTGTGTAAATTCAGAAGAGCCAAGTGGATTTTAAATGCAACTTCCAAATACACGTATGTATTTGAAATGTAATTATATATTTATGTTAGGTATTTGTCTAATGTTTTTTGTTAAAAGTCACACATTCAAAATGCAAAAATGTGGTCAGTCCAGTCAAGTCACTCCAGTTGAACAAAATGTCACAACCAATCTTTTCCATACAGAGAAAAAGAGTGATGATCACTGGCTGTCAGGTTTGGTTAGTTCGCTTGTTTAATTAAAAACTAAAAATAGATGTGCTAAGGTTAGATCTGCACCTGAGTTTCCCTTTACGTTAAGCAAGCCCAATAGACTTTAGTACCTTATATTTACTTACATAATTAACTAGTAAGTTGTTAAAAAGTGTTTTCCCCCTTAGGTCATGTCTTATCTCAACCATGTTTCCAAGTGAGTAAGAAATGCCTCTGGTGCCACCTCAAAATAAATAGGTGCATGACGTTTCTGCATACTTGTGCCTGTAATCTGGACTGTGCTTGCAGCAATGGTGTGTGTGTGTGTGTGTGTGGATTGGGAGCTGGATGGATAATAAGAGCTCAGTTGTCCACCAGAGTGAGGGGGAGATATACCCTAAAGCCTCATGTCATCCGATCAGTCATCTTCTCTCCATTCATCATGTAGTGTTCCTCCCCTGCTCTCTCTCTCTCTCTTTCTCTCACACTCTCTCTCTGCACCAGTAAAGAGGAAACTGGGAGCTCATAGCCTATGGGAGTTAGACTGAAACTTGATTAAGAAATATGGCCAATGCATTTGCCACCAGAATTTCAACATGAGGATCAGTTTCTGTGCACAGCAATAATCAAATAAAGATATTCCCTTTATCTTGCATTTATAAAATAAATGTTCAAAGCTGATAGACATACCTGTGACAGCTCATCAGTTAAATTCTGTTTTACTGCACCAACAACATTAGTATTATCATTATTGTCATTTTATGCAATTCTGTATCTCAAAATTGTGATTTTATACATGTAGCTTCCATAGTTTAGTCATAATGTTGTAGCTGATGTTTTATAAAAGCAATGGCCATGTGTGACAGTGATTTTAATACAATTAAGGAGGTCTTAGGCAATCTTATATTGTGCCTGTATACACTCTTTACCCATGGTAAAATCACTGTAAAAATGTAAATCTGGCTTATCTCCTTATTTCAACTTAGTTTTAAATAAGAATACAATTTAAATTTGAATACAAATGCTAGAATCAAATGCAAATGCAAATGCTAGAATCAAAGCAGTGCTGTAATATTTCATGATGAGAGACCTTCAGAGGAAGACATTTATCAGTAACTCACCCATCTAATTTTACTGACAAGGAAAGTGGCTGAACTTTAACCTATGGCCTATCAGATTGCTGTACCACAAGATTAGGTTGCCATAAACATATGTGTAATCTTTGTATTTATTTATTTTTTTACAACATTTATTACAATTCACAATTGATGATATGTTGCTCGGCTCCAAATATCATGTGGACAGCAAATATTCAATTACACTGTAATATACGAGGCTTCTCTGTTTCATCCAACAGAACCTTTACTGGTTTGTAACTGCCTGTATTTACAGACCGGCTGTGGTAGTGATTTATAAACGTCTAATTATTGAGCATGTAATCATTAGATTATATTTGAGCGAGTCATTAGTCATGGTCTACCAGTCCACTCTTTGTTGGCAACAGCGGATCAATAGTACAGTTTGTCTTATAACCATTTCTGTGTGCTGTCACCACGTAAACTGATAGTCTGCAGCATTCTATGCTTGACCTCTATGGCTATAATGCGATGCAATCATATCAGATCAGAGTTTCAGCTTGTGGATGCACCATCATAAACGTGCACCTTTGGAGAAATGAATGATGGATGCCAACTGCAGCTTGTTCTTGTGAACAGCTCCTTCACGAACTTTTGTCTGATAGTAGTTGGTGATACAGCTCTGGCTTTTAAATTTTGAGGGGGGAAATCCCATAATTAGAGAGGATAGCATATTTCTGAGTAATTATGGCTTACGTATTTTTTGTGGGGATTTTTGTGAGTGTGTGTGTGTGTGTGTGCATGCAAAGGTGAGAAAACATGAATATGCAGGTTTGTGCTTCTGTTTGTGCATTCAGTTTGACATGTGATGGTTTGGGTATTTACATCTAGTATTTTTACACTAGCAAGTGATTTGCTTATAATGTCCTTGAAAATTAAATTGAACCAAAGTGTTTGGTATGCATAATGGTTTAAATGCTCTTTGCTGTTTTAATTGCATTAATGTGAAGCAAGTTGCGTTTGCGGCGGCAATGGCAGCGCGTGGGAGCAGTGTCATATAAAAGAAATCCATATATGTAGGTGCAGGTGTGTGGGGGGTCACTCCGGGTGGCATTGAGTTGCAGCATGAGAAAAGAAGTAGTTTGTCAGCAGCCACAGTATGTCAGTGGCCCAGGTTAATCTAAGTCTGCATGACAGCAAATGGAAAAACAACATTAGCCTTTCTACCTTTAGCCAGCATACCATACAAGGTTGCCTGAATGTCTTATTTAGCTCTTGCTGATAAACTCCATGTGGTTTGAGTTGTTTTTTAAGACTTTTGCCTGACAAGTTTCTGTCTTTTATCCGCATGTTTTCGCTGTCCTTGGTGCTGAAAATGTGTTAGTGGGAGTGTTGAATGGTGCACAGAAGCCTAGTCTTAAAGGGATAGTTCACCCAAAAAGGAAGATTCTGTCATCATTTACTTACCATCAAGCTATTTTAAACCTGTTTGAGTTTTTTTCTTCTGTTGAGCACAGAAGAAGATATTTTGAAGAATGTTGGTAACCAACCAGTTGACGATAGCTATTGACCTCCATAGTATTAAAAAAAAAGTAAATTACACATTTTTTTATTTATCGGTGACCTATCTCTTTAAGGATTTTGTCAAATGTTTTGGTTTATATACCAGAGGCAATCCTAAACAGCATTCCAACAAACCTACATTGTGGACAAGATTAAATATATTTGATTCAGCACTGAAAAGTATGGAAAAATTGACTAATTTGATTAATTTGCTTATTAACATGCTAAACTTCTTTTAGAATCACATTTTCTTCATTTGAGAAGTGCTTTCCCTTGTGATTTGGTAACTACTGCAAGGTTTGTGGCAGAGATAACTAAATTTGTATAAAAATGAAATCAAAGTGCTTTTAAATTTAAAACAGAGACAAGAGGTGATGGGATCCAAGAGGTGAATTTGTCATGCCGAATCACTCCATTTCATGCTGTGTATATTCATATCAATTTCCTTTTTCCTCTGTCTTTGTTTTCCCTTAGCTGTAATCTTCCCTATTTGATATCGCTTTGATTCTCTTGAATGGGAAGAATACAGAGGATTACTATGTTTGCACATCTATCTGTGTTTCTTTATGTATAATTTTATGCAGTAAAGGGACATAATTGTTGAGTGTTATAGCATCTTAATTGCTGTGACCATCAATCGCTCTTTCAGGTTATGCTGTATAGACTCTATTTATCCACCCACCTGCATTCACTCTCTCTCTCTCTCTCTCTCTCTCTCTCACACACACACACACACACACACACACACACACACACACACACTATTAGTATACTGTTACTCTCTGTTTTCTGCTCACGACCAGAGACAGCAATGGGCAATCACATCAACACGTAAATCAGAAAACATGGCAAGTTGTTTTACTCCTCTTCCTCTTGCTGCTCTCCCTGATGTCTCTCACCGCTGAACAACTGGCAAGGTTTCAATGAAGTGATTTAGTGTTTGTGGAAGTGGCAACTCTGCTGAGACCCACAGTCTGTTTCCACTAACTGAGTTTCACATTAACAAGCAACATTCAGTTTCTAATGGAGCTGAACTTTCTGATCCGGTGAGTGCAGGTGAGCAAATGGACTATGAGGATTGATACCAAGATAACTGTTTTAGATAAATGCAGTTGGATTTGCATGTGTGTGTGTGTTTTACCTGTGTAGCTTATATACTGAAATTATTTTTTGATGTATGCAATTTTTGATTACTAAATAACTTTGAAAGATGTTAACATGCTCTTTGAGTGATAATTGGTGAGAATTTTCTAATATAATGTACTAACTTCAGTTTAAATGTACTAACATTTATACCTTCTTTTTAGAGGTTGTGCAAAATTGGGAATTTAAGAATTGGCTCCCATTCTCTTTTTAATTAAATTGGCCCACAAGAAGTTTAATTGTAATTTTAATGTGAAAGACAAGAAAAATAATTGACTGTATTATAATTTTATTGCACAGTCACAAATCAAGTTCAGCACATTCAGCACAATTACATGATTCGTGTTCACTAATTATTTCTATTTATTCCCAGTATTTTCTCAAATTAGTGAAACCTGTTGTTTCAAGTTTAATACAGTCAAAGCAAATAACAGTTTATTCAGATTAATTTTAATAGTATATTTTTACCATAAAATGCCAATGACCATCAGGTTGTTTACAATTAACTTTATAAATATACATTTATTCATTATTCATTACTTTTGTCAATGTTTTTCTATATTGTTAAATGAAATGATGATTCTAGAATTCTAAAGCTACACTTTCATACATTCTATCATTTTAATGAATTATATTCTGTTTCAAATTTAAATACAACATCCTGTGTGCTAAATGAAATGGAACTTAAAATGCATTTGCTGATGAATTATAAATGGTGCACAACCCTGAAAGTTGTTATTAATCACATTAAATCCATGTGAAGATATGGAGGATAACTTTAACTAAAGACTCAAAATGCTCTTTTAGATACTAGCAGGTGCAAGTCGTATTACCTTCTGAACCACATCTTTCAAATTTACAGTCTTTATGGCATTCAGCTAACGAATATGTTAATAAGTATCAGTTATCAGCTAAGTTGAGAAAATATTTAATCCTTAATTATGTCTTTGAGAAAATGGTCTTTTTATGCCAATACCGCTGATGGCCTGAGGGCAATATATTTTTATATAGACACCATATTACACCAGGCTTTATAGTGTTTGACAGCTGTAATGACATTTGCCCATCCAGCCATACCAAAACTGCGATGGTCAGTAATGTTTATTACATATGCTCAGGTTCTGTGGGTTTCTGGGCATTTTAAATGGCTCTTGACCTTTTCCAGACAGTGACCAGAAAATGGGGGCTCGGTTCATTGCCTTTTTTATTGTGACAGGTATTTTACCTTTTTTTATGAGCATACAGTATGACCTCATTGCTTTCATATGTCTATCAGGGTGCCAAGGTGAGTCTATGTAAAATGTGAAGCCAGTGATCATTTATGAAAAATAATTTTTTAAACCTTGCCCTGTAAATGGCCTGGCTTCCTGGAATAGTCAAGATAAACATTATTGCACATTAGCAGTTAGAGGGTCACTGGATTGCTTTATCTTTCTGTTCTACACAAATCACAATAGATGGCTGTATTTGAACCACACTGGATGCAGTAATCACCCAAGACAAGTGCAGACAAGAGCTTATCTGGGCTTATCCATTTTACTGGGGCGGTGGTCATTTAGTTGGAGAGGTGAGCAACAGATTGAATGGTTGATGGCTAGGATAACAGACAGAAGCATCATGTCATTTCAAACTGAGGGTCAAGTGGAGTTTGAATGCAGCTTAAAAAAAAAGAAATATTGTATGTTCCCGAGTTTGTGAATTTTTTTGAAAGATTTATTAAAAGGTTTGGCTTATAGGAGTAATTTGTTTGTGAATATTACGTAGCTACACTGGTTATGTTGTATCTTTCAGATTTACAAAAAAGAAAGAGTTTAACAGAGAAATTTGTTGTAGAATCAGACTACACTGGTCAGGCTGTATGTTATTGTGTGCAGCACTTGAGGACAATTTAAAAGAAAGACATGTTTCTTTGCAATTATTTTGCAATGCAAAGTCTTCTTTTTTGCTAAGTGCGAATTGCAAATGAGGGTCTCACTCTGTTCCTTTTGTGTGTTGCGCAGCTCGAGGCACTCTACAAACAGCAAAATTCAATGTTAGATAATAATTAAACAACTGTTCTCTTTGATCTATTTAATGCTGTAGTTCAGATTTACAACTAGAATTGTTCTTACTCCCTCAACCACCCCCATCATTTCACGGCCCGTATGTTTTATGACCAGTGGGACCTTGTTAGGCTTGCAGACTGGTGGCGCCATGTGGGCTAGACTGCAGTGAAAGTCACCGAAGCTAGCCAAGCGTAGACTCAAGGTGCAGTCCCATAAGAGGCATTTTGAGAAAATTGGGGTCCTCGAGGAGCTAGAGTTGTAGAGACTCACAAAACTCATCTCAAACATATAACGTTTATTTCCTCTGACATCAACATTGGTTCTTTCATAAAAATGTTGTAAGGAGACATCTCTGAACCTAGCAGGTGGAATGTTACATTTGATGCTCGTCAGACAACCCAAATTGTAGCACAGAAGATCTTTATAGGAATAGTTGACCAAAAAAGGAAAATTCTGTGATAATTTACTCATTCTTATGCTGTTCGAACTGCTTGCTTGCTTGGCTTAATTTCTTAAGCACAACATAAGAGAAAGCATTTTGAAGAATACTTTTGGTTATACAATGAAAGTCAGTGGGGTCTAAAACAAATATTGAAACTGAATGATATATATTATTTACTATAAATTAAAACACTGAGATATTTTGTGTTCCAAAAATAAAAGAAAATCAGAATAAATGATGATAAAATTTTAAATTTTGGCTGAAATATCCTTTTAATGTTTCAACGGTTGTCTCATTCGAGTCTGCCTTTTTTAACTTCTAATGCATTATAGGATAAACATCTGAGATCATGCTGATACTTCAATTGAATTCAAGTTTATTTGTATAGCGCTTTTTACAATACAAATCACTGCAAAGCAACTTTACAGAAAATTAAGTTTCTACAATATTTAGTAGTCGCTTATCAGTGGTGACTGTCAGTTTATGTGTATATGGCAGAAATTTTCGGAAAACAATAATTCTGCCCAGACAGTAACGCTGAGCCATATAGTTAATATCAGTGATATGCAGCATGCATGATACAAGGAAATGGTCAGTAACATCATCACTTTGAGGTACGATATCTATATCAGTAAGATCGATTCCATGCAATATAATTAAATCTAGTTTATGATTAAAACGATGAGTGGACCCGTGACATTTTGCTTGACTCCAAAAGAGTTTATTAGGTCAGTAAACGTCCTAATGCATCATTTCTATTATCAACATGAATATTAAAATCGCTTTATCAACTTATTTACCAAAAGGTCTGAGAGGAAATCTGCAAATTATTTTAGGAATTTTGTATACAGCCCTGCTGGTCTATACACAGTAGCCAGAGCAAGAGTTAAAATTGATATTTAACAGTTTGAAATTTGAATTATATACACTACTTTAAAAGGGTTGTGTCAGATCTCTGGACTTATGAAAGAAGAAAATCGTCAACATTATACCATTTAGTAACAACATGAGGATGAGTAAATGATGAAAGAATATAATTTTTTTTGGGTAAGCTATCCCTTTAAGATGTTTTATTTTTATGTGAAAACTCTTCATAGCAAGTGTGCTTTAACGCTACATGTGTTAATTCAGGTCACGCTCAATACAACCAAGTTAAAATTAATGAAAAATCTTCAGTTAGCTATTTATGGCAGAACCATACGGCAACACAGCACATGAGAGCCGGCACATTCCCAGAGTCTTACCCTTATGGAGCCACTCTTAGCTGGATGCCAGGTGAATGTATTTTTAAGTGCTCAATAAATATGCTCAGTATCACTGATGCCATCTTGATGAGAAGCAAAGGTTTAGAAAAAAAAAAAAAAAAATATATATATAATATTAGGCCTAGACCCATGGTGATGCAAGTGACTGGTTTTTAGTTCTCCTGCTGTGCCCACATCAGCACATTGTCTTATTCTGCCTTCACACCTCCTTTGCAGTTTTGAGCACACTGTGAAACCGCAGCCAGATCTTCTGCCGCCCTGTTAAAGGAGGCCTTGACATTCGCTGGAGACAGGCCATCAAGCAGCCTGTTGCTAATTGTCCGTGAAGACCCAGATCACCCGTGTCACCCTCATGCAGAGTTGCTCGAGGACAGGCCTGTAACCCTGAGTGATATAGAGCCAGTCTTCTTTAACAAACTCTGATGGGAGAGAGATGGCAATGAAGGTCAGTGGCTAATTTTTTGGGTGCCGTGATGGTCAGTTAAACACTCACAAGAGGATAAGAGAGAAAATGAGACAGAGAGTGTTTGTGGACAATAGTAATCTTGGACTAAAGCCCTGAGGGTGTTAAAGCAAACTTTCACTCAGCAGAAGATCAATACTGAGAACATTCAGGTCTGACAGTTTACAACTACAATAATGAGTTTGATCAGCACAATACACTTCCTCAAGGAACCAAAACAAATAGTGCTGCCGGACCACCCCTGCCCTGGTTAAATGTCTCAGCCACATTTCAGATGGTCTTAAACCAAATAACATTGCAGAAATCATTAGTGTGAAATTATTTCACTTTTTGATCACTATAAATAAAAGGGATCATTTCATACATTTGTCTTATCTTCCACATCCCCCCCCCCCCCTTCAACCTTTAGAAATAATCAAGCCATTTTTTGTAGTAGCACCTTTAAGACTTCTAACGTCATATATATTACGTATGTGAAATGATTTGCTGAACAGTTTCAACAAATTGACTTTGATCCACTTGGTGTTGTGGTCATATGGACATATCTGCCCAATTTTTCAACAAAATAATTTTTGCTAAGCCTGCAACACATTGTGACAGGTTCACAAAACACTAAAGTCTGCTGCACAGACTGTTAAGATTAGGCTGAAATGGTCAGGGACCTTGTGAAACTGAAAAAATAAAGCTTTCTTTTTTGAATGTCTGGATCCTTTAGAAGGATGTGCATAGGGCAGGTGTAACGCACAGCCAGAAAAGGTATGATTAACATTACGATGAGCCCTTCAAATTTCAATGCGTTTATGTACTGATAAACATTAGATTCTTTGTTTATATGCTTTTGTATGTATTATGATGCAGAACAGCAGGGTAATGCAGTAGTTTCTAATGCTTGCCTGCATGGAAATGATATTCAGGTTTCTCACCAGCATTAGTCAGTATCCAACAAACAGCAGCATGACATTTATTCTGCCGTAAAATCTTATTTGTAATTCCAATAGTCATTAAGATGCATCAATTAATTATCTGATTCATTTAGTGCCTAATTAACGTCAAACCTTCATTTAAGACGAAGATGTTCCCCAGTACTGATTACACCATCTCCAGTCTTTACCGGTTGCTTTTTGATCACTCAGTATTTAATATTTTCTGGTGACCTTTTGAGAATGACCAGCAAATCTGAGGCACATTCATTTTCTTTCTAGAGCAAATTTCTTCCATCTATTACCATTTGACATTTTGAGCAGCTCCGCCTAGTGTCTGCTTTATTGAGGGGGTTAAACACAAGGCTTAGAGAAAGCAGCACGGTACAGCAGATTGTCCTTTTGTCTGTGCTGTCCCATCCATTTCAGCATTATCAGGTTAGGGAGATCTAAGGCGCTCCTGGGTTGCAGTGTTTCTGCATTCGCTTCGGAACGTTTTCCCTGTGACCTTTCCCCATGGCTGGATTTGGCTGCAGCGTTTCCTTCTAATTTAAGCTTTTGGCAGGTGCTGGAGCTTCATTATTGGTGCAGCTCTGTCCCCCCTACTGTCCACCTTGGATGTCTGTCTCCCAGGCAACTGGTCGGCCCACTAGGCATTGAGCTGCCCAGCATTGGAGTGCCATGATTGGTTGAATTATACAAGATTTCCGGGAGACGTGTGTGTCGCGTTTTTTTAACTTTCCACCTGGAAACAAAGATACTGTGGTGCCAAACCCCCTCATGAAAGAGGAAAGCCATCGTGATTACAACTTTGACAACGAGCACTTATCAGGATCAACTAAATGCTGGATTCTCAAAAGAATGTGAAACATTTAAAGTTCATGGCATAGAATCTTTAAAATACTTCCGAGAGTTTTACACACCGCTCAGTTTTTAGCTGCGACATTTTTGAGCCCCGAAACCTGAAACTGAAACTAAATGAACTGTGATTGGTTACTTGACATGTCGGTCAAATGGCCTCATGGACAGGCCTTGACAAATGAAAGCTGCCTTGGATTCCAGACCTTCTGCCGTCAGTCTAGGAGATCTTAGTAACTGCATGCAACACCTTAATTATTAGTATTATTATTTTACAAATATTAATGAATATGTATAACTATTTTATATAAACTTATGTTTTAGTCATAATATGGCCAAATAATAAGCAAAATTAAACGTTTAACATGTTTCCTTATTATCAAGAGTTTTTGGCAGCTTTATAAAGTCATAATTGTGAGATAAATTACCTTTTTATTTTTTTATTATTATTTGTTATTAAAAAAATGTAATCGAGGTAATTAAAATATGAAAGAGCTGTAACCCCAAAATTCAGAGGATTGCAAAGAATTGCAAAATGTAAACTCAGAATTGTGAATTGACCATTCGCTGGGAGTTTGATTGACAGGCGATCTGACAAATCAAAATGCCAAATCTGCCGTTTTTGTTCGATAAAACAAACCAGACAGGAGAGTAGATTAACGTTGTTGATTTTGAACTTTAAAAATGGTGTATATTGATGTCTTTCCGCAGCTTAAACAAAATAGGCCTACATTCTGCTGTTCATTCATGTTTATTTCATGCTATAACTAATAAGAATAGATGATCGATTCACATGCCACTTGAACTGAGGTGCTACAGCAATCTGTCCTGACACATTAAAAAGCCACAAAATGGTATTTAATATTAATTTCTTTAAAAAAAATTACAAAATTTGAAAGTGGAGACTTTGTTTCATACCTAAAGTAACCTGCTCTGTCTTGTCCATCAGTGCATTGTCTCGCAAATCAGATAAAAAAACGCAAAAACACATTACCTTTGTTTTTTTTTATCCCGTGGTGACAAAAAGCTTCTGTAATATCTGGACCATGTTTGTTCTTTTCTCTCTCTCTCCTCCATTTTCTTCACCCTCTTTTCTCTGCGTCTTGTTCTGTTTGTATATTGAGACATAATAACATGTTGTCAAGTGCCTCGCTATGACAGTCATTTGCATATCTTAAATATGTTTTTGGGGAGCTGCTGAGATACAGACTGCTATCCATTAATGTTTCTCTTTTGCTCACTCTTTATCATTCATCCCTCCTCTCTGGTCCTCCCATTTGCATTTTATCCTCACTGAATGTGTGTTAAAAGTCATATCTGGATGTGTGGGATGTCTGGAAAGCAAACTAAATCATGTACTGCTTACATGCCTGCATCTTGTGTGTTTTGAAACAATCTCCTACGCTGTTATGTTAATGTATGTGACTTTTGGTATATATATACACGTATGTATATGTAAAGTATGTGTGTATATACAGTACACAGGGGTTGGAGAAAATAATGTGAAGACCTGAAAATATATTTTACCACCATTTACTTTTTAAACAGCCTTCACCTTTCTTAGAATTGTCTCCAGTAAAATGTTGTTTAAAAAAATTCTGCCAGTTGCTTCGGAGATGTTTGTGATGGGAATCTGCTTCTCACTCTTCTCTTCCAAAACTGCTCACAGTGGTTTGATAATATTGAACTATATTGAATATTGACTGAAATAGCCAGGGCAGATGCTGAATTTCATCTTGGTGCTCCAACTGTCCAGATTTTATGATCATCACACCGTCTTTTCCCCATTTTAGCATTGGTGTCTATGATTAAAGATTCAGCAGATGCAGCTCTTTCATAGATGTTGGCTTTGTGAAGTTCTCTGTGGTTGGATTTTGTAGAAACAGGGTTCTTTAAGTTGAATACTGAAGTTTCCTGTCACTTTGCTGCAGCAGTTCTGTGTTGTCTGGATACAAACCTTCTATTTTATGTTTGTGTAGATGTTTTCACATTATGAATATTTTTATTTATTTATTTATTTATTACAGAAAATAATTTTTGAAGAGCTCTATGATATCAAAAAGTAAATGTCATCAGTTTAACCTAGATGGTAGAAACAAAGCATTAGCATGTTGATCGATAGAAATGTATGGTAGCTCTGCTGAAATTACGTAGCTTTTTTCACCTGCAGTTCTTAAACACAAACAAATGCCTTATTTTATTTAATAACTTAATCATTACACATACCAAAATAAAAATTTAAATGTATAGAACATTAGCTCATGAAATTTTAGCACCTACTTTACATCATCATTGTTCCTCTCCGTGAAAACTTCAGCTGAGTGGGCTAGAAGAGGAATAAAAAAGAACAGCATGAAGTGTTTATGAATTACAGTGTGGTGTTTGTGGGTCAATCTGGGTTGAATTAGAGGATCATCAGAAACAAAACCACAGAGTTTATTTAGCCTGACAGACCTGTTTATGTTTCATTTATTCCAGCGTGTCTCTCTTTGGGCGACAACAGGCTCTTCTACTTCTCTCACTGCCTCCATGAAGCTGAATTACAGCTGATCTCTTGCCAAGTGAAAGCATCAGCCTGCAAATAAAAGATAATGGAGACCAAATAAACACTGAAGACGGTGAGCCGGGTCCAACCTGGTAGTCGCGGTGCCCTTACAGACAGACAGAAATTTGCTTTTAAATGGGCTGCATCTGCCAGGGCCTTTGGGCCATTTGGCAGCAGTTCTACTGGATTCATGGCTCTATTTGAAGCTAATTGGAGCAGACACCCTTAAAATGTAATAGTTATTACGATGCATGCAGACTGATATGATATGTTGCCTAATCAGATGATTATACATTCATTACTGATAAATGTGATAGACATATGACTGTAGAGGAAATCAAGTGACACATTTTAAGTTTGAAAAATATACTGTCACCCTTTTTCCTTAGTGCCATTTAGTTTCTTTATCAAGCTGGTCAGAGCTCTCTGAGCTGGAAATGGACCCATCAATAGGCAAATACGTTTGCACTCAATTACATGTTTGTTAAGCAATGAGATATAGGGCTAATGAGGCAAAGCCATTTTTGCCGCAATCATTAACGCTGTTGAGTTATTACCACGGTAATGACGTTCTCTCAATACCTCAATTAATACCGGTTGGTCTGCTGTAAAGCAGCTGTAGGTGTGATGTGCACACAATTGCCCACGCAAACATTTATGGGTAATGGATGGTCCGCTGGTGACTCATAGGCAAAAATGCCTCCCGACTCTCTGACTGTATAGACTTTAAGATCAATTGGCCACCCAATCTGTGAGATCCTTTTCCTTATTAAAGTGCATTCTTTCAGAGGTGACAGATAGATCTATATCTAGAACTATACTGTTTATAAAAAAACAATTCGAAATTCAAAATTAGAATAATAAAATGTATTAAAACTCAAAGTTAAAATGAAAACTTAAAGTATAAAAAGCAAGGTTGGAATATTAATATTACAATATAAATAGTATTTAAAAAACACTGCATTAATTTTTGACTTAAAAAATAAAAATAAAACAGAAATAATAGTTCCTTCACCTTTTATGGTGAATAAAACTGGCATGTTTTGCAGGATCATTACATGAGGTTCCATGCATTATGTTTGCATTGTGTGGATGGAAGCTTCTGTTTAGATATGCAAATGTTATTTGAGCTAATTAAAATGCAGTTCACAGCTGTGGCTAGTATCAACTAAATCTTGTCTCACTGCATGAAGCATACATTCTCATGTACACACACATGCCAAAAGACCATATTCATAAATCATGCACTTCTGCTAATTTGGTCTGTTCAGTCTTTAACAAAAATAAAGCTGTAATATGTCATAGATCTATTAAAGGGCATATGGTTCAGGGCACATCACTTTTTGTCTTTTACGCAGTGAAATTGATTAAAGTGTACTCTGCATTTCCATAGCCAATATCTCTCTCACACACACTTCTACTTTACCAAGCTGATATAATAATTTATTCTCTTTCAGTTGTCTCTGTCTTTATCAGTTCCCGTCTTGTTTCTTTGGTCTAACTGTCTATTCTTTTGTAACAAGTCATTTAATTTTTCCAGTTTCATAATCCAAATCTTTTTCTTTTAATTCCTGTCTTTCTCTCTCCTCTTTTTCTGCATGGCTCCCTGACCCAGGGGAGAATTCAGCACCTCACTGTGTGTGTGTGTGTGTGTGTGTGCGCGAGGGAGAGATTTACTCTCTAAAGTTCCCCCTCTGCCGATCTCCCGCTGTGCTGTAGTTTGTCTGACGGCTTGTTGTCTCCTCTGGTATTGCCAATTATTCTTTATCGAGCTGACCTAAATTTCCCAGTCTGGTCACTGATGTTGCAGCCATGTGTGAGGTTTGTGTGTTTAAGCTAGTATGACTTGAGTAAATGTGATATGTGTGTGCAGGGTCAAAGAATTGAATGCTTCTCCTGGTAACTTTATTAATAAACCTCAATACTGTATAACCCTTGGTTTAAGGTAAAATGTAATGGCATTTCCCAATCTAAAACTTCTACTACTTATTTATTTCTGAATATAAAGTACTAATATTTAATATTTATACTTTTTTGCCTACCAAGGCTTTATTTATTTGATAAAAATGCGTAAAATATAGTAATATTGTTAAATATTACATTTTAAACCATTGTAACTCCATTTTAGTATATTTTAGAATGTAATTTACTCCTGTAATTGAATATCTATCTATCTATCTATCTATCTATCTATCTATCTATCTATCTATCTATCTATCTATCTATCTATCTATCTATCTATCTATCTATCTATCTATCTATCTATATATTTGTGTTTGAGACTGTTGCACCTGTTGCCCTGGTTATACGTACTGCCTTAACTGTAGTTCTTGGCACCTCTGTAAGAGGTTGCTCCATCCTGACAGAGGTGTGGTTTATGAGCACTAATTTTATGAACACTCTGATGAATTACTTCAGTCTTGTAATGTATTAACAGAAGCCTTCCTCTCTTTCTATCCTCCTTTCTCCCCAGGCAAGGCAAAGAATCTTAAAGACTACAATGTAGCTCTAGGAATATATATTGCATCAATAAAGTAAGGGAAAAAAAGCGACAATTTATCAATTTTGATTCAGCTGAGGCTGTTTTGGCTGTGATGTGCACCTGTGTTTGGGGATTGAAACTGCTGAAGGCTCTGCTGCAGTGACTACAGAGCACCAGGCTGAGTTATACCAATGGACCTGCTGTGCTTCTATGCAGATAATTCTCCAGCTCTGCCTATAGATGCTTGTGGTTTAAGAGCAAGGTCTGTTTATGTCTCAATCATCCTTACTGTGTCGCAAATGGCCTCCTATACCTCACAGATTATATTAGCACTGAATTTGACACCTATGTACTGAAGTGATAAAAAAAAGTTATGATTTGTGTTTTGCTTCATCTTTTGAATTAGATATAAACCTTTAAAGAAGGATAAAGGTAGATAAAATAAAGAGGGAAAGTATGTGCTGTATCCTACTAAGTAGTAAGTTTTTGGGATGAATACCAAGTCCCATATATTTCTGCTGCACACTAAAAGTATGTACTTTATTGGTAATGTGAAAGTACATATTTCTGTGTTTATATAGTAAGACATAATGACACTACAGGCCCCTCTTGTCCCATACTATTTATAGTTGCATGCAAGTGTAGCTAAATTCATTACCATGAAGTTCCTTAACTTTAAGGTACATACATCATTTTGGCATTGCATTCCTTGCTAAATATCCATGAAATAATCAAAAAACTGTCATCAAAAAACTTTCTCTTCCAAAGGGGTTGTGGGCAATATGGATGCACAACTAAAATTCATTAGAAATTAGTTCAATTTTTGAATTGACCACATATTTAAATTTAACTATTTGAGTTGGCCACACCATAAAGAACCCTGTAATGGAATTTCGATTGGAATGACAGAAAGATGAATTTACACTGGCAATTTCTGGGAGTTGTATTCTGGGAAATGAAGTGTTCTTCCATTCTCATCCATAATTCTGTCTGTAAGGCCATCTTCAAACCTTAGACCTGAAACTTCTAGACTGAAAAAAAATTCAAATGCTGACAACAGATTTTCCTTTGACAAATGTTTTGTTTTCTTGTTAAAATCAAACTTACAGAGTTCTCACTGAGATATACTTCTTTGCAATCTGTTTAGTTCTTCTTCCAATTTGAATCAGTTCTAGTAGTTCTACTTCAGTTCAAGCTCAGAAATTAAATGAAACCACTCCTAATTAAATTATCAACAGCACACAAGCCTGCTAGAACTAGTATACATGGTACAGATTGTACAGTATATTTTCAACATATGATTTTAAATGCACTAATCTTACTATTTCCTAAACATGCCTTTTTAATGGATATTATGTGAATTAGTGTTTGCGTACTGGTGACAGAGTGTAGGCTTTAAATCCTGCCTGGAAATATCAGCCCATTGCTTAAGCCTGCTGCCGCTGACCATTCCTTCCTCTAATCCTTCTGTATCAGCTGCCACAGCACTCTCAACAGCATTTATTCCCCTCCGCTTTCACTCTCTCTCTTTTTTCTCCTTTCACTATCGCCAAATCATTTCCACATCTCCTCCTCTGTCCTCTAAGCATATCCATGCTATCAACATCATACAAAACCACCCAAAACTACAAATTTTGTCCGGAGGTCAGCTGCCCTTTTCTCCAGATCCCCTGTGGACATCCAGTAGGCTGGAGCATATCCGCCAGTTTCAGTGTGCCATTCGTAGTCTGGCAAATTGGCCATTTTACTGTAGGGTCTGTCAAGGCCTATGAATATTTGATGGAGCCTAGCTGTTGATGAGCATGTGTGCTGACTCCCTTATCTTATTTGGTCAGGATGCCAGAATTATATTTTGTACCTCCGAGCTCCTGTCCCCAGGAGAGGGTCAGAGGAGGGGATGCGAGTTGGGGTAGCTGTTAAGCCTTAACTCTGTGGTGGCTCCCTCTGGAGGGGGATTTAAGGGAGAAATAGAGAGCGAGCAAGCAAGAGAGATCATCTCAATCAGCTGAGCACTGGTGCGATAAAGAAATGGAAATGGAAGTCAACTCTCCGACAAGACAGTCATTCCCCTCGGGTGGACAGAGGTTGAGAAAAGCTCCTGCACCTCTTTGGCAGGGACAGATAATAGAGAGGCATGAATCGTCACCGCTCCCGATCCTCCACATGCTCCGTATAGGGATCAGAGTGCCCAGCGTCTCCCAGGAGGTGAGGGGTATGGACAGGCATACCACTGGGTCTTGCTACTATAATAAAAGATGTAACTGTGACAGTGCCGTAAATATGCTTGTGCCCTGAGGCTTAGAATGAGCTGGTATAAAGGCACCTTGACAGGTGAATTCGTTCTCGGTGGGTGAAAACCCTGATCCCTGGCCCCTGGATTTAGTCATGGTGCGTAGAGATGGATTCAGAAAGCTGCTTTTAGGGATGAGAGAGATGAAAAGCGAAGGGTTAAGGTGTGTGTGTCCTCATGAGTCTGGTAGACGGAGCGGAGGTCCACAGTTGGAAGCGTAATCACGCTGGGGGGATGTGAGGGTTTGTTTCTGTCCAGCAAGAGAGAGATGGTGTAGTTGTGCTATTAGCCTTCAGGCTACTGCAAATAAATGGATTTTCTTTTTCCATTTACCAGTATCCAGAATCTTATTTTATTCCCCCTTCACAGGTGAACTAGGAGAAAATGGCGGTCGAGAGGGGGTGAACGAAGACATACTCTTATGAGCTCCATTGTTCCAGTGCTTTGCAGAAATATATTGATCACAGGTAACTTTTCAGCCATGCGGATAGTCTGAGAGTGCCCCGCCAATAACAACTTCCCAAGAGGTGCCACATAATCCCTCTGCCCTTGACCTTTGACCAAATTTGAAATTTGATTGTTTGAAGGTTAGAAAATGTCCAACAAAATTAGGTTTGAGGATCTATATAGCCTTATAGAAGACCTCATCCCAGAATGCATTACTTTTATTGAATTTCTTTCAATTACATTTCTCCAAATTTCCCTTGTCGTCATTCCAATGTAAATTCCAATTGTACTGGAGCAGCCAGTTCAGCTTAAATTCACAATTAAGAATTGAAAAAAGTCAGTACTTAATTTTCCCAACCCTCTTCCTCATGCCTCTTGTCATCCATTCATTCATGTCAGTCCATCCCAAATAAAAAAAATTTATTCAAAAGCATTATGCATCACTTTTGTTTATTTTTATTCAAAATCCATTCTGACCCCAAACCTTAAATAGGTGACAAAAAGAGGGGTGTGTTCTTGCTGAAAGGCTTTTGCCTTCATCATCTTCCTTCTAATCGAATCAGACTCTTCTTCGTTCAGCCTAATGTGGGTTTTTTAATTGTGTTACAGGCAGGGTCAGGAAGATGGGCCTCTCAGAGGCAATAACGAGGATACGGAAAAGAGTATATCGCCTGTTGACATTGGGCAGAGCTGGTACGCTCTAGGCGTTATGGCAATAACCACATTAAGGCACATCTGGTCCAGGATGCAGCACAGACATTAGGACAGGATGGAACGTATGAGGCAGTAGAGAAGGACTTGAATCAGGCCAAGAATGGATCAGACAAGACAAACGTGAGCTATTTTGTGGTTTCAAGAGCACGCTAAGAGACATTGACCGAGGGAGGTGTGCTAAACCTGTCAATTTACCTGCCAACTGAATATGAATGATGCTTCTTGAGGCAGTTCTTACAAGGAATAAGGCACTTTTCACCCCTTTTTGCCCATCTGAAGCTCTGATTGATATTCACAGCATCGTTATGATACCCGCATACTAAACGATAATATTAGCATATGGTCCTGTATTCAAGCCAAGGTCTCCTTCTCAAGGAAAAAAGAGTCTAGGTTGTATGAAAGGTGAAGACACCCCACTGCTTAAATAATGTATACTAGGAGCTAAGGGAATCGATGGATATTAAGGCTTTGTCTCCCTAAACCCATCCAACTGCTGGCCTGGTGACGCCTACCATGCTTATCACCTGCAGCATGATGAACGATGCTCCTACACTGCTGTGAAATTTCCCAAAAATCTCTGGTGCAATAAATGTTGTTAAGGGCTCGCCTGACTGCGCACAAAGTCCAACAAATCTGTACTAGATCTTGACCATTACCATGCTTGCTTGTGTAGGACCCTGATTAGGCTGGCAGATTTAATACAGGGACTGGTATTTACCAATGATGACAGATGAGGCACTAAAGTGATAGTTTACACAAATGTATACAATGGAACTACAAAAGTGTGAATAAATGATCACAGAATGTTCTTTTTCTGGGTAAACTATCCCTTTAATAGGTTGAGTTTCATGAAATAGCTTGTTTTGCCATGTCCCTGTTTCCTTTAGGCAGGAGCAAAGGAGTTTGATTGTCATGCTGGTGTGTCTCTGCATTCGTATTGTGCCATTTCTGATGCCCTGTCGGACATTTCAAGAGCCAAGTCCCTGCGTGCTATCGTAGTAGCCTACGGAATCTGCTCGACATATGTCCCTTTGGCAGCTGGGTCCACAACTGTCCACCCGATTTACGCCTGCACCTCGGCAGCTGAGCCACATTTCCCTGGGTCAGTGAGGAAAGAGGTAGGAGACAAAAAAGGAAAGAGCCAGGCTATCAATCAGTTCACAAATCAGACAAATAGACGAAACAAAATTCATAAATGAGGCCCTTTATTGACGGCAGCTCTCATAACGTTTATCCGAAATCCATTTTGCCTGACTGTTATGTGAACATTAGGGATCATTGAGCATCACCTTAGCCATGCATGAAGATTCATGACAGGAGTTTCATCTGCAGTAGACGTCAAAATCAATAGCCAATGTCAGCAGTACCATGGCGTCTTGCTTCCTGACTCGCCTCTGCCTCAAGATCCTGACTTAAGTCTTTTATGTTGTGACAGGATGGGCTGTAGATGTCAGTATGTAGGATTAAGGAACAAAAACTGCAAAAACACGCTTGCACTTCTGTTACAGAAGTGCAATTCCAGCACCAATATCATGAATCTGAATAAATGGTTTTGACAGTGTAATCCATTTAAAAAGCTGGACACCGATGACATGTTGAGAGATGTATTCACTGTGAATGAAAGCTATGCTCAGATGTTATTTAATCACAGTTATGGGGTCTGAATTGAGTTGGGAGGAGCAGGCGAGAATTTTGATGACAAGCATGAAAAACAGACTGTTAAAGTAAATTTGCAGATAAAGGAATTAAATAGCTCTGTTTTGAATTTTAAATTCAGCCTGCCCTTGTAAGGTGTGTTATCTACAAAGGCCTGATCAGAGCAGCGTGTGTTTGTGAGATCTGAAGCCCCCCTGAAATGCAATGGTTTCTAAATCCACCCTGGATTAGTGGAGGTTGGGTTAGGTCTGATTGGTAACATTGCTCAAATCCTTCTGCCTGCTCAAAAGCTCCCCAAAATGGTTGAGCTTTAGTGTCAGTTTGTTCCCTGAGAAGGGAAGAAACAACACCCTGAGCCCCCTCCTTCCCAAACCATGCCAGCCAACCACACTAAGCAGGTCTGTATGCCATTTGGAAATGAACCGAAATGAGAATGTGTTTTAAATCCCAATTCAGTTCTTCAATTTGTATTGATTTTGAATGTAAATAAAATGACTGCAGACAGAAACATATTCATTTAATTAAATTTGCATGGTTATATTTGACTTTTATGGACCAGGATGAAGAAACACTTAATTTACGCAGAATGCATTACTTGTGTTCTCTTCCTGTCATTCCAAATAGCTGTCTAACATATCAGTATCATGGTTCACCAGTAGCATGAGTTTGAGGTGGGACTTTCTGTTTGTTGAACAATGGCAAATGGGGCAGTATTTGGGAAACCTGTTTGGAAACAATATTAGTGCAATTCCTTTTGCTCCCTCTAGGGAGAAATTATATGCATCAACTCTCTGAGGCTTTTTGATAATCGTGTTTTTCATTTCAGACACTTATCTGATCAACAAGGCCATCTTTTTTTTCTTTGGATCTTCTTTTCTTTTGAAGGACCACCAAACACAAAGCATTTCTGCAGTAATAATCTCTTGAGCTATATTCGAATAAGGACTTCATCGTAATACGCTACAGGCGATCTCTGCAAAGGGCTTTCACTAAATGATTAAATATTCATAAATAAATAGAAAATTAGAAAAACCCATCAGGGCAGCTCATGTTTTCTTTTTCTTTTTTCCAAAGGAGGAAAAGAAAGAGTGAGAAACGAGTTGTTATGCAGTGGAATAACAAAGAAAAGTGTGTTGTTATTTTTCCCTGCTAATTGATACAATTTCTCCTGGCAAATTAATTGAGCAGAAAATGTGTAATTGGCCCGGTGCATATCACAGAGAAGCAGGTCAGCAAGCTGGGTTTCACCCTCAGGCCTTCTCTCAGAGTCGGGCTTATCTTCCACTGCGGCCAGTCAATATTTGATTTCAGCCGGGGCCTGGTCTTGGGCACTGACCTACAAAAGAGATACGTTTCTTGCATCTGTCTCCTTAAGGTCCATTTTTTATTTCCTTGCTGCAGAGTCAATTTTTGCTCCCTGTCATGAGGAAATAAATAATTCCTAGGTCATGGATGGGGGTGGCAGCTGTGGACCAAAAGAGGGGGAGAAACTGGGCCGGCGAACCTGGCCGAGCAACTCACGGCTGGAGTTGAGATGGAGTGTGTGTGTGTGTGTGTGTGTGAGTGTTTGAGGGTAGGAGGACAAGGCTGGTCGAATGAGTTGATATTCTGCTGCTGGAACGAATGCTAATTTAATCAATGTGCTGTAAATCCGACTAGCTGCTGACTCATTTGTGACTGTTGCCCCATGGGGACTTGAACAAAAAGCCCTGCCATTGCAGTTTGCTCCCCAGATGCATTTTAAAATGCTCTCTCTCTATTTTTACACACAATCACAAAGATACACAGATAGATTTGCATAAATACATATGGGAGATATATAGGCAAATACATGCTGAGGTCAAGCACTTGCAAAACTGCTATTTGTATGTAATGTGTGTGTGTGTGTGTGTGTGTGTGTGTGTGTGTGTGTGTGTGTGTGTAGAGTGCTGAGTTGGTGACTTGGGGAGCACTGAGGTGAGGGGTTAGAGACTTACCTCTGTCTCCTTGGACCCATATGTCATCCACTCTAGATGTCCTAACCATCAGTTTCAGAGTCTTCTCACAGCAAACACACATCAATACGCACATATATACATGGTTAATGGAGAGTGTGTACAGTGACCAATTGCTTGTCTGAATGATGTAAATGATCTGGTAACATGACCACAGCGGCTGTTGAAGAATGATGCAAATCAGAGAGACGAAAAGAAAACTGAGGGAAGAGGTGAAAATTATCATAGGAGAGAAAAAAAACAAATGAAATATCTTTTATATCTCAGTTGTTTCATCTAGATAGCACTAAGATTAAATGGAGGACAAATGAAGACTAGTCATTTGCTAATTTTTTTCTTATAGAGTTTAAACAGAGATCTCAACAACAGCCACTTTCACATGTTAAATTGCAGTAAAATTGATAGATTAGGTTTTCTGGAATATGTACCACATCTGCTATTAACATGTGCAGTGGCTTTGCATCTTTTATCATATTGTATCAATAATGTATTGTAACCACTTACATTTCATTTCATGCCAGAAATATAGTAAGAGAGCATTTTAAATCACTTTTTTTCTTTTTCACAGATCACAGATGTACTGTACATCTAAACAGTGTGGAGTAATTGTATCAGTTCTGTCAGATTTGTAACTAAAATCCTTCAGATTTGTCTGACGTTTTAGCAGATGTCTTGAATCAGAGCATCCTGAACTCATGCACTCTAAAACCATTAATCTTGTGGCTTTTTTCACATAAAGCATAACTGCATAACTTTTTGGTGATATTACAACTTCTTTAGATGATTTGCTGGTATTTTACTTTAGTAATAGTGTTAAATTTAGAGAATTAGAAAATTTAGAGAAAATGCTGTATGTGTGAATGCTCTGTCACACACTACGATCAGATAACAAAATCTGAAATCAAAAGTAAGCCCAAAAACTCTTATCCACATTTGATTTTCTATCTCGGTTTCCACTGTATCTCTAACGTGTGTCTTTTAGGTGAAATATCAAAGAAAAGATTGATATTTAAATGCACCATAATTGAGAACTCCATTAAGTCCTTAAAATGTTCCTCTAGGTTGATCAAAAGGAAAAACAAGAGGCAACTAGTTTAAGATAAAGTCTGAGGAAGAAAGAGAGTGAGATCAAGAGAGAAAGGAGACAGAGGAACGGAGAGTGGGGGGTGCTGAGGGATAATCCTGAGGGACAGGTTTTATGGCTATGTGGAAATTTATTTAGAATAAGTCCGCAGTACCCAGTGCTTGCAGACGTGGGGGGAGAACGAGGAACTTTAATTAATGAGAGCACGCTTGTCGCAGGCTTTGGAAAGGCTGCTAAATCACTGATGCAAATGGAATGAGCCTGAGAATACATCCACGGTGGACTCTCTTTCCTCTCTCTCTCTCTCTCTCTCTCTCTTCTTTTGTCTGTTCCTCATTCTTTATCTCCTACTTTTTCTCTCATCATTCTGTCTCTGTCTCTCTCTGCCCTCATTCCTGCACGCAAATAAACACAAACGCACACACATACACATTTATAAGTGTAAAAGGAAAAATATGTAACAAAATTTGTTTTTGTTTTTTTAACTATTGACATAATATTTGGTCCATTTCGACAGGAAGAGACTTTACACAGTTTGCTTTTGAATGTGTCTTTAAGAACCAGGTAAATCTAAAATATATTTATATATATAACCTGAAGAGCAATACAGGATACACTCTCAGAAAAAAAGGGTACAACTGCTTGTTACTGAGGCCTTTAAATGGGCAACTTTGTACCTTAAATATCCCTAACATTTTCAGAATGGAACCTTAAGCATAGACGTTACTTTTCTATGGCACTAATATACAACGATTTTGACAGTTTATTCAGGTGAACTCAATGATTTTACTTGCTAAAGACCTTGCCAAAAAGACAAATTTAATTGTTATAACTGAAACATCTCATCCTGGCCAGACTGACGTTTAGCTGGTTTAGACAGGCAACCTACTGAAAAATGACCAAAACACCCCAACCCCTAACAGACAAGCTTAGGCAGATTTATGATGATATATATTCAGTGAAAGAGTGTCTAAAGCAAGCTTTCGAACATTTTCAATATGCGCTGAATATTTGGTGCTACAAACCTGACAAATTTGGCAAATCTTGCAGCTAATGCTAACTGTAGCACCCCAACCTCTGGAAATTGCATGAAATGATTCACACTTCCAGTTTTGAGAAAATTTTAACTATTTTTAATATTTATTTTAAAATTTGTAAAATTGATTTATACATCATCTGAACGCTGAATAAATAAGCTTTCCATTGATGTATGGTTCACTAGGAAAAAATCTAAATGCTAAGAAAATTGCCTTTTTTAAGTTTTGGTATGTTTACAGTAGGAAATTTACAAAATTTCCAAAAGTTTTTTTGGCTATGGCTAAAATTATAGCCCAGTGATTTAAGACTGGTTTTGTGCTCCGGGGTCACATATGTACAGTAAATGCCAACAAACTTAACAATACCTGTAATATATCACCTTTTCAAAAAAAAAAAAAAATCTGCTTTGCTAGAAGCTAAATTAGCTTCCCCACACTTATATCAAAAGAAAAATAAGATGTGAGGTGGAAGTTGAGAAAGATGAAACATGACTTGTGTGCTGCAGGCCCAAAGAGACATTGATTCCTCTTTTGTCTTCTTTTCCAGTCAACTCAGGGAATGGTCAGGGAATGTTTCGGGGATGTGTGGCATCCAAAACTGAAAACTAAAGGTGTGACAGATGTCTCAGATTCAGTGTTGATGTCTTGCATAAGCTAGCTTCATGTACATCATTCAGTGAGTTACATAATGGGGTATAATGCTGTCGTAATATCTGTAACTGTTGAAACCTCTTACCCCTCTTTGACCCCAGGTACTATAATATCTGTGAGGATTGAGAGACGACATCAATAGCACTGTTGTCAAAAATGAAGCCTTTAGCCATTGGCCATGTGCTACATATAACTCACAAACAAGCAGACTGAGGTCAGTGCGGCCAAAATGGCCCCGTCTGTATCAGTGAAGTTGCCTGTCTGTTCACATTAAGTGGACCATGTGACTATGATAAAGTGTGACACAAAGTGTATCATCATGAGGGGAGGTGGATGGAAGACCAGAGCAATTTTTGTTGCCTAGTTCTAAGGGGGGTCGTAAATACAAGAATGATGTCATGTCTGCCATTGCCTCATCTGCCCCATTACCCCTCCCTCTAACCCTGTCTCACCCGATCATCCTTTCCGACTAAACCACTTTTAGTCCCGACCCCCTGACAGCATAAACTGTGTCAATGACAAACAATCTTAAAACGGGATCTTTTAAAGTCCATCAGCGCCATATGATAGCATGTTAAAAATGGTCTACATTTTGACAAACGGTTCCAAAAGCCTCAAACCCAATAATCAATGACTTTCATACACTGTGAAACATCAATCAATCCTCCTCAGAATAATAGTCTGAATTGTGAAGGAAGAGAGTGAATTTAGGTCCCTCAGCAGAACCCTTTTGAAAATTCATTTCGCAGAATTAAATACACCAACACACTGCTGAAATATCTTCCCCCCCCAAGGTTGTAACCATGGGAATTGAAGATCAGACAAGAGAAAGAAGCAGACTGAAAGGACCTGCTCACGTTTACCCTGGCCTGTCTGTCAATCAAAGAGACAGATGGAAACATGCGTCCATCTGTTGGCATATGTACACTTTTCAAGACCACAAAAGAGTCACCTTGCATCTCTTCACATTTTTCTCTTGTAGTGGCCTAGAGGAGCATTTTAATTCTCAAAAGTTGTTCTTTTATATGTATGGACAATAAAATGTTATTAACAAATCCGTACAGGTTTGTAACGATTTAACGGTGAATAAATGATTACAGATTATTTATTTATTTATTTATTTATTCTTTAACTATCCTCCAGTGTATTTGAATTAAAGGGATCCTGAGTTCCTGAATTTGAGTATATTTTATGTTTTCTAAGGCATTTGAAAAAAAAATAATAATAATAAAAAAAATAAAAAATCTAAGAAAACTTACAATACACCCCGTGAGCTACAATATCTTGTTTTGTTTTCCTCTAATGAAAGAATTTCATTCCAGTTGTTGTTCATTCCATAACCATCAATTTATTACAGTTTTATTACAGAACTATCCCTGCAGAATTATAAAATTAAAGTTTATTCCCATCTCACAAAATTTGGTCTTGTAAGAATTGGATGAGAAATGTTTGGATGAGATATGGACGACATTGTAGTCTTTTGTATTTTAGAAAGTTTTAACACATTTTGAGAGACTTATTTGAAATGACTGTGGTCTTTTTATTTCCTTCTTCGTTTAATCTTATTGCTCTCTAAAACCCATTGAAATATTAGCGAGATCTCATTTGTGCTTCTTCTTTTCTATGGGGAGGGTTACTTTACTCTCGCATCCCTAAATCTCTTTTACAAGTTTTCGTTTTTAGCGATTACTCATGTTTGAATGTGTGTATCTATTTGATATCACTCGTTTGCCTCTTTTCATCTATCTGCTTTGAAAATAGCAGCAAATGGATGAGACATGGGAATTTGATACAGTGAGAATTATGTCAGATATGTGCCAGACGAAAAACTGCCTCAGATTCCACAGTCTGCATCAGCTGCTGTAAAATGCGATCCGAGCAAGTCAGGATTTGCTCATAGAGAGTGTCTGTCGAATGGGATCATCTTCAGTAGAATAGACAGATGGAATACAGCTTTGAGCCGTTTCACTATTGTAACTCTGTGTTTATTTGGGGGGTTTTAAAAAATTTGGCCACACTTCCTGTTGTGATTTTCTTGAATCTTACTGGGCTGATCAATTCTAAACAGACCTATTATATTCTATTCTATCTAAAATCTCTTTTCATGCCCTCCAAGTGTTTGCACTATCGATTAGCCAGTTCAAATGTTTACCTGGCTCATCCTGTCTACTGTGACATGTGATCCAATAACGTGGCAATTAATCCCATGTTTTCTCTCCGTCTAACCCCAAACTCACGGTCACCCTTCTCCTTCACGCTGCCCATTTTTAATTGCTGTAAACACACAAAAATGCACTGCAACCTGTAAGCCGTGACCTTGGGTTCTTGTAAGCAAAACATGAGGCGATCAGTGGCGTGACGCCATCCTGATGGTGGTGCGATGAGGGCCGTATTACATTAGCATTGATTAATTGACTGGATATGACCACCGAGGTGTGAGCGTGCATTGGCGATGCTGAGAAAGGGATGGGGGGGGGATGTATGTCAGTGTGACATGGGCGGTAAGAGGATTATGGGATGGCAGCGAAGCATGGAGTGGAGAGGAAGATTGAAAGTGTACTGTGCATGAGTCAGTGAGAGTTGTACAACATCACTCCCCATGCAGCGGTCCATTTACATGGCACTGAGGGAGTGTGTATGTGTGTGTGCAAGCAAAGGAGCATGTGGGTATGCAGAAGGAGAGAGATGGTTAAACAGTTTTGGTTTCTCAAAAACTGTAAGAGTGAATTTTAATTGAAGAGAAAGGTCATAAACACACCCTGTGTCATCCTAAACCTGCATGACGATATGGACAAAAACATTTGAAACTTTCTTCAAAATATTTTTTGTGTGTGTGTGTTACCAAGAAGAAAGATACATCAGCTTGACCCAACTGAAAGACAATTTTAAAGCAGCCAAAACCAGCTTAATCCAGCTCAGACCAGCAAGCCAGACTAGTTTAAGTGGCCTTTTTCAGCTAGAATATGAGCAGTTTAACAAAATGCGAGTTTATCGTTGATGTGGCTTTGCTGCACTGATCAGTATCGTACAGATTTTTGTGGATTTGCTCTATTTTGTTATTTATCTATCTGCGGGTTCTTTAAAGATTAAATCCCAGCAACCCCTGGGAGCTTGGATCCTGGCACAGTCTCATTGAGATGCCGGTTGAGAGGGCTTGGCAGAACAGCAAGGTCAGCAGATCTGTCGTGCCACAGTGGCTCAGAGGACTCAGCCCATTCCCACCACTGGCCAGTAATCCGCCCCAGCACCCGCCACAGTCCAACCAGACACATCCACAGCAGTGCCAAACTATTCCAACACATTCAGCAACTGAGAAATGCAGTGCATTCATTTTTTATGCATTAAGTTCCTCTTTTTAGAAAAGAAAGCAATATAATATGTAGCAAATATATTTTATTGATGTCTTCCCTTGGTCTTCGGAATAACATTCCTATCAACTGTGTATTTTATTAGGTAACGTTTTTTTGAGCTTTAATGATAATTTAATTAGATCAAAAAACTGTGAATAACTTTACTTTTGACAAAAATCCCATTTGAGATTTCCTCTATAGAGCTGTTCTGAAAGAGTTGTTCTTTCGTCATCATTTATTGATATTCATGCAAAGTTCTAACTTTCCATTTCCATTGACTTTAGACATTTCACAGAACAGATTGAAACAGTTAGGTCGGTTGAGGTAAATGCTTGATTCTAAAATGCATAACCTAAAAAACCTTTATAAATGCATGAAGGGGGTTAATATGTGTTGAATTCCATAATTTCCTTCACAGAATAGGCATTTTATTTATAAACATTGTGATTAAAATTTACAAATTGATTTAAATATTTCATTAATGCTTATGTGTCCTTGTATATACCTGGACAACAAAGGAACAGTTAATTCCCAAAACAAATTCTGTCGTCATGTGTTACATCCTTATTCTTCTGCTGAACACACATTAAATGATATTTGAAAAATTTGGTAACCAAACTGTTTGGTGATCCACATTCTTCAAATACCTTTATGTTAAACCGGACAAAATTCCGTAAAGAGTCACACACTGACATTGCTGAAGATCACATGCAAGACATACTAAGAATATCATGGAATTAAATTACTTTATTGAGAAATTTATGCATTGTGGAGTTAAACATACTTAATCTATATAGTTAATGTGTTAGCTTTGGCAGCCCATTTTAAAGTCAAGCAGCAGCAGAAATATAGACAAGCAACAGAAATTTAAACAGAAAATATACAGGATTTAAGCTTTCCACATGCTATTCTCTATAGTTTTTTTCCTCATAAATTGCTTTTCTACTCAATTCCGCCTCCTTAAACAAACAGAATCTATTCCCCTATGTGGGCGCAAGGTTGTCTGCCATGCATGGCATGGTGGTCTCTGCTGAAAACCTCATTCTGTTTTGGAGTCATTTTGTTTTTTTGTTTTATTTTATTTATTTATTTTTAGTAAAGAATGCACATAACCATTTGCAGGAATGAATTCTCATGTTGAAAGTTTCAGCACATACAGTAGCTGTGAACCTCCTAACACTGCAATCCATTTCTCTTCTGGGATTGAGTTCATACAGTATGTGGCATCTTTACACTGAGGTAGACCGGACTGAGATGGATCTTAAAATGGGCGAATGCTGAGTCACGCTGACAAACTCTGGCAGCCATGATCTCCTCATTGATTATCTGTACAGCATGCTGTGGCAGGAGGCCAGCAAGACCAGCAAACAGAAGGGCACAGGAAGGAAGAGAGAGCATTATCTCATTTACAGGAAGCGGCCCGGCTCTCCATGAAGACGCCAATATCAGTCGGGTTTACGCACTACTCATATCTCGTAAAATGCAAATGTGCTTCCTCTGAGCTGTGAACTTTAATTAGAGCAGAATTAAGCAAATCAAATATTGTTTTATATATTACACCATGAAATTAGGTTTAATTATGTCATCAATGCTGAAGCTAGCTATGCATTGTCCACATATGCATATAAATTATTGGGGATATTGATTTGACAGCTGTCCGCTCCCATTGCAAGCGGGCAGAAGTCTCTGTTGTTTTTGTTTGAAGAGGTCTCTGATCTTGCTCAGCTCCTCAGAATACAGGATAATCCTGCGTTGTCTGCAAGCTCCCGGTCTGCATCTTTAGTAGATATGTTGCATCTTTTAAACACAGGCGAGTTGCAGCTTCACACTTCGTTTCAAAACACATGGTGGGGGGTCGATTGAACATAAATCCATACACATTGTTTGCTGAATTGTTTTTTTCTCTGGACGATCCTAGTATGTGCTCTCCTCTACCCCAGGCGAGTAGAGCCCATGTGATTGGATATCCTTAATCATGCTGCCTCTAAATTGGTTTTGGAGAAAGGGAGATAACTTCTAAGTATGCAGTAGCCCCACTGGGTTGCAAAGATATGCAGCATTGGCAAACCCATCTTTTTTTTTTTTTTTTTTCTTAAGTGTTTTAAGTGTCCAATTTTATATTGTTTGTAAATGCAACAAGGATTAACTTGCTATATTTGATACATATTTGATAAAAATATGCTTGTGATCAGGTTTACCTTCAAATCATAAAAGAACAGTTTAACAGTTTTTTTTTTTTTTAACAATTGTTACTGTTACATCAGTCGTCCGTGAGGGGCTGGTGCGCTGTTTTGTGTCTATTTTGTAATTAAAGCTTCATTTTGATTGTCAGCCGGTTCCCGCCTCCTTCTTCCCGATGATTATTAAGGTTTAATTCATTACAGTTACTTTATGGGATTTTCTGTCTTAAATTATTAAGAAAAATCTACATGAAGTGAAATGAACAGGAAATGATTCAAACATCAGAGGATGTGTGCTACGCACCTGGATACATTTCCAGGTTTCTCAAACTAAAACATGACTTGTGTGTGTGCACACTATTTAATTGGGAATTAGGGATTTAGTTGGTTTATATGGTGTTATATCTGGCATTCCTGCAAATGTGAAGAGAATCATAGATAATTTAAGTCCTCAGCACCATAAAAAATTTCTAAACACTGTACATACTAAACGTAAGAAATTCACTGGTGATAAAAAAATGTATATAAAGCATTTTTGAGGATTTATTTAGGAGGACAAAATGCTAATGTTAGGAAATGCATGTAGCTAACATAAAGCTAAATTCATTACCTGAAAATTCTTGATACATTAAAAAACTAACAATTATAGCATTGCTTTTGCATTCCTTGAAGTTGAAACAGAACTATCAAAACCTGATCAAATCTGTTCCATAAAACAAGGGGTTGCATACAATATTAGCTCATTTAATGATTTGGGACACAATGACACATAATATATAGGACGAATAATATGCTAATAATAATGCAGAACTTGTGTCTGCCTCACCGTGATGCTCATTGATTTAAACTGTTGCAGTTGACCTTTTGCTACCCCTCCCTGGTTGCTGTTACTTGCCCAGACAAGCTTTACAGATTGTTCTGTAACTGAATGGATACTATTCTAATGTGGAGTGGAATAAAGTGTGACATTATGATGCACTTTTAAACTTCTTTTCTTAAAGAAATTTTACACTGTAATGTGAATCAAAACTGAAGCAAATGCTTATCACACTTAAATTAAAAGATAGAAGCCTTATTGAAAGCGACTACAAGTGATAATATTAACACTGAACAAAACTGTTCTTAATGTTTCTCAGTGCATTCACTGTGTAATATTTAGTTCTGTTACTTTTGCCTCTAGTATGACCTGAATCATAATGTCAATAAATAATATTAAAGAGAAAGTTCATATTTCATAAGAAAGTTATTTGAAGAAACTTTGTCCATACAATAAAAGTAAATGGGGTCCAAAACAACAATCAATTCATTGTACGTTTACTTTCATTTTAAGGACAAAAATATATTGAGACATTTCTCAAAATGTGTTTATTTTTTTGTGTGTGTTCCACAGAAGAAAGTCATATAGGTCTGGAAAGAGGGTGATTAAACAATGACAAAAATTTCACTTTAATCCATTCCCTTAAGTTAGTAAAATTAATTTGCCTTGTAGCAAATATATCTCTCCATGCTGCTGTTACACATGTTCTGTTGAGAATGAAAGGTGAAACATAGTTTAATTCACAGCATGGACTGCTAAAGATGAAAAAAATACCACATGTATCCTTCCTGGACCACTCTTTCAAGGGCATCTGCAACATTTTTTTTAAGCATATTTTTCAATAATTTCTGTTCAAACTCACTTCCATAGGCTTGCATTACATAGGCAATCCCATATTTTAACAGCTAACCATTTGCTCTGTGATGGAGAGCTGTTTTTATTAGCGTTTTGCTGGTGAAGTGGATGTATTCAAGGGGTGGGTGAAAGCTTCAAGGGGGAGCCATTTTAGGTTGGTAACATGATTTTGCGTGACCCCTGGGGGCATGAGGAAATGGTTTCCGTTTGGGAGCAAGCACGTGGCAAACTACTCATGGACAGCCTCAGGCTTTAAGTCTTTATGTAGCATTCATCAAATCCGTGAACCCGGCGACACTATGCATCATAACAAATAAAGCAACTACAATACACCACAACAGATATATGAGCAAAGAGAGAAATTGAGTGTAGAAAAGAGTGATAAAGATACAAAAGGGAACTAGGAGAGAAATAGAGATTAAGAGATGAGCAATGGCAGTGATGAAGAGAAAGAGCGAGGACAGGCATTGTGTTTCAAGTCATTTATTTCTTTAAACAGTTTAATTTTGCAAAAATCAGACAAAGCGAGAGAGATTGCGAGAAAAACGGAGTGAGAACAATGGATTGGAGGCCTGTAGTCATATGTTTTCTCACACAGTTCCTTCCTCTCAATGCTGTGTGTAAACCGCAGAGTGTGTGATTCAACTTACTAAACTCTGCCCTTCAGCTCCTCTGAATATTGATGATTTTCAAGTTTTTCCACCATCAGTTAGGCTGATTCAGTGCTTCCAGCATCCTAACCAAACAGAAATCATCTTTGATCTGCACATTTTGAACAACATGTCCCAACATGGGTTTTGCTCGCTGTTATTGGTAAACTAAAAGCGATCTTGTTGCTGCAAATGCAGTTTCTGTTTTAATGGAACAGTTCACCCAAACATAGAAAATTCTGTTTTACTGTTTTGTTTATTCCACTGAGTGCAAGAGGAGTCGAACATTCATGAGCAAATGAAAAAAAAGTGTGCAACATTGATTACAATGCAATCTAGACAGTTTAGTTGATTGTAATGGGAGCATCATTGATTGTAATCAAGGAGGTTTTACCTGGAAAAAACTATCCGTTAGCATTTCCATTCAAATTAAAGGGACAGTTCACCCAAAAATGAAAATGCTGTCGTTAATTACTTACCTTTATGTTGTTTCAAAACCATAAGTCCCTCGTTTATCTTTGGAACACAAATTAAAATAAGTTTGATGTGATCCAAAAGCTTTCTGACCCTGCATAGACAGCAACACAACTACCATGTTCAGGGCCAAGAAAAATATAAGGACATCGGTAAAATAGTCCATGTGACATCAGTGGTTTTGTGTCAGAAATGTTTTGAATAAAGTCATTACTTTTGTTTTGTTTATTTTTTTTATTCTCGTAGCTTCATAAAATTACAGCTGAACCACTGATGTCACATGAACTATTTTAACAATGTCCTTACTCATTTTTGGGTGAACCATCTCGAGATCCCCATGAGTGTTCTGTGCGCTGGTGTCCAGGTGTGGGTTAACAGGTTAAAGGCAGCTGCTTGCCTAGTGCAAGATCTCCTGGAAATGTGATTTGATGTAGTTATGACAGTTACCAGCAGGTGTTGTATTCATCTGTTCATTTTAAATGGTTCTTCCGTGCATTCTGTTCTGAGTTTAACAAAAGACACACTTATTGTCAATCAATAAAAACAAGCACAATGTCATTAATATTCTTTTAGCATGGTTTTGTTATTCGAGCTGTTCTGGGCTCATTGAGACACGAGTCTGTTTAGTGATGTGTGTTTGGATCTGATGGCCCACACGGTACTCAAGTCAGTGAGACGGAGCGGTATTTAGCGGCACGCTATGGGAGTTGGTGCTGCGGGGACTGTGCTGGGGTCAGCGTGAAACAGATTTTAAGTGATGTGATGTGGGAATTGCTGATCCGCGCTGGCCACATTAGCGTCTACCCCTGGGGTTTCAGTGCTATGCTCAAGGTCAAGACACAGGACTGAGTTGAGAGCTTTTAAACAGAGGACAGAAATCCTTCCCTCTTTCTCTCACATCTCTTTTTTCTCTTGTTACTCTCTCAGCATTTATCTCACTCTCAGTCCTCTTTGCAACTTCACACTGTCCCTCCTATGTTTCCCATTCAAAATGCTCTCTTTCTGTCCTCTTTTTTTCTCACATTCCTCTATTTTCCTCGACCATTGCAGTGTTTGAAACTGTAGCTTGTTACAACCTTCTTACAAGATTTTCTTTTCTGTGGGAAATGCAGTTGGAGTGAAGACATAAAGGAGAGATCACAAGTCTCAAGAAGTGTGTGTATTTGTGTGTGCATGTGTGCCGAATTCATATGTTGTATGGTGCTCCACTTTGGGATATTGAAAGAGCCGAACACACCTTGATTCTTTAGCAACATAACCTTGCTGTGCATCTGTTGTGTAATCGAATCATGCCTCTGTCTCATCCTACAGTGAGGAGAAAGCAGTGAGCTGTGCTCTCAAATTCTGAAAGAGATGAGAAAAGAGGAGAGCAGAGTATAATGGAGGCTGGAAAGGCAAGAAAGCAATTTTTGAAGCCAAATGTTGGGGAGTAATTAACTAAAAGTATTGATGTATACTAACTAAATTTTTCAGTAGAATGACGGTAGCTCCTTTTCGCTAATGACTAACTTTTCCCAGTAGGTGTTTCACAAGCAAATGCTTCAAATGCTGTTTTTAAAGTCACATTGTGTTGTACAGTTAGGCAAGCTGAGTGAATAATCTATCCTCTCTCTCATATTCAAATGTGTGAACCATTGTAGCGTTGAACTGCAGTGAATCAAACTAGTGAATCAGTGTGTTTCTATAGCTTAAACAAGAATAGTACTTTGGATAAAAGCGTCTTTCAGATGCATCTGTAAATGAACTGGTTTGTCCTAAATGGTCTCCCCTCCCCTCTCTCTGTAGCTTCTTTTATATAAAGAAGTTATTAGTTTGCTTTTATTTATTGCTATGCTTTCATTCTTTAGTCACACAAACTATTATGTATTCTAGTTGTATTTAGTGTACTTTTATCAATTCAAGTTTTACTTTGACAAGAAAAAATGTTCTTATACAAGAAAAAAATCTTCAGATTTAAGTTATAAAATTATTTAATAAGATATTTATATATTTGTGTATATAATAACTATTTTTAAAGAGTAGCTTCACAATGACAAAGAAACCTTTTGTGTCCTGGTTTCCAGATTTATCTCCTAAGGAAAAGATCCTGGTTATCTAACATGTTTCTTCTATAGAGTTTCAAAAACAGACCTTAAACACTGTCTTTAACTGTGCTCCGATTTATACCAAAGTCTGCAGTCAAATGTCCAACATTGGAAATACGCACCTCTAATACATTTCTGTAAAACTGAAACAATGTACTTATACTGTACATAGGAATCGCTGCAGTTTGCATTTGAAAGACGTTTCACTCTGAAACGGCCTCAAAATGTGCAGTAAGGTACAGAAATTTACGGTGTTGCAGAAAAGCACATATTTTCAGTGAGCCTGGGTTGCAAATGCTGGGTATTAATATGATCTTTCATCTAATTCATCAAAAAACCAAATCATTTATGCTATACCATCCATAATCATTTTATAGCACTATACTCTTATTGTAATCAACAGTCTTATTTCTACTATGAAAACTCTCTGAAAGATTGGGATTGGTAATGTACATGACAATGTTAATGTGTTTGGTCTTGGCGGAATAGATCTGCTACGCTGCTGCTACTGCTGCGGCAGAGCAAGTACTGAGACTTGCTACTACCAATACATCAACAACATGCTGCTGTGAGCATGTAAGAAATACTGTTGCTGAACATATAAATGAAATAACCCCCATATAGCATACAAAAATCAGCAGATCTTTACAGGTGGAGCTGGGGAAGGTGGAGGGCTTTTGAAGTGTGCTGCAACTGCTACAGCAAGCACTAGCCACATATTTGAATGCTGAGAAGCAAGCTCATTGGCTGCTGATACAAAGAAAACCAATCAGCTGTGCCATGTGATCATATAATTATGTCAGGTTGAGTTTGACCTATCGGACTGTATCATCTTGAGTTTAATGACAGAACTTTGGAATTGTTTAATAAAATAATTAAATAATAAATCTCAAGCTAAATTAAGAGTAGTTCACCCAAACATGAAAACTGACATCATTTACTCATCCTCATGACATTAAAACCCAGTCAATTATTTTCTTCTGTAGAAAATCTCAGTCCATACAAGTCAGTGGGGTCCACAATAATATATATATATATATATATATATATATATATATATATATATATATATATATATATATATATATATATATATATATATATATATATATATATATATATATATATATAGATATAGAAACAATTTTCACTCAGAAATTCCTAGTGAATTTCAGTTAATTACAAAGAAACAGCAAGTAACACTGAATGACATGTAAAATTGTGAAGTACAAAGCTTGAAATAGTCAAACATTTTTCAATAATTATTGCATTACTTAAACTATATCTTTATTTTTTTATTTAATTTTTTATTATTTTTTTAGAGAGAAGTGTTGTTTAGATCTCCACTGACTTTTATTGTATTTCATTTAAAAATATATTATGCTTAACAGAAGTTAGCATTTAAAATGACACATAGTGATTCAATTATGGTTTCATTTATGTTTCATATATAATACTGAGCTATAAACCTCTGAGAAGTTTAATCTTCCACTGGGTTTGCATGACAGGATGGAGCCGTGAAAGTGAAGCAGCAACTCTTTCTGATGTTGCTGGACAGATGTTTCAGCATGTTCTGAGCTCTCAAATTCTCTCCGGTTCAAAAGGGAGCACACTCAGTGCACACTACCCCCTTTCAGTTATCTTTTCTCTCTCCTCTTCTGTCTTTTTCAACCAACTAGCACCTCAACATAACTCTCTCATTTTTCCTCTCTCTTTCTATGCTTACTGTATGAAGCCTAGTATGCTCAGATCGCTGTATCTCTTTTTATACCAACCTGTCAGCTCTCACAGTTGCCGTGGTGACGCACCATTGTCATGGCAACCCAGACGGGCTGGGTGGGGGGATGGGGGGAGTCAGAGCAGGACCGAACGCAAAGAAATATGAAAGAGAGAGACAGGCAAAGAGTGGAGAAAGTCGGCAGTCTTTTCTCATTAAACGATAAAAGAAGGCACACGGCTTCTAATCAACGTTCCACTGCCAGTTTATCAGCACAAAATATCAGGCCGCCATCTCCTCTGAGTAAATAGCAAAGGGACAGTCCATTTGCTTGCATAATGGCCACCATTATTAATAGTGATGCTGGCATTAACTTGCACGCTTGTGCCTTAGTTTTCTTCCCTAGGAAGTGAGAAGGGAGAAGGTGAGGAAAAGCATCATCAGGTCTGGTTAGGGATCTTTTATTTTCCATTCCCCCATCTCCCCTTGAAGACAGAGGTTGCTGGGGTTTCAATCAGCGCTTAATAAGTGAGACGGGATGCAGGTCAGTGGTTCTGTTTAAATACGTTTAACCCCATTACCGGCCGGTGTGAACGTGAATACAGGGATACTGATTCAGCATCCAAACCCATGTCCCCAGGGAAACCCTTCACACACACACAGAGAGAGAGAGAAATGCACATTACCTTACCTCCATGCCAGACATGGAAAATCAATGTCAGATCAATTTTCCTTATTTCCCACAGCTGGAGCAGCACGTATGGCTCAGCAAGCTCGTTCTCTCACTTTTCTCTCTCTCTCTCTTTAAAGTGGGCACTGTATGTTGAAATAGTGTCCTAATAGAAATGCATTAAAAAAAACTTCCGAGCCGTGTACTTGAATTTGTGGGGGAGAAATAAAAACAGATAAGCTATTACAAAGATTGATGGCTACACTGAAGGAACGAGTCTATTCGCTGTCTGGATCGTGTGAAGTTATGCACAATGCTTCCTCACCTAGACACTTCCCAACAAGGTCCTTCATCTCAAAACACCTTCGCTTGCTTATTTTCAGAGGACCTCTGTGTGACATTGGCTCAGATCGTGTTGAAGACCCTTAAGTTCTTCTCTGATGTCTGTTTGAAAAAGCGCAATGTTAATTGAATCCATGTGTCTAATGAGGTCGAGACCATCTCCCTTTGATATTTTAACAAGGTCAGCTTGAAGGACAGCAGAGCGCATGGGTTCTGCTCATTTTGCTACGACTGAGCAATCAAGAGACTTGAAATCTCCCCTCTTTGGTTTCAATCTAAATCCCATCTATTGAAATATGTATTATAGCTTCATGTATATGTTTGTACTGTACATTTCAATGAACCTACATCTGAACATCTTAAAGAGGATAATAGTTCCCTAACACTGCAATTTTTAGCTTGGATGATTTGATCTAGAGGGAATTAGCAGAAGAAAAAAATATGTAAAAAATCATATATGTTTGATTTTGATTACAGACTTTAATATCTTTGCAAATCTGAGCACAGTTTGTGAGAGACGTTGGAGAGTACAAGCTGAAAAGCTTTAGACCAAAATTTATATTTCATCTTCATTGCTATCTAGAATGTACCACTGAGTACCAGCCTCTGATACTGATATCAAACCGAAACGATCAACAAATAAACAGCCTTGGGCAATGGATTAAATCCATTTAAAGTAGTGTTGTCAATATATTCAATAATTTAATGTCAGTATATTTTAAATATTGAGTTCAGCAAATTGATTTAGATGAGACTGTACTGAATGTAGTGGAATATGTGACTTTGCCTTTGAAAATCCAGCTGTTTTCTATATAAAATCGCCCTTCATAATGTACAGAACATTAAGTGAAAATACAAATTTGATATCTTTAACACTGACTGAATAAGCCAACATATAGAGGTAGATTTTCTTTCATCTAATGGTGTTCTCACTGATTTACAAAAATTTGATGTTTCATACTTGAGGAGGTGCAGTGCTAGTTAAAGTAAAGCCATCAAGAGAGAGAAAATTATTTTGATTTAGATAAACTTTGATTATTAGATAAATTAATGAATTGTATAGTTCATTATAAATATTTAAATATATTTAATACATTTCACATGGCTGCTTTTTTGCTTTCTTGTAATAGTACAGATTCCTGAAGTTCTGTATTCTGTACTTTTTCATCCAGGTAACCAAACGTTTGAAGTTTGGAGTTGGTATGTACGGAGCCCCGCACATGACATGCAAGAAAAAATAAATAAATTGTGTGCACGATTTACTAATTTGTTCCCTTAATATACTAAAACGTGCACACAATTACTTTTGCGTTCCCTCGATTTACTATTGCATTCACTCGATTTGCTAAATTGTGTGCACGATTTAGCAAATCGAGGGAACAAATTAGCAAATCATGCACATAATGTATAAATCGAGTGAATGCAATAGTAAATTGAGGGAACGCAATAGTAATCGTGTGCACGTTTTAGTACATTGATGGAATTAATTAGTAAATCGTGCGCACAATTTACCGTATTTTTCGGACTATAAGTCGCACCTGAGTATAAGTCGCATGAGTGCAAAAAACCATCATGATGAGGAAAAAAAACATATATAAGTCGCACTGGACTATAAGTCGCATTTCTGTAGAACCAAGAACCAAGAGAAAACATTACCGTCTACAGCCGCGAGAGGGCGCTCTATGCTGCTCAGTGTAGACTACAGGAGAACTGAGCAGCATCTCTGGCAGCATAGAGCGCCCTCTCGCGGCTGGAGACGGTAATGTTTTCTCTTGGTTCATTTCTCTCAGTTCATGTCAAATTAAATTTGATAAATAAGTCGCACCTGACTATAAGTCACAGGACCAGCCAAACTATGAAAAAAAGTGCGACTTATAGTCCGGAAAATACGGTAGCCTTATAATTTTTCCTGCTTGTCATGTGCGGGACTCCGTAGGTATGATTGTTTTGTACGTTTTTTTGTTTTTTTAAAAGATGTCTCTTACTCTCAAAGGCTGTATTTATTTGGCTGAAAATACAGTAAACACAATAATATTGTGAAAATGTGTTATAATTCATTCGTCTGTTTCACTGCAAACTTTCGCTTTTTTGCAACATTTTTTCCCCATTTTAATTCATATAATACATCCTTGTTGAATTAAAAAAGTATTAATTTCTTACTAACCCCAGTTTTTGAACTCTAGTGTAGAAAATTTTACATTTTATTGTGTCGCTGCCCATTTTAGTATTAGTACACCATGCAACTGTTTTTGATGCCTCATATTTCCAGACAACTCAGAGCCCACATCGTGTGTGGTCACGTCTGCTAGCTTACATAGTTGGGGTGGAAAAATGACAGCTTGAAGTATGCTGAATCGGATTTGTTTGAATCCTCCTTGGTCCTCAGCTGCTGATTTTTTTTCCTTTTATGGGCGGAGAACGTCGGAGGCCTCGGCATGTCGGGGAGTGAGAGAAGGGCATGGTTTGTTTGGACTACAAGAGAGGATGAAAGGCTTCAGAGGTCAAGTGGTGTGTTCACACCAGAACTCAACTGCAGCGACTTATGATAATCTGCAGAGCGTGAAAAAAGGAGCGAGAGAGGGAGGAATAGGGTTCTGGGGTAGAATAGATGGGGAGAAAAACAGAGAGAGAGAGAGATCCCTGGCTAGGTTTATTTTGTGGGGGCTGCTGTTGCGAGCTAACTTCTGCCGATGTGCTTTGCCTTTTAATGTGGCTGTCTTGAAAGAAGACAAACTCCCTGTTTTCTACCCTGCATTTTAGGGAGGTAATTATGTTTGTATGCACAAAGGAAACGCTATAATGCTAAAATACACTATACCCATTCAAAAGCGCCAATTTATCCCTTATGCACCCCCCCCCCCACACACACACACACACACACACCCACACACATTCACAAACACTCACACATGTCGTCTTTCAGTCTTTTCATAACTCTGACGTGCCAGCAGTCTGCCATGCTGCTCACCACCGAATGATTTGGCCACTTTGTGCCCACTTAAGGTTTTTCTCTTTTTCACCGTTCCCTCATTTTTCTCCTCTGATGAAACACGATGAGTACTTTCCGGTCATTCCAACCAGCCGGTTAATTACAATGAATTAAGCACTCTGATTTAATTAACCTTTTTAGAATTGGTTTGCTGGCATTGCGGTGGGTGGGTTTTTGCATCCTGTTGACATTGTACGCAACAGCGAAGGACATCATTCTATTTTGTATGAGGGCGACTGCTGGGCCACATGATAATAGCCTAGCTGTGAGGACAAGAGGAGATATTCCTGGCTAGTTTTGTGAAAAAAAAACCCAGTCTTGCACCAATGAACCACACTCAAGTTGTTTTGAAAAGAGGGGTTCAGTTTGTGCAGTATGGTTAGCTGTTGATATGAACAAAATGCAGCAGATAGCTGCTATTGATTATATATATAATGTATTTTACAGCAATAAGCGGCTTCCAGTGATATGAAAATACTGTAGCTTTTTGAAAATGTACCATGGTTTAGAGCAAGGATTCTCAAAGTCTTCATTCAAAGGTCCAAATCTAAATTTTCATCAGTGTCAAAGGTCCAGACCGGAACAATTGGTTATTACAAAACTGTTGTTTTTAATAAACAGACATAACATGCATAACAAACAAATACTAATCTTTAAAAAATAATAATAATAAAGTGCCTTTTGAATTCGAAATACATTAATAACAATTGCAAAAAGTGTCAGCAATTGAGGTAGACTAATATGTTTTTTTTCTTTCTGGCCGATGCCGAAGTTTAGAAATCAGGGCAGCTGATGGCCATAATATGATGCTAATATGTTTGCCAAATTTTCTTTTTTTTCTCTTCATCTCATAAAAGGGAGTTTGAGTACATGTTTATTGCAGGGTTCAACATAGTAATAGCAAGTAATTGTCACGGTGTCTGGTCTCTGTTTCCCTGAGTCTCTGTTTCCCTGAGTCTCCACTAGTGGTCTCACTTCCCCATAGGCACCTCACCGCAGGCACTACTGTACAATTCCCACAAAGCCTTGTCCCTTCATCACAGTAATTGCACTCCTGTTAATTGCACTCAGGTGTCTTCACTTGATAGTCATTACCCTGCCTATATTAACCGGTCTGTTTCTGTTTGTTTTCATGGAGTCCTTTCTTTCCGTCACCCAGTTTCCTCGCCTTCCGAGTTTCAAGTTCTGTTCCTGTTCCTGTTTGTTTGTTTGTTGTTTGGATAGATTTTTGGTTTTGACCCCTGCTTGTTGGATTCTGATTTGGATTACCCATTAAAACCCACACTGCATTTGGATCTCTCGTCTCCTGTGTTTCCCTGGGTTCCGAACGTAACAGAATGACTCCATCTATGTCGAGATCCAGCTTTGTGGGATTCATTCCCGTTCCCCAGCCAGTATGGTGGAGCGGAGGGCTAAATTCATAAGATTAACCACCCTCTGCCAAGAGGGGAATGAGGTGGGTGCTATGGCACATGTGTTCTGGACCCTGGCAGATGGTATGGGATATAATGATGCAGCCCTAAAAGACATTTTCAACACTGGTCTGGATGACCCGGTGCCTCGTATGGAAATGGGTCAGTTGGATGCGTTTAATTTCTGGGAATTCGTGTTCTACCTACAACATCGGCCTCCGTGGGATACCCCAGCCACTCCTGTCTCTCCCGGTGGGATGGCCGATTCTAGACCGGGGCCTTCAAACAGGAGGACCACCAGCCCAGCGCCACTGCACAGTATGGCCGCCAGTCCAGCGCCACAACACAAGGTGATCGCCAGCCCAGCGCCACAGCACAAGTTGGCCGCTGGCCCAGCGCCACTGCACAAGATGGCCGCCAGCCCAGCGCCACAGCACAAGGTGGTCGCCAGCCCAACGCCACGGTGCAAGATGGCCGCCAGCCCAGCGCCACAGCACAAGGTGGTCGCCAGCCCAACGCTACGGTGCAAGATGTCCGCCAGCCCAGCGCCACAGCACAAGGTGGTCACCGGCCCAGTGCCACTGCCCAAGATGGCCGCCGGTCCAGAGACATGGCACAAGATGGCCACTTGTACAGCGCCTCTGCACAAGATGACAGCCACAGTTGACCCCTTCAGAGTTGAGTCAGGTTCCCGTTCACCCTCCAGAGTCGAGTCAGGTTCCCGTTGACCTTCCAGAGTCAGGTCCGGTTCCCGTTGACCTTCCAGAGTCAGTTCCGGTCACCGTTGACCCTCCAGAGTCAGGTCAAGTCACCGTTGACCCTCCAGAGTCAGGGCAAGTCGCTGTTGACCCTCCGGAGTCAGGTCAAGTCGCCGTTGACCCTCCGGAGTCAGGTCAAGTCGCCGTTGACACTCCGGAGTCAGGTCACCATGGATGTGGTGGTCTTCTGCGCTACCCTTGTGGGCTTCTGTCTGAACTACCAGAGCCTCTCCACGTCTCTGCTGAACTACCAGAGCCTCTCCACGTCTCTGCTGAACTACCAGAGCCTCTCCTCGTCTCGGCTGAACTACCAGAGCCTCTCCTCGTCTCTGTGGAACTTCCAGAGCCTCGTTACGTCTCAGACGAACTCTCTGAGTGCTCGAATGATCCTGTCGTGGCCACGGAGGCCACCCTTAACTTCATGTTCTGGAAATTCATGTTCATGTTCTCTGTTACAGACTTGCCTAACGAGACTTGCTCTCCTGTGTCAACGATCCCACTATGGTGATCTTCTGCGTCGCCCGGGTGGGCTTATGTCTTGACCGCACGGCTGTGGTGGTCTTCTGTGCCGCCCTGGTGGGCTTCTGTCTCGACCGCATGGATGTGGTGGTCTTCTGCGCTACCCTGGTGGGCTTCTGTCTCGACCGCACGGATGTGGTAGTCTTCTGCGCCACCTTGGTGGGCTTCTGTCTCGACCGCATGGATGGAGTGGTCTTCTGCACCACCCTGGTGGGCTTCTGTCTTGACCGCACGGATTTGGTGGTCTTTTGCGCCGCCTTGGTGGGCTTCTGTCTCGACCGCACGGATGTGGTGGTCTTCTACACCGCCCTGGTGGGCTTCTGTCTCGACCGAATGGTTCCAATTCCACCTTGCTCCACTCTGGATTCCTGCCCTGTCAGTTCGGCCCTGGGCCACTGAACTTTCTGTTCCCTTCTGGACTGGTGCCTTGTTGTTGTTTTTTTCACTTCTTCTCTCTGTTTCCCTCTATGGACCTGGCCCTCCGTCCCTCCCCCTGATCCTCTGCTGGTCCACCTCCCTCCTGGTCTCCTTTTTTTTTTTTTTTTTTTGCACTTTTTCTCTTTGTTTCCCTCTATGGACCTGGCCCGCCATCCCTCCCCCTGATCCTCTGCCGGTCCACCTCCCTCCTGGTCTCCTTGTTTTTGTTTTTTGCACTTCTTGTCTCTATTTCCCCATATTACCTGGCCCTCCATCCCTCCCCCTGGTCCTCCGCCGCTCCACCTCCCTCCTGGTCTCTGTGTTCCTTGGTCTCTTCTTGTGTTCGGGTGGAGCATCTGGTAGCTGCTCCGTGGAGGAGGGGGTAATGTCACGGTGTCTGGTCTCTGTTTCCCTGAGTCTCCACTAGTGGTCTCACTTCCCCATAGTCACCTCACTGCAGGCACTACAATTCCCACAAAGTCTTGTCCCTTCATCACAGTAATTGCACTCCTGTGTCTTCACTTGATAGTCATTACCCTGCCTATATTAACTGGTCTGTTTCTGTTTGTTTTCATGGGGTCCTTTCTTTCCGTTTCCTCGCCTTCCGAGTTTCAAGTTCTATTCCTGTTCCTGTTCCTATTCCTGTTGGTTTGTTTGTTTGTTTGTTGTTTGGATTGATTTTTGGTTTTGACCCCTGCTTGTTGGATTCTGATTTGGATTACCCATTAAAACCCACACTGCGTTTGGATCTCTCGTCTCCTGTGTTTCCCTGGGTTCCGAACGTAACAGTAGTAGCCTAATCCATAGATATAATACATTGCTCAAAACTTAAGCAGCTTCTCAAAACAGTTCTGAAGCATGCTTTTTGTTCATGTTTGTCGACAGACACCAGTGTTTCCCACAGACTTGCAAATGCAAATGAATTCTCTGCCAGCAGGAGGTGCTGTTGGAGCGGGATATAGCTGTTTCCCAGGTAACCTCTGTAATCAAATAAGTGCTGCTCACAAACGCTACATTATCAGGCATTACAGGAAAGACTAAGTGAAAATGAAATCAAATAATTTTCTGAATGTGGTTTGTTCTTTTGAAAGACACATTCATATAAAAACACCCACGCTGCATTTTAATTTTGAAACGTGCAGTGCTCATATTTCAGCAAAGTAGGCCTATAAGCCTCATGGAAAATCTAGCTATTTGCTTCGGTCAGATTTGATATAGTGACGGGCCACCATAAATAACTAAATCTATGAAAAACTGCTATAAGTCAAATGGCCAGCATAATCTAAGTAATAATAAAAAAAATTAAATAAAAACAAGATAACAACACTGGATTAATGCACCTCAGAATTTAAATTCTGCCATTTCATTCATCTTTTTAAATCCATGCTAAAATGTTGAAAAATATTTATGCAACTATTTACAAAAATGCTGTTCATAGTGACCATGTCTGTCAAGCTACAAAGACAAAAACATTGTGAAAGCACTATAAATGTTCATATGACTGATTTTCAGTAAAATGCATAAAAAGTTGCTTACACTGGTAATATAATGTACAAGTCATATAGGCTATTGTTCTGGTGCTCTTTGTGTTTAGTGTACAACAAATAATAATATAGATTTGATTAATTTTGAGTGCAGTGTCCCTTCAAGATGTTCAGCCTGTGCTTTGTTTTCTACATTTTGGTCATTAAGCCTTCGCATAATTTTCTGTTCACCGACATTCAGCCACTTGAAATCTTCTAACAGGACATAAATGATGAGGTATGTCTCTGTGGCTTTCACGTGCACGTGGACCGTATATTAAATTACTGATGGGAACCTGTCTGCTCCTGTTACACAAACATAGCATTTTGCTACTCGACTGTGACACAATTTGCATCAAATGCCACACTAAACAGATGAAGTCTGTTGTGAGAGGTTAATGAATAAGGCTGTTCTGTCTCATCTCTGCCTCCCCCTCTGATATCAGTCTACAGCAATAATGTTTCCTTTATTTACTGAGAAGGATGGCTGCGGGACCCCTGTTGGACGGTGGGGGTCGTGCGTCTTCCTCCCCCATGTGCTAGCACGTGGATGATCTATTCTAATCACATCAATTGCACATTACTTCACATCCCATGATGCATCACTCCTCTTTAGCCAATCCATTACATATTTATCACATGGCTGCTTTGTTTAAACCACCTCGTACCAGCCACACGCTCTCAAACCCAACCGTAGGAAGGCTGACATGTGGCATTGCCGGCACTCGGGGTTCGGTTTGGGATTCAAAACCTAAAAAGTGCAACCTATGAGCGGAGGGGTCTAAAGAGGGCTATTGATCGGTGGCCGAGTGATGGATGTTAAAATAAAAGCTTGACAACCTCAACCCGAAACCCCCCAGCACCACCTGATCTTCAATCAGCTGAACTGTGCGCCGCAGGACGCCACCAGCTACAGGCGCACGAGCTGCAGGTTTTATTACCCCCTAAGAACAGTCGCAGGTCTAATTGGCAAACTGCGTTACAATATGCATATATCACGGCAATGAATACTTAAGCAGGGTTGTATTTAAGAGACGCCATGCGCCCAGAGCTGAGTCGAGACATCAGCATTGCAGATTTATGTTGGTCCACTGTGAGGGAAAACATAAACACACGAGGCATTTGATGAAATTTGTCCATTAATGTGTCTCAGCGAGGGGGTTGGGGGCCCCTGAGGTTCATCATCAGAAAGCATCTACAGTGATCTCCTTGCTGCTTGTTGTAGCCGTGGAGTGTGTGTTGGCATGGAGACAGCAGCGTGGTACATGCGCCCCTCCTGCGGCTAACAATAGCCTCGCCACAGTCTAATCATGACTCAGCCGCTAGGCACGAAATTAAAGAAAAAAACACAAATTAGGTACATGAGGAAGAGGGGAAGATGGGGAAGGGGGTGATCGCATGTAATTCATATGATGGCGAGAATAACGGCGCGCAAAAAGCCATTATGTTTGTTATTGTTGATTCTGGCTGTATGTTATCAGATGGGGGAACAGTGCCAATTATAAATGCTTCTGTGTAGTCTCTCCATATCTCTCGCTTGACCACTCTCTCTATCTGCCTCTCTCGATGCAGATGCTTTTCTTTGGCCAAATCAAATTACAGAGAGGGTTAGTTATTTGATAAACGCACAAAAACAAGTAAGCACACTCATGCTTTCTCTCCCACATGCGCTTCCTCACTTTATGTTAGTGGGCATTTTCATGTTGCCTTGCAAATTTAGCCGTTAGGTTATTTTATCCCATTTGTGCTGTTGAGATTGACTTGACCTAACACGCTACGTCATTGGTGTATGTATGACAATAATAATGACAAAAAAAAAAATATATATATATATATATATATGTATTGTATATTATTATTATATATTGTCTTTTGCACTGAAATTATAAAAAAATTATTTAATAATTAAAAAAAAATTAATTATCAGAATTAATCTAACGTATTATCCAATTTGGTGAATGTAAAATGGTTAATGTACACATAGTATATAGACTTCCCAGAAATCTACTACAATATATTTATGGTTCTGTTTCTGTTGATCAGTTTTCCACTGAGGATGTGCATTGAATATTAAAGGGATAGTTCACCCAGAGATTAAAATTATGTCCTCATTTATTTATCCTCTTGTCATTCCAAACCTGTACTTTCTTCTGTGAAACATAACAGAAGATATTTTGAGATTTTTTTTTTCTTCCTAACAATGGAAGTTAATGGTAACCAAAACAATTTACCAGAATTTTTCCAAATATCTTCAGTTGTTATGCAGAAAAAAAGAAGGGATAAAGGTTAAGGTTGACATGGTGGTGTGAATTTTATGGTGAACTATCCCTGTAAGTTATAGTTTGGTCTAATAATTTCTCATATGATTAGGAAAAGCCATGAAGTGTCAAGCTGATGCTTATGTGTTTTTAAAATACCGTGGGATCTCTCAGACCCCACAGAACAGCACAGAAGGTAAATTCTTGAATATAAGCTTCTCATTCAGAAACAAACCGCTCAACAAAAGCACACGTACTAAACTCACTCTCAGCGCCACAAACACAATATTCTGCAGTCACGCAGAGCAAAGCAGCTCGCCTTTGCCTGTTCGTGCAGAGTTCACTCCACATTAACTTCCTCAGGTTTCATGTTAATGAGGGATCCTGTTCCCGTTTAATAGTTGGCTGTGCTCAAGCCTGCACTGAAAATCAATTTCCAGTCATTTCCACAGAGCATGTCTTTTGCAGTCTCTTCAGGAGTAACAGAGGCCCTACCAACAGAGAAAAATCCATTATGGTGAGTGAGGGAGAGGAGGAGGAGGAGATGCGTCCAGACAGAGAAAACAAGGCAAGAAGGAATCATCGATGAGAAAAAAGAAGCTAGGGATGAGAGGATAGATAAAGGGAGCGAAAGAAGGTAGAGAAAGAAACATCAAAATGTTGAACATTTATCAACAAGCAAGTGTAAGAAAGAAGATGGTGTGCTGAGAAGGAAGGAATAGAGAGAAAAGAACAATCAATCGCAGATCTGTCATACAAATGGGACATTCGGAGATGTTGAAGGCACATATAGGATGCTCAGATTGATGTGAGGAGGAAAAGAATGAAACACAATGAGGAGAGAGAGTCTTGCACCTAATGACACATAATAGGCCCGTAACACTTAACAGCAAACAGTTCCATTCCACATTGCGGCCACATAGCAGAGGACATTAAATATTCATTTCCACCTCTTGAGATGCCGGTAAGCTGCGTCATCAGTTTGACAGTCGATCATTATAACCGCCTCAGCGGCAGGACACTGGAGAGACAGCAGCCATGAGGAGGATCGCTTCAGGATCTGAACACCGCCTTTGCTTATCTACAACTGTGTCCAGCAGGCAAATATTTTGCAGTCATTGAACCATAAAACAACCCAAAACAGAGTAAAGCCTAGTCGGTGTGAAAAACAGACATTACATTCACAGAGGAAATGCTTATGACTGTTGTAGTCAGATCGGTTTTTCATGTAATGTATGCAAAATCACCCTCAAAGATTATGGGAGCCAAGGCACATTTGAAATAATTCATGACCATATGCAAATATTTTTCATAAAGTGCTGGATACGGAGGGAAGTGAACTCATTAAATTAAGATTAAAGTGCAAATGTGGAAGATGAGAAGTGACTCTAAAATTAGCACAGGATTTTTTATCTGTGCAGTGAATGAACCTTTGTCGCCGCAAGAGAGCTCGTAAATAGATTTGAAGAAAGCAATATTAACAGTAGACTAGGTTATGCTCATCATAATCATGGTCTCACACGCCTCTCATTTTTACTGTAATTAGTTAAAATGGCTCTATTATGATTTATCAGATATCCATTTTTAACATCCAGTGTCAATAGTGTAACACTGGCTTACAAGTTATCATCCAGTGTAGTTAAAATACATTTTTTGTAAAAATGAATAAATGAATTCGTAAATAAATAAACCTTACCTTCAAGAAGTTTATGTCTGGAATGGAAAATGTAAAAACTGCAAAATAATAATATAATAATAATAATAAACATGAACATCCATTTTTAATAATACAAATAAAATGCGGCACAGTATGCATTCCTATATGCAAAAATATGCAGTTCAAATATGTTGTTTTCACAATGACCTCTTTGCATTTTTAATTTAGTGTGTGGAGTGCCATTCATCTATCTTCAAAATAAATGTTATTTTCATTTAACAAATTCTGTTAAAATATTAACATCTAAGATGATAAGATTATATATATATCACAAGCACATCTGTTTATTCCATGCATAAAGACACTGCATAATACTGCAAAATATATAAAAAGCACAAAAAGTCTAGTATGGTATATTCCGAGCAAACCCTAAGTAATTAGCATATACAGTAAGAGTACTTCAGCTGCTTCCTCTGTAATGAACTCAAAGTGAGTGTGCTGATGCACTTCCTGACTCACAGCAGGGCTAATGCATGTGTGTGTGTACGTCCTGCCGTGTTTGAGACTGCAGCTCAGAGCCCCCGTTACACAACAGGCTCACTAGGCTGTTCACCCTTGTGTTGCAGTGCTGGAGTCTGCACGCCATCGACCCCGTTGTGTCCTAGCTTAACCGCTACTCAGGGAGAGCTGGTCTGTCTGCGTCTCACTAACACATCTGCTATTGAATCTGTTGGATATCAGGCATTAGTCTCTAAATATGGCCATGATATCTGAATCTTTAAAATATGTTCCCATCTTCAGTGACCTTGTATACCTCAAGTTACTGTGTGATTCTCATTATCTCAATTTGATGTTTGTCTCAAAGTGAAGTCTTAAGAATGTCAAATGGAAACTGGTCATAGCATAGTGCAGCATTTTCCTCCTTTGAGACACTGGGATCCACCTTAGTTCCTAAAATCCTGAATACTGCTAATGAAATGTCACAATAGCCTCTTTGACCTTTCCATGTTCAGTAACACTAGACATTAGAGCAAACATGCCCTTTAGTTCTGCTGTGAAACTACCATCCCTTGTTTAACATTAAGATTTTGATGGAAGAATCCTGGAAATTATTTCACTAGGGCTGTATCCGAAATTATACACTCTTTGAGTAGGTACTTTTTTGAATATGCAATTTTTTTCACGACTGATAAAAAGTTCTGTATAATATGAATGTGTGTGGTGATGAAGTGCATTTGTCAGGTTGTTGTTGTCATGTGACCTACCAGCATCAGTTGCGCTGCTTCTCTGTTATCTTCTCCCATGAGGCCTCATGGGATAGTAAAGTGTCCATTAGATGCACACTTCAGAATATCACCGGAAACAGTAGATCATTCGGGAACTTTTTGCCTGCAGTTCAGCATTCAGACACACTACTCTTTTCACATACTAATTTTCCTGCTATAGTAGTAAGTAGTAGTAAGGAAGTATGTGATTTTGGATGCGACCCACCTTTCTATCTTTCAGGAACAGGAAGAGAAGCTGAATGTACTATCAGGAGCATCTCTCTTTCTCTTTTCCAAAGGGAGTGTGCTGTTCCTGGAAGCCCCCTTTCAGTGAGGGCAGACAGAGTCAGCGACATGTCCATCATAATGCATCAGCCTCGAGACCCAGTATCCCAACATCCCCTGTGCTCTCATTCACTCTCTCACTGTCTGCCAGCGAGCTACACTTCACTGCGTGCTCAAACACAGTGTTTTTCCCCCTGAAACTCACCATTTTATATGTGTACTTGTATAGCTGCCGTGTGAATATTATGTGGCCGTAAAAAGCAGCTGAAATGCAGCATTACATTATTTACACTAATAAAATGCTGCAACGCTTCTGATTAAACTCGTAGATCAGGTTCGGTTCTCTCTATTCATACTGGTTTTCCGCTCTCTTTGCACTCGTTAATTAGAATATTAGCAAAGCTTCAACAATAAAGGCTCGTTCTCCGCAACAGCAGCCGTTTAGCGACAGGGCTCTTGTTCCATTACAAAAGAATAATAGATTCACAAGGACACATTTCCTCCAACATACTCAAGATTCATGCCCCTAGGAATGTATACACGTGAGAAACCCAGACAACAGACATCTGGTGCCATAGACATCCCAAGGCGTACCTTATCAGCCGTATACAAATGGTAAAGCACTCCCTCTTCGGCTGTTGAGAATCTAGTTTGTGACTTGCTTCGAATTTCTGAATATCAGTTTTTCATACTCTGTCATTAAATTCCTGACAAATACACATTGTTATTCAAAGCATAGGTGTTTATATTTAGTGTTTTGCATACTGGTATGTTGGTGTCCCTACAAAGCTTCTCAAATAGCTTTAACAGCAATCTCCGAGTTTGTGAAAACCAGCATTGTTGCTGGTGAACAGCATGGCTGTACTGGTTCATAAATGGCACCAGCTTCTAACCAGCTTGTAAGTTCATGTTGGTCTAAACTGGATTCAGCAGAATTTCACCAGCTGTGACATTATATAGTGATGTATATATATATATATATATATATATATATATATATATATACATATATATATATATATATATATACAATACAGTTATATATTTCAGTGCTTTTTAAGGGGATGTACCCAATATAACTCATTCTCACCCTCAATATAACTCACTCTCAAATGTGTATTGAGGGTTACAGTATAGATATTATTCACAGTCTATATTCTGACATTTGCATGTTCTCCTTCATCCATAACCATATTTATCAGTTGTGGATGAAAAATGTGAGCTTGCATAAAAATGGGGCCCACTAAAATATCTGTCTGAACTACTATTAGTTATATCTTTTGTTTGTTAATCTATTCCTACTCCTGCTGCAAGAATTGGGATTTAGGTGGTGCAATGTTTTGTAACATTATGTTTTACATACAGCAGGTTATGTAATTCTAGGGCATTTGCAGATGGGTTGGACCACAGAGAAAGATGCTGAATTTGTGTACTTTGTGTTTAATGCTCAGAATTATGGAAACAGTATGTTTTTGCTAGGATAGGCGATGGTGTGTAGTTTACCATGGCTTAAAATAGTGAATGCAAAATCACCAAAGCCACCATATACTTGCATGTTTGCATTAAGTATTATTTATTTTCTGTGTGTGTGTGTGTGTGTGTGTGTGTGTGTGTGTGTGTGTGTGTGTGTGTGTGTGTGTGTGTGTGTGTGTGTGTGTGTGTGTGTGTGTGTGTGATGGCAAAAACAGCTGAAGTGTCTGGAGTGATGGACAGAGTAAAGCTCTTTTATGAAATTGAACATATTAATTCAAAGTCAAGGAGATTAAGTTGAGCAGAAAAGCTTTGCTTAACTAGAAAAGGTGCTGTGATTGTCAGTAGTAGAAAGTAAGACTTTGGATAAGAGTCTACCCATCTTGACCATACTCAGGGTGCTCCTCGAATAAGTCTTTACGGCTTGATGTGGTCAGGATCTTAATAAAATAGGATTATCTGAAGCCTACATTTTGGAGACAAAGGTGTGAGTCCAAGCATGTGTTAACCTTGGTTATTTTCCCCCCTACACACACCCCATCCTTTCAAAATCTGCCTTTCCCCTCCCCACAGAACATAATTTATGTGCATTTGGATTCTGTCATACACTAATTCATCACTCAGTGGTTCTACTTAGCAGACCTTGACAAGCGTTTTAAAATCCCCCTACGTTTAAATAAAGACACGCATTTGTACAAAGCAGAGCAACCTTGAGTTAGTGAGGAGCATTATCCCTTGTCCATAAAGACATCCTATTCAAACTACTTTTTTCCACACTTTTGTGTTTTAGACTGAAGTACATTGAAGCTGCATGTTCTGGGTGGATTCCAGGAGGATGAAAGTGACAGACAGAGAGTGAGAGAGAAGAGGATGGGTAACTGCATTACCCTTTTTTATTTATTATTGTTATATTTCAAGTATGTTTTCAAACAGTGCCATCAAATGGCCATTTTACTAGTATACTTGCACTTACATGAAGGTGGCTATAATACCATAACATATGTAAAGTAATAATAATATTCACTTAAGTTGATGCTTGTACACATGTGACTAACACAACATTAATTCAGGGATGCAATTATACATTTTCAGCCGGTTATGGTGATGGTTCACTGAAGACAGTTAGATGTTTTTGATCACACAACACCCCTAAACCTACTCAGCTGATAGTTGATGTAGTCAGACAGCGCCATCTGCTGTTTTATAAAGAAAACGTTATACTTTCTCCATGATACAATAGTTTGAGATTCACAAAGCTTAAAGTAAACAAATGACAAAACTCTCTCTTCCTATTGTTTTCATAATGATATTGGGGAGTTATGTCTAAGTCTGGAACCTGGAATTGTTAAAAAAAATGGTTGCGTAGGTCACACTGTCTGGTGTAACTGTTGTCTGTGGAAAGACAAGGCAAATTAGCAGCAATAAATAAACAATTTGGGGGTAAAATGACAACCACATTTGGCACCACAATAAATTAACACCATTACTTAAATAAATAAAAAAATAGTAATAGCCTATTTTTGGACTGTAACAGGTGTATAATATTAACAAACATATGCACTCACCTCATCTCTTTTATTTATGTTTGTTTTTCCTACAGAAAAAAAGAAGATATTTTAGAGAGGATGTTCAAAATATATGGTGTTTCACAATTCCTGAAGGGAAAAGTTCTTACCGTATCTGTTTCTTCTGATATTACGGTATATTTCAGGACTGTTTTCTCTGTTTTCCAGTGTGCTGCTGTGCTCTACTGGAAGAAGAAGAAAGCTAGACATTCAAAATACTTTGGAAAGTTTGTGAGCACAAAAGGCTCCAGTATGATGATGACAATTTTCAATAAACATGTGTTTAGTCATCTCAATAAAATAAAAATATGTAGCAGCTAATGGATATACTGTATGTAACATATATTTAGCTGATATGAATACCTCTATCATTCCTCATTTGGCTGATATTGATGTAGACTGGTTCAGACTCTTGAGGGTCAGAGTGCACTGAAATGATTGCAATGACAGGAGTAAGTAAGAAAGTAAGAAATCATTCACTGTGAAAGATTATTAAAAGACAAAATAATGAAAAGATGAATAACTGATAGTATTTTTGTACTTGACTTTCGTTTCTTGTAACAGTAACACAAGAGAATGCCAAGCAGAATCCCAGTAAACAGAGCCAAAACACAGAATACTGTTGCCTTTGCATGATTGTTGACTGCTGAAAGAAAATAGAGACTTTATAAGTAAGTTCAAAGTGTTAACTAACTTAATTTATTTGTATTATTATTATTATTATTATTATTGTTTGTTTGTTTGCTTGTTTTGTATCTGGAACATTATAAGCATTTTCATCTACATTATGAGCCTATAATATGTATTTTCAGGTTATAAATATAATGTAGCTAAATAAATCTTATTTTCAGTTAAAGTGAAAATAATGTATATTAATGGTTCAGAGATATGACCTTTGTTTGTTACATTCAAATTTTCTGTTGACATACTTGGAGTATTTGTAGTTGATAAGATAAGACTGCTTGTTATAGAGGCCAGAGCTCTGAGTGTATTCTCAGTAAAAACTGCACACTGCCAGTTCAGCGGGTCTGTTTCATAGCTGGATAGATTCACTGTGAGTTGTAACTTGTTATTTTTCTCAGTCATAATTTGCTGTTTGACTAGAACTCCTCTGTTCCCCTCCATCCTGAGCCAGACCAACCTTACTGACTCAGTTACTTCAGAAAGCTCACAGGTAAGAACCACTGACTGATTCCTCAACACACCATAAGGGGGCTCCACTGAGACTGAAACCAACAACATGAATGACTTTTAAATGCACTGAACACATTTACAAAACGGTAATAATCAAATGTAAATGAAAAATCTATGTCTTTATCACGGATTGATTTAGTGATTCATTGATTCATTTTTTGACTGATTGACTTTTTGCAAACCTCTGATGGTGTGTAGTGTTATTGTTGTGTAGACTCTAGCTCCTGTAAAACAGTTGTATGTTCCAGTGTAATTGAAGTACACAGGTGAGATGTGAAAGATTAAAACTTGACCGTTGTATTCGGTTGAAGAACATCTCCCTGGTGCAATTGGTCCTTTTAACTGATTTTGTCTTCCTTTTTCAGAGACTATCAGATCAATCTGTGAATTAGGCCTCGGCTCCCAGGTCCACTTAAAGCTCTCAAAAATATTCCTGTTATTTTTGCAGATGAGTAATAAATCACTATTATTGGAGCTTTGTCTATAAATGAAATGTTTTTTTAATTTTATACTTTGGGTAGAAGTATCTGGAAAGAAAATTGATAACCTGGTGAATTTCAGTGAATATATCTGTTAAAACATTTCATTTTTTATGCATATTTGTGAAAGGAAAAAAAACAAAACAAAGAAAGACCACACAAGAAGAACATTCTGCATAATTCATAATGGAAAAAAATTATAGATCATTAAGATGATGGCATACAACTCAGAATTAACAAAATATATATACTTACATGGAGCGACATTAAGTGTGTGAATCCCTACAGTTTTTACTCTTCCATCTTCCATCAATCTACAGTAATATTTGCCTTCACTGTGTTCATCAACAGTGTGTAAGATGATGTAGGCAGAGTTGTTGTAGATCAGTGTGGTGTTGGATATTATTTCTCCGTCTTTCTCCCAGAGCAATGTGGAGGATTCGTTCAGGAGAGGAACGTCACATCGCAAAGATACATCAGATCCACGCAAGACTTTGAGAGATAAGAACTGAGTGTTAGAATCTGTATAGATTTCTTAAGTTTAAAACACTTTAAAAAATAACGTTTAATACTTTAAAATATTTTTTATTCTACAGAAATTCAACCAACGTTCCTTTTGGGTCTGGACTGTTTGAACTGTTTGATATTCTGTACAGAATGAATAACAGTTACAACAATTACAATAACAAACTTTGCAGGACAAACCAAGCTGCTATCAGCCGAGGACCTGAACAAAAGAATGCATTTACCAGCATTTTCTAAAACATTTGAACAAAGAGAGGCTGCACGCTTTCAAAATAAACCTTTTTTTTTCTCTAGTGATTGGTAATCACTCACACAAGACATGTTTACATTCTTTTATTTTGACACTTAATTTGAATTTGATAAAAATAGAGACTGTGAAAACTGCATATTAGTGCATTATATAAATGTTCTTTAATTACTTTAATTTTAATTCTATAATTTAGCAATTAAGATTAAAATCATGAAACACCAATAGAGGGAAGAATTAAACAATATGTTGTTTATGTATCTTGACAGAAGAATCTCCTCTTAATAGACTCACCAATAGCATGAAATCTGGAACATAATCCACACATCAGAATAAAGATTTGAATATGTGTAAGTGCCATGATTCTTCTTTGTGTTGCCTCAGATTAAGTGAAGCGCTCTGAAGAGTTTAAAGAAAGAACTAGACAGCAGCTTTTACTGGGCGGTGCAATATTCAGAAATCTGCCGTCATAGAAAACAATCAGCTTATGATTTTGAAACAAAATGCCCATGCGAGATACTGTACTAGATAAAACTAATATTTTTTAAGTGTTATAATCTTAAATCACATTTAGAAGTATAAACAAATACCCTTAAAAATATTCACAGTGAAAAAAACAAAAGAAAAAGGAAAAGATAGAAATCATCTGTTCATACATCTATTGGATAAATAATTTATCTTATTTCAGTTAAATCAGGCATGTCTGAACACAAATATTGTTTTTAGACTTGTCTGGTTTGCACATTTAGCTCATTTCCAGAGCAGGAAATGGTTTGCTAAACTCAGCTATCTTGAGGTTTCTCAGTCACCCAAATCTGTGATCTAAAGTGCGATCTAAACTCACAAACGTGCTAACTTTATTGAGGTCTATTTTTGAAGCTTAGTCTCTTTGTAGGCACATGCACATCTAAATATTGAAATTTCCTGATCATTGCCCATAAAAAAAATATATATATATATATATATATACATTTTATTTAATGTATTGTTTTTTTATGCAATTATCATTATTATAATTTATCAAACAACAAATGTCAGTACTTAATATTATCATTGCTACGGTCATGTTTTAATCTAAAATTTGTTATCATTTTTATTATTATTATTATTATTATTTTAGATTAATTTCAACCATTGTCTTCATAAGGCCATTTCAAATGTGCCTGACAACATTTAATATTTAAACATAGTAAAATAACTTTTTAAAAGCTTCAGTGCAAATAAGCAATGCAATAATTTGACATTTCTTTTAATGAATATCTCATGGTTTAACTTGCTTGAAATGTAAGCTTTTGTCATAATACCAGGAAATACTGTGCTCCATTTAAAACAGTTGTGTGTTATGAAACCACAGTGGGGTTTCTTTCTGGCATGAGAGCATATTGATTCAAGTCTGATTACTCGGAGAGAGTGTTGCATTTATGTTTTCTACTGCAAATGAAACCCAAAGAACCATTGCATACAGACAATATGCAGAGACACCTGTACAGTCTCACTAGAGCATAAAACAAGAATTATCAATCTTAATTCATTCTTAATATACCAAAATAATGAATGAGTTACTTGCTTTTATTAATAACATATTAATTTGATGATTTTAATTCCATCCAATCATATATAATAAAATAAATACAAAAAGATTTTTCATTTACATTTATTTATTTTACAGACCTTTTATCCAAAGCAACTTACAAATGAGAAATACAAGTGATTCCCCACATAAATGGGCAATAAACTCAAATGCTAATACAAAGTTTAAAGGTACAAGACAACAATCTTGACAACAAACACAAGACACAGGGCCCACGACTGATCTAAATTATCCAAATAATGAGTCGCCCATTCACAATGGGAAAGTGCCCAAGCAACATCACCCAGCAACATTGTTCAGAGAAGCTGCCCTATGTATCATCACCTTCAGACATCATTTAAAATCATACAAGCTAGAACAGGAAGGGATTAAGAGAAAGTGGAAGGATAGGAATTGTAATCATTATTTATTTATTTTTTCGGCAGGATGCAGTTAAGTTCTCACGGAAGAGATGATTTCAAGCTGTTTCTTGAATCTGCTCTGCACAGCTTCTGTACAAGTGCTGGCTCACTGTGCTGCACTAGTTGAGTAGATGACTGTAGTACTGCAGTGCAACACCTGTAAATATTGAAGTGTACAAGCTTAAAGACTGTATTTAGAAATCACAACCATATATAACACATGTATCATTAGCACATCAATGACAATTTTAAATGTTTATGATAGAAGGCGTTTCACAGCTAACCTCTGAACTTATAGACTTGGTTTTAAACCGACTGTCAGCTCCTGGAAAAATAATCATATAGTCATATATTGGTTTCACTTTATTTTGATGATCCCTTTAACATATTCTGTTAACTATAAGTAACATTGCAAGAGTGCACTGAAATGATTGCAATAGCAAGAGTAAGAATGAAATAAATCATTCACTGTTAACGATTATTAAAAGACAAAAGAGACTATTTTGAAAAGAGGAATAACTGATAGTATTTTTGTACTTGACTTTCGTTTCTTGTAACAGTAACACAAGAGAACTCCGAGCAGAATCCCAACAGAGCCAAAACACAGAATACTGTAGCCTTTGACTGCTGAAAGAAAATAGAGACTTTATTAGTAAGTTCAAAGTGTTAACTAACTTAATTTGTAGAATTTTTTTTTTTTTTTTTTTTTGTCCCTGGAACATTATAAGCCTTTTCATGTACATTATGAGCCTACAATTTGTATTAAGGTTAAATGTAAAATGTTAAATGTTAAATCTTATTCTCAGTTAAGGTGAAAATACTGTATATTAATGGTTCAGAGATATTACCTTGGTTTGTTACAGTTGAAGTTTCTGTTGACATACTTGGAGTATTTGTAGTTGATAAGATAAGACTGCTTGTTATAGAGGCCAGAGCTCTGAGTGTATTCTCAGTAAAAACTGCACACTGCCAGTTCAGCGGGTCTGTTTCATAGCTGGATAGATTCACTGTGAGTTGTAACTTGTTATTTTTCTCAGTCATAATTTGCTGTTTGACTAGAACTCCTCTGTTCCCCTCCATCCTGAGCCAGACCAACCTTACTGACTCAGTTACTTCAGAAAGCTCACAGGTAAGAACCACTGACTGATTCCTCAACACACCATAAGGGGGCTCTACTGAGACTGAAACCAACAACATGAATGACTTTTAAATGCACTGAACACATTTACAAAACGGTAATAATCAAATGTAAATGAAAAATCTATGTCTTTATCACGGATTGATTTAGTGATTCATTGATTCATTTTTTGACTGATTGACTTTTTGCAAACCTCTGATGGTGTGTAGTGTTATTGTTGTGTAGACTCTAGCTCCTGTAAAACAGTTGTATGTTCCAGTGTAATTGAAGTACACAGGTGAGATGTGAAAGATTAAAACTTGACCGTTGTATTCGGTTGAAGAACATCTCCCTGGTGCAATTGGTCCTTTTAACTGATTTTGTCTTCCTTTTTCAGAGACTATCAGATCAATCTGTGAATTAGGCCTCGGCTCCCAGGTCCACTTCAAGCTCTCAAAAATATTCCTGTTATTTTTGCAGATGAGTAATAAATCACTATTATTGGAGCTTTGTCTATAAATGAAATTTTTTTTAATTTTATACTTTGGGTAGAAGTATCTGGAAAGAAAATTGATAACCTGGTGAATTTCAGTGAATATATCTGTTAAAACATTTCATTTTTTATGCATATTTGTGAAAGGCAAAAAAAAAAAAAAAAAAAGAAAGACCACACAAGAAGAACATTCTGCATAATTCATAATGGAAAAAAAATTATAGATCATTAACCTTTAATCACTCCTAAAAAAGGACAACACTTAAAGTCTTTGGGGTCATTTTTACCCCAAACTTTTAAAAAGCGATTGCATAAGGAAATATACATTTTTTATATGGAAAACTATATATCATTTTTTTTATTTACTTCTCAACTATACATTTATGCTGTGTTTTTGTGGAAATTTTGAAGTTTTTTACCTATTTACTGCACAATTACATAACTAGGCCATAAATTGGCTCATGAAAAATGATTTTTTAAAGAAAAAATCACTTAAATGATGATCTTAATTAAATCTAAATAGTTTCTGGACATTGCTCTATGTGTTAGGGATAGAATACTGCCATCTAAAGGTTAGTCAAAAAACTTTATTTCTTATGGGTTAGGAATTAAAGTGCAATGGCCACATGTATCCACTAGAGTGCTATAGAGACTCATTCATTTTCACTTCATTTTTCTTGATGCTTCAACTTCTCCTCACAACTTTATGATATATATTTTGTGAATATTTATTTAAACATTTTGAAATACATAAAAAAATCTGTAGTTTTGTCAGAGTTAGAATTTGTTGTTGTTTTCTAATATATTTTGAATTATCTGCTTTTGCAAATTATTATACATACATTTGAAAAAAACAAGTCACCACTATGACATGATTGTAATCACACACTATTTATTTCAGAAAATTATTTATCAACAACTATTTATTTTTTTAGAACAAGAGATTTTAGAACAAGATGAATTTTAAAAGTAAATAAACCAATATAATACAAAACAACAGCACCAATAAACTGTAATGAACAGGAGTGAAGGGTACACAGAACAACTTTTTTTATAAATCACATGGCTAATAAACATGTGAAAGAACAAGCAGAATATTATAGAATATATATTACAAGCTTGTTCCATGTTGCATATGTGACATTTTTCAGATTTATGCCAGTTTAGTTGATTTTATTTGCCAATTTCTATAAAAATGCTCTCTGTTGCAGTGGCATACGTATGTTTGTGTGTGTGTGTATGTGTGTGTGTGTGTGTGTGTGTGTATGAGATAGAAAGTTTGTTCCACTTTGGGTTTATGCTCTAGGACCAGACCTTGAATTAAATGTAAAAATTTTTAGATTTATGCCAGTTTAGTTAATTTTATTTGCCAATTTCTATAAAAATGCTGTCTGTTGCAGTGGCATACGTATGTTTGTGTGTGTGTGTGTGTGTGTGTGTGTGTGTGTGTGCGTGTATGAGATAGAAAGTTTGTTCCACTTTGGGTTTATGCTCTAGGACCAGACCTTGAATTAAATGTAAAATTTTTTAGATTTATGCCAGTTTAGTTAATTTTATTTGCCAATTTCTATAAAAATGCTCTCTGTTGCAGTGGCATACGTATGTTTGTGTGTGTGTGTGTGTGTGTGTGTGTGAGATAGAAAGTTTGTTCCACTTTGGGTTTATGCTCTAGGACCAGACCTTGAATTAAATGTAAAATTTTTTAGATTTATGCCAGTTTAGTTAATTTTATTTGCCAATTTCTATAAAAATGCTCTCTGTTGCAGTGGCATACGTATGTTTGTGTGTGTGTGTATGTGTGTGTGTGTGTATGAGATAGAAAGTTTGTTCCACTTTGGGTTTATGCTCTAGGACCAGACCTTGAATTAAATGTAAAAATTTTTAGATTTATGCCAGTTTAGTTAATTTTATTTGCCAATTTCTGTAAAAATGCTCTCTGTTGCAGTCACATACATGTGTGTGTTTGTGTGTGTGTGTGTGTGTGTGTGTATGAGATACAAAGTTCGTTCTACTTTTTATTTATGCTCTAGGACCAGATCATTTTGACCCCAAAGGATGATTAAAGGTTAAGATGATGGCATACAACTCAGAATTAACAAAATATATATACTTACATGGAGCGACATTAAGTGTGTGAATCCCTACAGTTTTTACTCTTCCATCTTCCATCAATCTACAGTAATATTTGCCTTCACTGTGTTCATCAACAGTGTGTAAGATGATGTAGGCAGAGTTGTTGTAGATCAGTGTGGTGTTGGATATTATTTCTCCGTCTTTCTCCCAGAGCAATGTGGAGGATTCGTTCAGGAGAGGAACGTCACATCGCAAAGATACATCAGATCCACGCAAGACTTTGAGAGATAAGAACTGAGTGTTAGAATCTGTATAGATTTCTTAAGTTTAAAACACTTTAAAGAAATTCAACCAACGTTCATTTTGGGTCTGAACTGTTTGAACTGGTGGATATTCTGTACAGAATGAATAACAGTTACAACAATTACAATAACAAACTTTGCAGGACAAACCAAGCTGCTATCAGCCGAGGACCTGAACAAAAGAATGCATTTACCAGCATTTTCTAAAACATTTGAACAAAGAGAGGCTGCACGCTTTGTAAATAAAACATTGTTTTAGATTTTCTAGTGTTTGGTAATCACTGAAACAGACATGTTTATGTTAGTTTATTCTGAATAAAACTGTTATATGCATCTTTAAACAGATCACTTAATTTTAATTTGATAATAATGGAGATGACGAAAACAACACATTACTGTACTGTATAATGTTCCCCTTTAATTATTTTTTTCACCAAATGATTAGTAGTCATATGTTGTGTACAGTAAAATCAACAAACATCAAAAGAGGTAAGAGTTAAGCAATATCTTGATATAATAATCTTCCTTTTGACAAGATCACTTGGTTAACATGAGACTCACCGATAGCGTGAAATCTGGAACATAATCCACACATCAGAATAAAGATTTGAATATGTGTAAGTGCCATGATTCTTCTTTGTGTTGCCTCAGATTAAGTGAAGCGCTCTGAAGAGTTTAAAGAAAGAACTAGACAGCAGCTTTTACTGGGCGGTGCAATATTCAGAAATCAGAAACACTGCCAAAGCCTGTAGAAAATGAGTAAGAGGTTCAACCCTCAAACTAACTTAGAACTCAGAAACACTAGTATTTACTGTCATGTGGATGTTTAGTTGAAATAATTTCATCAGGTTCTTAAATCTTAAATTAGACCTATAAATAATTATTCTAACATCCAAACATGTTGTTTGGTTCTTTACAAAATTGTGTTTTTTAAACTTGAAAACATTAGTAACCAGATATCACAGTGGTCACAGGTGAGTCTTAAACCTTGCAAGACTGTTTTTAGTCTGGGTGGCTGTTGATCATATTCCTAAACACCTGCAAACACTCCTTTAGATGAACAGAGATTCTATTTTATTCCCTTCAAGGTTAAGATACAGCACATCTGCAACAGAACAATACATTCACACAGAACAAATACCCTAGGACTAAAACATCAAACTATAGATGACTTTGATTCATTTGACTGCATGATGATCAAATTAATTAATAACAAAACAAGTGCATATTTCTTCCCTGGAAACTGCGTTAAATGTTATTGTATACCTGACATGGGTCAGACCCTCTTCAGTCACTTCTCAGATATCAAATACACTGAAGATAGTCCAGCCAAGACCGAAAAGTTTGCTTTGCTTTGTGTGTGTGTGTGTGTGTGTGTGTGTGTGTGTGTGTGTGTGTACAGCAACTTTCTTGTTTGTGCACTTAGTATTTTTATGTAAATCTTCAAGAATAAACTCTTGTTCAAAAGGACCATGAACTTTGATTTTTGTTTTGTGTCATATTAAAGAGATAGCTCACCTTAAAAATTAAAATGTTGTCATCATTTACTCACCCTCATGTCAGTCCAAACCTGTATGAGTTTCTTTGTTGAACATAAAATAAGATATTTTGAAGAATGCTGGTAATGGGTAGTTGGCCCCCATTGACTTCCATAGTAGGGAAAGAAATGGAAGTCAGTGTTGTCCAAGATGGTGAGGTTCTTCAAAATTGTTCTAAATAGTCCAACGCAAGAAACTCAGGCAGGTTTGAAATGACATGAGGATGAGTAAATGATTACAGAATGTTCAGTTTTAAGGTGAACTCTTCCTTTAATACTAGATGCAGGGGATTTGAGAAAACTACAATTCCCTATTCATTAAAAGAGTATATAGAAATGATGACAAACATCCTTGAAATCTTCTCTTTGTACATATTTTGACTGAAACGGCTCTGATAACCCCATTTTAGGTCTTCTTAATAAAGCTTGCTGAAAATAAATATTATTTTTAGACTGGTCTGGTGTGCACGTTTAGCTTATTTCCGGAGCAGGAAATACTAAACTCAGATATCTTGAGGTTTCTCTCAGGCACAAAAAAGGTCTGAGATCTAGAGTGTGATCTAAATTCACAACCTCAACAGCTTCATTGAGGAAGTCTGTTTTTGAAACTGATTTTTAGTATGAGCTACAAGCATTAATATCTTGCTCGCTCTGAGTATTATAAAGCATTAGTCTTTGTAAAGCTGCGCTCTATATATATATATATATATATATATATATATATATATATATATATATATATAATCTGTAAAGGGCACAATATACTACTTATTCGGAACAATTTTCCCTATTTGTCTTTTATAAGTGTTTAAGGGTTAAAAGTTCATGAAATTACTAGATAATGCCTTGACACAAAATTACAAGTACTTTTTCTACAGTGTACATTGGAACTATGTTGAAAGTAGTGAAAAGTGCTATAATGCAAATACAATACCTATTTAAATACATAATAAAATTAAATATTAATACAGAAAATAAACTGAATATATTCTATTTGAATATAATTTGAAATGTAATTATTTCCTGTGATGCCTAACTTGAGTTTATAACATCCATTTCTCATTTTCAATGACACAAATTGAATTCAAATAGAATTTTTTTGCAAGATTATTTCTTATTTTCAAGATTATTTTCAAGAATATTTATTAACTGTGATTTTTTTTATCAATTTATGTGTAGTTGCTAGATAAAAGTATTAATTACTTTTAAAAAGTGGTAGTGTAAATTTAATTGAACTGACCTGTTGTGACATCCCTCTCTTGACATTAAACAGCCTTCTTTAGGCTTTTCAGGAAAATTTAAGAAGTAAAAAATATATATATAATGTAAAAGATAACATAAAACATCTTTTATTTATTTATTATTTTTAGTAGTAATATTATTTAATAACTTGTATGAAAGTAGAATAGAATTGAGCCAGAACAAAATATAATGAAGAAGATGAAGAAGTGATGTCAATTTTGAACTTGGTGTTTGAAATGAATGTTAATGTTTGTGTTCTTTGTGCTGGTCTGAGGTGACTGTGATTAGACAAGAGATATAAGAAACATTTATTATTATTATTATTATTATTATTACATTCCTTTAAGCCGGACAAAATTCCATATCTCAAAGTTTGCAATATAAATTACTTTCTATAGGTTTCAGTGTCATAGAATATTCAGTAATTTTCACATGTATTTTTATCAATATATAATTTTGTATTGTTATTTACTTTATTATTTGTAGTTCTGACTTTTGGTTAGTTGAGGCATTTGTTCCAAAACTTAATCATCTTAGCTTCTTCCATTACCGGAAATAGCGTTCTACATTTAACAGTTGTGTCATGAAACCACACGGAGGTTTCTTTCTGGTTTGTGAGCATACTGATCTAATTAAACTTGTGTTGGTGTTGCATTTATGTTTTCAATGCAAGTTTGCTTACAGAGCACAGTAGTTCATTAGTCTATTGCTTTACTATACCAAAATAATGAATGAGCATGCTATCATTTATACAAAATTCACTCAGTTTTCCATTTTGATAATTCAATAATTAAATCATATATATGTGACCCTGGACCACAAAACCAGTCTTAAGTGTCTTTTTTTTTTGTCATTGAGATCTGAAAGCTGAATAAATAAGCTTTCCATTGATGTATGGTTTGTTAGGATCTCGCAATATTTGAGAAAAATAATTATTTGAAATCTGGCATCTGAGGGTGCAAAAAAATCTAGATACTGAGAAAAATGCCTTTTAATTTGTCCAAATGAATTCTTAGCAAAGCATATTACTAATCAAAAATTACGTTTTGATATATTTACGGTAGGAAAATTACAAAATATATTTATGGAACATGATCTTTACTTAATATCCTAATGATTTTTGATAATTTGATCATTTTGACCCATACAATGTTTTTTTTTTTTTTGACTGTTGCTACAAATATATCCCAGCGACTTAAGATTTTGTGGTTCAGGATCATATGTGTGTGTGTGTGTGTGTGTGTGTGTGTGTGTGTGTTTGTGAAGCTCCCAGTGGCAAGGCTCATATTGCTTTAATATTTGTGTGGATGATTAGATTTTCTGTCCAGCACCTGTAGATATTGAGATATACAAAATTGTGCTTACTGTAAATAAATCACAAACATATACTGTAACAATCATCATTAGCTAATCAAATTGACAATCTGAAATATTTATGAAAGAAGGTGTTTTATAGCAGACCTCTGAACTTGCATGTTTCGTTTTAAACCATCTGTCAGTTCCTGGAAAAATAATCATAGTCATATAGATCAATCCGTGAATTAGACTCTGAATTACTTCAAGCTGTCATTCAATACAGCACAAAAATACCATAAAAAAATATGCTCACATGAAGTGACATTAATTGTGTGAATCCTAACAGTTTCTACTCTTCCATCTTCCATCAATCTACAGTAATATTTGCCTTCACTGTGTTCATCAACAGTGTGTAAGATGATGTAGGCAGAGTTGTTGTAGATCAGTGTGGTGTTGGATATTATTTCTCCGTCTTTCTCCCAGAGCAATGTGGAGGATTCATTCAGGAGAGGAACGTCACATCGCAAAGATACATCAGATCCACACAGAACTTTAGAAAAGATCAATCAAAACAGAGTAAACTAATATTTAGTGTGGGGGGGGGGGGGTAAATTAAATCAGTCACAAACACAATTGTTACTTATATAATAATAATATGATATACATTTTGTAGTTATCTGGCTAGATTTACAATGTCATAAGTGCATATCATTGGTGAATGGTTTAGAAAATTCTAAATGTAACTGATTTTTTCTGGACAAATTAAACTCATTCAACAATAAGATAAAGCAACATTATGAAAATACAGCTATTTTGTTGTTATTAGGTTCAGATCGGTAACACTCACCTTCTTGAGATTTGTAACAAAACCCAGTTCTTAACATTGTTATTAAAATAGAGATGATATGCATGGTGTTGTCTTCAGTCTTATTTCTGAGAGCATGATGAAGTATAGCTGAAAGACAAGAAATGAAAGAAACGTGTTTTAGAAATTGACTCAACATCAGACCAAACAGCTACAAACAAATGTGGTAGCATGCAGCAGGATGGTCTTAAAATATTGACTTGATTGGTCTTGACTTGAGCAACTACTCCACGACTGTAAGTGTGCTATTTGTTATGCTTTTTTTTCATTTTTGTTTAATGTAATCTCAACTTTTAATATTAAATTTCAGCTATTAAAATAAAGATAGTATTTTATAGACAAGTTGGTTCAGCTGAGCTATGTATCACCGCTAGATGACTGCTGCCCTCTTCTGGCAATGCTGTAGTTAACAGTTTTTCAAAGAGCACATCTGGAGCTGCAGCTGGAATGGTATTGCTTACACAGTTTAAAAAAGAAGAAGACATTCTATACAATATTCTATGATAGATATTCCTTTGTGTGCATTAATTTGTCTACGAACTCACACACACACACAATTGTACAGTAACTCGTTCAATATGACAATTGTGACAATAGCCTAGTATTTTTTTTAACCTTTTTCAGTTTTAACTAGGCTACATTAGCTAAATTGTTTCAGTATCGCCTAGTACACGAACAAAAAGCCCATTCTCGCGATATTGTTTCTGATACTATATCAAACATGGCGACCTCCATACCACTGCGAGGTTTTACAATTTACATGATGTTATTTTAATAAATCAGTTCAGCTGAGGTCCGATTTCTTTCTTTAAACCCAATTTAATGGACATCAGCTTTGAATGTTTTTATTCAGCACTGTATCACGCACAGCCAAGGGCGTAGATTTGGTTTGAACATTGGGGGGGTTGAACGTTGTATGCTGCCTGTTATTTGTTTCCAAAAAAATTTTTTTTATGTGTATTGTTATTGGATAATTTATTTCTTCCTATCTATCTATCTATCTATCTATCTGGCAACATGCTTTAACTGATTACAAATTCAACATATAGAAATATGAAAGAGACAACATTTAGACATTTATTTTAAGATTTTTACATTCCACCTTAATGCATTTTATTTTTTTTTCTAAAGGGAAACACATCTTTAAAACATTAAAGGCATTAATGTATAGCCTAACCTTACAAAACTGCTGATTTTCAATATTGTTTCCTATTTTATTTTATTTTATTGATTGAATGGCATCTTCTTTACCTGATCACCTGCTCCTCCTCTCCCTCTGCTGACTTTTCTACCCTGCAGCTATATTTACCTCGAATCTGTTATAAAAACATGTTAAGAGATTATACACCTCATAACGTTATGAAATTTGTGTGTAATCATCATTCATAAAATTCTAACATAGTAGAGATTATCAAAAGAAAGAAATGAAGTATTGAAACCGCCAGTAGGCGGCAGTGTTTCACTGTTTTAATGAGTTAGCCACTTAAATCGTTAATTCATCCAATTCGTTCAAAAGTCTGATTAATTTAGTAAGAAAACAAACACCGATGTGAATACTTTTGTCGTTGATAATTACAGACACTATTGAAAAATATACTAGCAAAACAGACAGCTGCTTTGGTAACTTGTTATACTGATAGTTATAGCTAAATACATTGCAATGGATTAGCTAGCTAAAATATATGTGGTGTGTACTAACTATTACACAATATTATCATACCTCATTCTCAGTACATGCTTTATTTTTTTGCATCCCTCTCTGACCAGCAGTTAAATATAGTCCGCTGTGCAGCGCTTCTCTTCATTTTTGACGTGCTCTCCCATTCAAACACCACTCGCTTGTTTTGGTGAAAGTGCGACTCATTGGTTGGGCGTTACCAATCGGTTCAATGGAAGGGGAGTATTTTTTGTCTGATTTATTATGACATACTCATATTTGATTAGGAACAAAATTATTTTTACAAAATAAATGAATTCTATTTTTTCATATTATATTTTTCATTTGATCTACTGTGATTTTCATGTTGAAATAATGGGGGGGTTGTAACTGATGGATTTGAATATTGGGGGGGGGGTTACCTCCCCCCCATTCCCCCCATAAACTACGCCCCTGCGCACAGCCAACAAACTGAGCAGCAGAGACCAGTGAACAGCGTTGCCAGACGTACGATAATTATCGTATTTGTACGATACTTTTTACATCTGTACGATGTACGATCAATAATGAAAAAAATCCCGTAATGTACGATAATTTCTGAATTTTATGAAAATGTAAATGATGGTAGTTGCAGTCATAGGGCTTCTTTACTCATACACGAAATGGGCTCATTACAGACACTCTAAATGCGTTCGTGTGCACCTCAGGGTGTGTTAAGAATGCAGGAGGGTGCCCTGCTTTAAAGCCAACGAGCACTATGTTGCGGTCCATGACAGCAAGAACCCCTTCAACATCTGGCAACACGCAGGATTCCGATGACAGCGGCTCAGATGTGAAGTTAACTACACCACGCATCAACAGCTAAATTCCTTCTTCATTGGACACGAGTCACGACAAAGCAAGTGTTAAAAATCATTTTAATATGTTAATATGCGCCGCGAAGCAGACAGTCGCTGAAAATAATGGGATAGTATTTTGTCGCACTGCTTCTGTCCAACCATACGCCTAGTTATCTATTGTGGTAATTTGCAGGTCGTGTCAAAATGTTGTTGGTTTAGAATAGATAAATAACTCTTTTGACTCGTGTACGATATTTTTCTTCCAAATACGATAATTTTGAACTTCTGGTACGATACTTGGACATTTCCAACCTGGCAACACTGGCAGTGAACGACACACAGCTCACTACTACGTCCTGTGAGTTACCATGAAAACACACGCACACTGTATGACCTGTTTCATATCTTTTTATATTTTGAAAACACGCTCTCTTTTACACCGTTATATATATATATATATATATATATATATGTTCACTCAAAAATAGTACAGTGGTTTGTCCTGCCTCTTGGCTGTTTGTAATGTACGGTAATTATTAACTCTTATCATAAAGCCCTAGTTGTGCCGACATTTCCTATGAAGATTCGCTCTGAAGTCACGATGACGGAAAGAATGTTTGAAGAGAAACAGCATGCCTCCCTTTATCAAAAATATCGATTTGATCCACCAGATGAGCTGAAAGAGCTTATTCTCCAGTACCTGGACAAAAAGGTAAGATCTGTCGTGTTGCTAGAGTTTTGTTCGTCCACGCGTCGTGTTTGTGGACAGCTGAATCACTGCATGTTTGTTTGATAACTGGGAGACCCTTCCAATATGGAGCACATATGCCTACATTATAAAACCATTTTAATATTATTGTGATAATAATGACAATGAACTTTTATAAGAACATATGCGGTTATAGTTATAGGCTACTACTAATAAGAGATATGTAAATATAAATTAAGTAATATTTAAAATTAATTTTGATTGTATAAGATATCACTTTGTGGTTTATTAGCATTTTACTACGTCTAATATACAGTATATCATGGTAACACTATGGTACTGTTTTTAAGTGTGGTGTCGCCAACTGTCCTGTGGGTGGCACTATAGGGATGTTTAAGGGCTGACAAGAATAAGAAGGAGAACCTTCTTATTTTTAATGTAAAGATCAGTGTTTGTAAGTTACCTGTGTGCAGTGTTGGGAAGGTTACTTTGGAAATGTAGTAGGTTACAGATTACGAGTTACCTTATTTAAAATGTAATATTAGTGTAACTTTTTCAATTATTTCATTAATGTAACTGATTACTTTTTGATTACTTTTCAAATTCTTTAATGAATTTTTATTTTCCACTGTTAATCATTTTCAAACATTTACACCATGCAGGGTTAACCTTAAAGTAATGTTCAACTATGTCAGACTTTCAAAATCCATCATCACTTGAATTCAGATCAAATTTGAGCACATCTACCACAAAATCAGAGTTTAGTTCTGCCTTTTACTTTGAGATTGATCTGAAGTTTAATGCTGGTTTAAAATCATAAGAAATTGTTTAGTGAAACTGTTGTTGAAACCAAATATTTGCATAATTACAGGAAATACTGCTTCTAACAATATAATAAAAAATAATAAATAAAAGTATATACATAAACTCAAATAAGGTTATCTAATAAGCATGTGTCCTATTCTGTGTACTAAACTCCTGAAACACTGCTGTCTCTTTGTATATGATGATAGTTTTCTCAAAACAAGTTAAATGCTCATGAAGTGATTCGGAGCAGTTCTAGAGATTATATTTATGTGTTCATGTACTCATACAGTATATTGAGGCGGCAGAGGTTGAAAACACTGCAAGCTTCAGTAGGCCTATGTGTAGTAAGTCTTTGCCATTAATTTCCACGAGGGGCGGATTAGGAAAAAAATTCAGACCAGGAAATCTCAAACTCATACAAACAAATTCATGGACAGCACTATTTTTTGTATGGACCTTTAGTTGTATGGATCTTTAGTTTGGGGACATGCAAAATAATTAAAAGTTATTTTAATATATCCTGAACGTTCCCGGTTACTTAACTGCAACCTTGTTCCCTGAGAAAGCGGAATGAGATGCTGTGCTGCTCAGCGCATTGGGAAATGTCTTAATCGTGACCAGCTGTGAATAATGTGTGTAACACGTCGATAGAATTGACCCGTAGGTAATATAGCCTCTGTTGATGACGTCATCGGAGCACGCCCGCAACACGGGGCTATAAATAGATAAGCCACAGGTGCATCAACAGGATATTTTGTCTAAAGAGCAGTCCTGGGACCTCTTCAGCACGGCAACGCAGCGCAGCATCTTGTTCCACTTTCTCAGGGAACTAGACTACAGTTAAGTAACCGGGAACATTCCCTTTTGAAAGCTACAGTTGATGCTGTGCTGCTCAGCGCATTGGGAACGAGAATAACCACACCGCCATGCTTGAAAATGCCTGGACCCCTAAGTTTGTGCAGGTGTGCTACAAAACCACAAGAAGGCCTCAGACATTAGCTTGTGATGTTGACTCAAGGACATGAGAGCCTGGAGTAGCATGAACATCCAAACTATAAAATCTTATGAATGTGTGCGGATAGGACCAACCTGCCGCATCACAAACCTGTTGTAAGGGGTCACCCCTTGCTAAAGCACTAGAGGACGCAACCCCCCTAGTTTCTCTAGGGTTGAGACTCAACACCAAGAAAAGTGTTCTTTATCTGGCCCAGAGAACGACTTATGTCGGGATTCGATCACGATGTGGGCACAATTGTCTCGAATTGAGACCATACGTTTCAGGGTGGCAACTGAGAGAAGCGCTCGCTGGAGATCGCTGCACCCTGGAACACCGGCAGGGTTGGCAGAACGATCTCCTGAGGGCACTGAGGAGAGACAGGCACCGTGTAATGCAGTGTACACCACTCTTTCCCAGAGATTGTCTACTGCCCACACTCAAGTCCTTCAACAGGTCAGCCTGGTATGCCTGTAACACTGCCATAGTGTGCATCGCAGCACCAGCCTGACCTGCAGCTTGGTAAGCAGAGGTATATCATCCCCATAGTGAACTGAAGAAGCACCGGAGCGCGCTTCAAGATCATGAGAAGGGATGCGTGGATCAGGTGATGCAGCAAGCGAAAGGGATGGACCTGTCACTCGCTCATCATGCAGGTCCCTACAAGAGCCCCACGATGATAATGTGGGTGCGGTCTGGAAATAGTTCAGACGAGAGCGAAGCATTTTCTTCACTGTCAACAGTTCACAATGCTCACACTCGCCTTTCTCTACAACCAAAAAACCGTGTGCTCTTCCCCAACAAACAAAATGGTAATCATGTGTATCTAGCTCAGACATGGAAAGGGAGCATGGAGGAACCCAACACTTACCGTTTTGTTGTCTCATCCTAACGAAGATCTGTAGAAGACGAAATAATTTTCCTGATGCACACATGCACAGAATGATCTGAAGACAAAAGACCTGTTGATTCAACTGTGGCTTATCTATTTATAGCCCCGTGTTGCGGGCGCGCTCCGATGACGTCATCAACAGAGGCTATATTACCTCCGGGTCAATTCTGTCAACGTGTTACACACATTATTCACAGCTGGTCACGATTAAGACTTTTCCCCAATGCGCTGAGCAGCGCAGCATCAACTGTAGCTTTCGAAAGGGAACTGCACCTTCGCTTCCATTTTTTCTTTTCAGTCTCTTTATTTTGCCCAGTTATCCATCTCTCTCATGACTTTAATACTCAAGATTTAACAAAACTATACTTTTTTAAATTGCCTAAATGTCAAAAGGAGTGCATCACTACAATATATTTATAGAGGATATATTTTATTTTTTTTGCAAATGGATTACAATTTGTATTTCTTTTTAAATAAATTAATTTGTAAATTAATTTTCAATTTGTGACATGGTTTAACAATAGTAACCTTTTGTCTCTGGATTTAGCAAAATATTAAAACGTTAATTTTGGTAAGGGTTGTGTAGTTGTCTGTCATAGCTCCCCTTAAACCTGTAATAAAATCTGATTTTTTTTTTAGATAAATTATACTGTAACATTACAATAGATAATAATGTTCTTTATACAGTATTATTAGTGATTGTGAGCAATGGGCTGCTGCTGCTTAACTAAGTGAACAAATACAAAACTATAGTAGCATCTTTACAGATGAAACTGACCTGCACTTAAAAACCCTGAACAGTAGTTTTGCTTCTATGCTCCAGCTGTGCGCTACAGTCCCATCCGGTCTCTCTCTCTCACACTGATTACTTCGAGTCTGATCCTAACCGTTTGGCGCCAGGCAAATGGGAATTGTCCCGGTTCTCCTGATGTCCGGTCCGCACCTGTTTTCCACAGACACGCAGAACGTGCAGGATTCATTTTGTCTTTTGCTGCTTAATATTCACAGACACTAGTCCATATCATGCTTTGATTCAAGTGTACTGACCTACTTTTGATGTGGCATATTCCGTCCGCGTTAGGCAATAGCAATCCCATTTTTATGACTGGATTCTACGAACCAGACTATGTTTCTGCATTGCGGAAATTATAGGGTCGTATGTCTCAGAATAGTCGGTGCAATTTGGGAAAGAAATCAATTAAATCTGTATGTGAATGTGTGTAAATATTCAAATGTAATCCTCTTTGTAATCTTAAAAATTTTCATAAGTAACTGTAATTTAATTACATTAATTACATATTTATAATGTTATTAAGTATTAAATTAAATTTAACATGAAACATAGTGTAGTAAAAAGTATAATATTATGCTTTTTTGAAATGTTGTAAAGTTAAGTTTTCTAAAGAAAAATACTCTACTTAAGCAGACTACATACACCTGAAAAGTACTTTTACACGGCTACCAAACTGTTGAAGGTCAAAATTACAGAATTCGGTTACTCAATTAAATGTACTTCAAAGATTTACAAGGAATAACTACATATTTTTTTCTTAAGTAGGCTATTAAAGGTAAAACAAACAACAACTTATTGATGAAATGAAGTGTAGTAAAATGTATGACATTATGCTTTGGAATGTTGTGAAGTCAAGTTTTCTAAAGAAAAACACTCTGATAAACTACAGATACTTTTACAGATACTTCACTACTGTCCGCCTCTGAGGGGGAGACAGAACCAGGTGGAGAATGACCAGCCAGGACAAAAGGAGGATCTTATTCCTAAACTAGGGACTACATCTGTAACATGGATATGCGTTTTTAACCACTACAGTTCTAAAACAACGATTTTAAGCCATTGAAAGATGAACAACAGAGTGCGTATAATGCGTGCACCATTTCTGTGTGAGAGGAGCGCACTTTATTTATTTTAATTTTTTTTGCTGACTCTTTATTGGCTTTGAACGATTATATAAGCTCACTTATATGCATCAGAATCCCCGTCTTGCAAGTATCCTCATAAACACAGCGATTTAGGTCTTAAGAGAGAGTAAACAGCTGAAAAAGAAAACGGATATGTAATAGTATATATTGAATCCGGACATCAGTCTTAAAGGTGAAGCTGTCCAATATTCCTCCTGTCTTCCATTAATATTAATCAAACTGAGAGAATTTTTTTAAATAATTTGTCCAGAAAAATAATGTTTTCATCAAAAGCCTTCATTTCTTTTTGACTGAGGAAAGAAATAGGTACTGTAAACATCTTGAATGACATGGGGGGTGAGTAAATTATCAGGAAATTTTCATTTGAGAGTGAACAAATCCTTAAACACCTCTGAAGTCACACCAAAAGGAACTAATGTTACAAAACCTATGCCAATAAATTATTTATTGTATATTACTTAATATGTGTGTTTTTTTTTTTAAATAAGCTATTCTCTCATAAAATGTTTAATAGTAAACACATGCTTCTCAGAAAGGAAAGCCCCATCAGCTGGCTGTGGATTTGGGCTGTGGAACAGGGCAGAACTCTCGTCCCCTGACGGCATATTTTGGGCAGGTAGTGGGTATTGATGTCAGTAAATCTCAGGTGGAGCAGGCAAGAACAGTGCCAGGGTTCCCTAACCTCAGCTATAGGTCAGTAATGCATGGTTCTACCCTTCCTTAAAAAAAATATTTGATCTGATAATGTAAAAGTTATGGAACAATGACCATTAGACTTTTGCATAAGTTTAAAGACCAGATTAGGTTTTTTGAGACACAACAGTGTGCAATAAAGTGCTAAAAGATGACTGTGGTCTCGTCCCTATCATGTTTATCATAAAATGACAGAGTAGCTACAGCAGAGGAGCTGCCATTCCCAGACGGCTCAGTGGACCTGCTGACGGCTGCAACTGCAGCTCATTGGTTTGATGCTGAACGTTTCATAAAGGAGGCTACACGTGTTCTGAAGCCACGTGGCTGCTTGGCTCTCTTTGGTGATGGAGACGATATGAAAATACACTATGAATCCTGTGGTGATCGCCTTAATAACATCTATGGGGAAGTAAGCCTATTCCAAATGTTTGTATATATCAATGAAACAAGAGTATCTAGAGAGCAGGTCTAGTAAATTGTTTAATATGTAAATGCCAAAGCTTCAGCTTACTGAATGCATGTTTAGCAATTTAAACTTTTGCAAGCCATTTCACTAAAGGTTAAATATGCTCATAATAACTGCTAACTGCACTCTTATATAATTTATCCTGCTAGGTAATGCAAATACTGCTGCCTTATACGAGCAGTAAGGTAACTGGAGCCAACCGTAAGCTAAAGGACTTATTTGAAGCCATACCCTTCCCAGATAAAGAGAGGTAAACTGCACTGCACTCATTGTAAAGAATAATTAGCCATCTGTGTCAATGAGCCTCTACAAAAACCTGCTTGTCACATTTTCTTTCTTTTGTATAGGTACATTTGTGTGTAAATAAAACATTATATTTTTATCATGTTATTAAAAAAATAATAATAATGAATTCTAAAAGCATTGTATTTTACATGTTTTTTTTAATAATGTCATCACTGACATGAGTTGCAGTTGTAGATTATAATAATTGTGTAATAATCTTCTGTCTTTGTAAGGATTGAAATAATTCCAATAAAGAGACAGCTGAGCATCAAGAATGTAATTGGATTTATTCGGACGTTCTCCATGTACCAGGCCTATCTGAGAGCCGATCCAATCGCTGCAACCGCACTGCTGGAGAGAACAACATCACGGTAATTACTTCTTTCTGAGAAACTTCAACACTTCAGGCGCTTCTACTGTCATGCAACGTTGATTGTATAACAAAAAATTTGATTGCATTTTTCTTATTAAAGGAAATTAGCCTTTTGACATTTATAGATCATGTTGTTTTTCTTGTCACTTATTCTGTTCCAGTATTCTAGAGGAGATGAAAGTGTCATCGACTGAGGCCAAAGTTGACTTTATAATGGAGTACTTCTGTGTGCTTGCATGTAAACCTGAATGACACATGACTCAATCACCTGTACTATCATCCCAAGTGTTTAGCTAGTTCCTACAAAAGGTTTAATATTACTTTCTTAATTACATTGTTAGCAAATTTGTGGTCTTACAAACACAGTATTTTTTTATAATTACACATGAAAGATTCTGAAAATATATTTGCACTATGCATTATGATGTTGCACAGTGCTACTTAGAATTAATTTCATCTACAGCATGCAGGCATTGATGTAATGTTGTTTAAAATAACCTTTTTTTTTTTTTTTTTTTTGCAGTTGTGTAGTTTGTTCACATAAAAAGATAAAATATCTAGGTAAAATATTCCCTGAATGTCAAAGAAATTTTTACTCTATCTAGGTGTTGTAAACATTTTAATTAATCTTTCTTAACATCCACACATTCACAAACCTTTTAGTCCATAAGTTTGTTGTTCTTTAGCCTTATCAACATCTACAGATAAGCATTATGCCTTTCTATACTTTTCTTTTTTTTCATGTGCTCTCTTTTAATTTTGTAAGGTTTATCTATTATCATTAACACTTCTGCTTACATCACTTCTTTCGCAAAAGATCTCATGATTCTAAACTAAACAGAGATGTCTTTCAAAATCATGCTGAGGTCACATTTTTTTCCATGCCCTGATATTCAGTGATGTGAATGTTTTATATTTTATTAATGTTTTATTCAGCATGACATCTGGTTCGCCTGGAAACCTTTGATCCCTTTCCGGTCATTGAGATGTTTATTCATTTTGAAAGAACTATTGTCCAGAGTGAATGTAAAAAATCTTTGTGTGATGCTCAAGTCCTCATTAGCAAACTGGGCACATTACAGTTGCCTCAAAGGAATGTTTTAACCATGTATAAATTGAATTTGCATGGTTGATACTGTCTCTCAGTGTGGGAAGAAAGAAGCAAAGCGTGAAACCTAAGATGACTCCTCCCCTTTATATCCTCATTAGATTTCCTAAAGCTAGTATGCTGACTGTTTAAAGCAGATGGTCCTCACTGCAGAACACAAGATCCAGGGGGCGTGGTTAAATCCAGATCCAACTCCTCCCACCTTACATACTGTATACCTAAACCTATCCGTTTCCACCCCCTAAAGTCTCCAGCCCCTAAAGATGTGGGTACTGATTTAAATCCCTGCAGCATTCTGACTTGTACAGCTTTCAAAAATGGCAGTACGTTTGTTTGAGGATAAAGAACACGCAAACTCATACTGGAAGTACAGAATTTCTCCTTCTGAAGAGCTCATCGACAAGGTTCTACAGTTCCACAGGAGTAATGTAAGAGTTTTATAACTATTTGTTGTTTTTTATTCATCAGTCTGCCATCTGTGTCATTTCATTTACAATTGCATTTATTGTTTACTGCCTTTTGTCAGAAAAATTCAGCCAATGACCTGGCAGTAGATGTTGGCTGTGGGTCAGGGCAGGGAACGTTGCTCCTAGCACCACATTTTACTCGTGTGGTCGGGATAGACATCAGTCCTGCTCAACTGGAGATGGGGAGGAAACATGTAAACGTTTCAAACATCTCTTACAGGTAAGCAAACCTGAATTGCATCTGTAACAGCTTTTGTGTAAATCTTCTGTCACTGTTAAGCTTTTATCACCCAGACAGTATACAGTCATTAACACACAGCACTCACATTTAGCAACAGTTCTAACACAAAATTAAGTGTTAATCTGAAAAGTTGTGTATCTGAGTATTATGGAATTATGGTATATTAATTCTGGAACTGGGCCATTATGGTACAGTATTTCTTTCATAATAGACATCTCTGTTTCCTTGCATATGCACACCATATCAGACTAATCAAAGACAAAGATTTGTTCACAGAGTTTCATTTTTCATATGAATTACATTTCATTCCTTTATTCCAGAAACATTTATTCAGAATGACTTACAAATGATCTGCATGACTGTTGTCACGATTCAACAGCTAGAATCTGTGCTAATTTTGGGAGGACAATCTGCAGATTTACACAAAGAAAAAACCTACACTATAGTGCTACACTATACTCTAAGATGAAAGTATTTGTCTGAAATTCTAAAAGATTTCATAAAACAATATGTAAGGGGCAGGCATCCTATATATTACTATATTAACATCACTAAACTGTTACTTTATTGACATTTAAATATCCGAGTTCTCTGTGTGTGCATGTTTTACTTTTGAGTTGTATTTTTTAGAGCAATATATCATTATCATATTTGTTTTATTGCCTGTTTTTTTTTGTTTTTTTTTTTATAAAAATGTAAAGTGTGTCCAGACAAAATGACTCCCATTACGGTATAACAGCAATGGCAATCATTAATGTGCCAAAAAAAAAAAAAAATACACCTGCATATCAGTCACATAAAAGGTGTGGACATGAAAATAATGTCTCAATGGGCCTAAATGTCAAATATTTATTTATTTATTTAGATGTGAAATGTGATTATGGTCTAGATTTTGTTCTGTTCATGAGTTTCATCCATTGATATGCACATGCTTCTGTTTTACTTATTGGAAACACAAAGGGAGAGTCCAGCAGAAGAACTGCCTTTTGAAGATGGATCTGTAGATCTTGTGACCACCATGTCTGCATTCCATTGGTTTGACCATTCACGTTTTCTCCAGGAGGCTCACAGAGTGCTTAAGCCTCATGGCTGCCTTGCAGTTCTCAACTACACCATGGACATGGAGCTGAGCTACGGAGACTGCTCAGAGACTTTAAACCACATCTGTAAAGAGGTGAGAATCATAACACTGGTATTTCTGACATTTCAATGCTTGTCAGCTGTCCAAACGTTTGTGTGTGTCACACATGAGAACATTTTAGTGTTGGAAAAAAGTTGGAAAATGATCAAAAAATATCAAAATCTCTGCTCATATATAACCCATAGGTCATAATATTAAATAATTTACTCAACATACCTTACTCACAGCATTTAACAGTACTAGACTGATTAAACTTATAGTTCACTGTTTGTTCAGCAAATAGTTAATGAAACATGAAATAAACAAAAATTCTGTTACATGTGCATATACATCTGTTTCATTAGTTTTATGCAGCCCTGCATCCTTTCCGGAGCCCTTGCCTAGGTTCCAGCCCCTTTGACCTTTACAAGAAAACATACGACTCTCTCCAGTATCCAGTCAAAAAAAGGTAATGTAGTTTTATATAAACTAGCTGTTAAAATATAAACTTTATAGATAATTAAGTAGGTCATGAGAGACAGTTCAAAGTGCAATCAGTTAATATTTTTTGTTTTGTTTTTAAAGTTGCATTTTGTTATTGCTATAACCACAGTTATTGCCACATACAGTAACAAGGGCTTGTTATGCCTTGAGGACCTTTTATGTAATTGATGCTACATTATAAAATAAGAAGGATTTCAATTTGAACATTTAAATGTAATTTTATTCATTAAGTGTCCCTGGCCTAACTGACTGTTGCTATCCAGTATCAAAAAAAAAAAAACTGTTACTTTATTGTTGTTTATAACATGGATGGAATATTACATTGACCAATAAGAAGCCGGACTACAACTGTTTTTGTGTCTCTAGGCAGGACATTTTTTGGGTGAGGAAGCCCGTCCCTGTCTCTGGCTACATCGGCATGGTGGAGTCTTTCTCCACTTACCAGACACTCTTAAAAAAAGATCCAGAAGAGGCCAGACGACTCTCACAGGACACTGAACAAAGGTATTAGACTTAGATTTAGAGTTCTCTTATGTAATTTCTGTGTAATACATAGGCTACTCCTGTGTGTATCACATCATCTCTCTTTCTCTTTTTCTCACACCATTTTTCCTGTCTAGATTGTTGCGTGAAATGGGTGTGACATCCTCGGAGACAGAAGTTATCGTGGAAATTAAATACTTCTACTTTCTAGCCTGCAAGCCTGCAAATGATTGAGCCAAAAATTGTCCCATCCTAATTAACCATACATCACTGGAACGCTTATGATGTATAAATCGCAATTTCAAAAAATTTACCCTTATGACTGGTTTTGTGGTCCATGGTCACACATTCGAGAATGATCTACTGTGTTGCTAATTTCCATAGCCACCAAGTTTCATAACCATCAAATAAAAAGTTTCCAGACAAATTAGGTTAATCATTTTTCATATAAAATGAACAAATTTATTTTAGTTTTAAAATGTAGTCTAATGTAGGTTACTTTAAAAATCCAAATCATTACAGAATATGTGTATTCAGGTAATTTTCTCTTTGCAAAAAATTGCAGCCTATGTTACATGTTTGCCTGAATAAACGAACAGACGCAGACAAAAACTGTCCTTTCACTGACCCATGTACAAAGAAGCGATCATTTCAAAGTGTATTTGAAAGAGCGTCCACCAGGGCGCAGTGTTGTCTCGATCATGCAGCAGTATCTGCGCGAGAGAAGCAGATCTACCAAACATCCACGCAGCTGCCTGTGATGACACGACCAGCAATTCCACGCTACGGTGATTTAACACGGGCTCAATATACAGCTTCAAAACACAAACCGAAACAACAGAAACTGATAGTGACATTTCTGTGTAGGCCTACACTTCAAAATGTTTACTGCAATTCTCCGAAACAGTCCAGTGCTTGCTTGAACCAATGTTTTTTGAATTTCAATGAATGATTTTTTTTTCTTTTTTAGCTGTGAGGTTTTAAATAATGCTTATTTCTCTTTTTATTGGATTTGACAGAAATGATCATAGTTCTCTTTTGGGTATGCCTACAAGCCAGACCATATATTGTAATAAAATGTGTTAATGGTTTTGGCATTGTGTGCCTTGAGCTAGCTGATCATGCAAAAATAGCCAAAAGGGGAATGGAAAGAATGGATGACATCTGTGTGTTCAAATCGCTTAGAAAAGTAATGCACATCAAATGACAGCACATTAGACGGGAATGTAAGAGAATTTAGTATCTATGCTCATATGTGAGGCAGTTGATAGGTTACACTACACAAACAGTTGACTTAGCCTTATTCTTATTAATACATCAAGTATTAAATGTGTGATAAATCATAATATCAAATATATATATATATATATATATATATATATATATATATATATATAACGTTAATTACATTGATTACGTTCAGGGGAAATACATCATGGTACTCTCGAAAATGTTGGAAGACATTAACTCGGGGAGAAGACTAGTTCATTTTTCACACAAAAAGTATTCTCGTATTTGCTAAATTTAATTTGAGACACTGATGTCACATGGACTATTTTTATTGATGTCCTTACTACCTTTCTAGGTCTAGGAACATTTCTGTTGTGTTGCTGACTATGCATGGTCAGAGAGCTTAGAGGGTCAGATAACATCAAAAATATCTTAATTTGTGTTCAAAATATGAACGAAGGACTTATAAAGTTTTGAACGACTTGAATGTGAGTAATTAATAACAGAATTTTAATTTTTGTGCGAACTAACTCTTTAATACCTGATTAACGTGATTCAGTAGTTTGATATTTCCTAATAGCCTATTCGCTGTCACCCATGGCAACACTATATTATATCGGTCCCCTAATTATGGGTAATGGTCCATTGCAGCTAACTCTGCTCAAAAATGCAAGAGTTCTTCAGCTTTGTAGTGTGTCTGTATAATCTGTGCAAAATCTGAATTAAATATAGTAATATGTAAACAATATGATGAACTAAACCCATCAGAAACTGGCTTGGATAACAAAAGTGTATTAATTATGGTAAATTGTTGCAGTGTTTGTCTTTTTGCTAGGCTGCTTTGTACATTGCAATGAACACATTTTTGGTCATATTACTGCAATACTTTTTTTCTAAAGACCTGAGTCAATAATTTTTCTATAGTATGTCACAAATGTGGTCTGTACTATAATATAATAATTCTCTACCTTTGTAGGAGGTATGTTTTCCTCAGTACATACAAAGGAAAACACAATTCTCAAATTCTGCCCTCGTCTGAGTCGATAGGTATAGAATATTATAATTTTCAGTATAGCATGATCAGCAGATAGCAGAATCCCTTTGAAATAAACAGTTTTGCGAAATTAGACACTTCTGGCATATTTTGTTACTCGCCTCCACCCCCTTCTATCTGACATTGAAGCGTCCGAATACACAGTGACCCATCACACCCCACATTCTAATGCATTGTGAAATATTTTCATCCTGACTGAGCCGATGGGCCTGAGCTGTTGAATCATCTGCCCCTTCACACACACAGGATCTGAGACCTGGGCTCACTTTTCCTGTAGCTCTCGCATAACTAAATGTGAGCCCTAGTTTCTCATATCGGTGTGAAAATAGACTAAGTACACTTTTTGCAACACTAAAATTGTTATGAACAGTACTAAACATATGTAACAACATGGTGAACAGGTTTCTAAAAGAGCACTTGCAGCATTTTGTTAGATAGAAAATGCTTTCATTAAACAAAGGTGATATTTGTGTGGCTCAGTTGCATTTATTGAACATGGATTTTTAATTAAATAGGCAGTGGATACGCATTAGAGCTTATCTGCACAGCATTCCCTATATATGCCATACACCTTTTAATAAACCCAGTGCAGCTATTCTGTTCCTAAAGTTAATGAGGTTTTCACTTTCACTAATTTGCACTGAAATAAGCTTGGGCTGAATTTCTTCAGTGTGAGTGCAATTCTATAGTATGTCTTATGGATATTACTAGAAAATCATATCTTCTAGACAAAATGTGTTGTTTGTTACACAATGTACTCTTTTAAGGTATGTTAATCTCTTCATCTCTATGTTTTCAAATGACAGGATATTGTTTTCTAAAAAAAAAAAAAAAGTTTAAGTTAACCTAATAATGTTATTTCCACCATTCACGCTTCTTTCATTCCAAACCCCGTGTGACTTTCTTTCATCCTTGGAATATAAAGGGATATTAAAGACTGTATTGGTCACTCTGTTTCATAGAATTTATAATAAAAGGAAAATCTATTTGAGTCCATTTGCAAGAGCTCTGCCTCATCAGCCCCGACACAATTACATGTGTTACAACAGAAAATCATCTGATTGGCTGGAAGTTTTAAAAGAATGATGACGAAACATGCATAATTGATAAGATAATAGGATTATTCATAAGAAGTGACTTCAAGATTGCATATCAACAGATGGACCCTAGAAAAACGGATTTTCAAATCCACATCCATAGTTTAACCTACAGGTGCATATTCATATAAATATGTATTTTCAATATCTACATGATCTATGAGCTGTAGTTCAAACATTGAAACACATAGTATGCTCATCTATTATTATATAGTAGATATGTCATGTTATGGCTGTTGTACAGTATATAATTTGCCCAAATATTTGAAGTGTTTTTAATATGATGATAAAAGTTGTTATTTTTCATTTATCGTAGTAAAACCTTTAAAGCATAAAATTTGCAGATAAAAAAAAAATCATTGTTATTGTGCTTGAATTTTCAACAGTCCTGCTGCTGGGGAATATCATACCACCATATCAGATTAAATAAGAATTGTTTGTGAGGGGCAATAGCCCTCATGGGTAACAGGGCCTCATGTTCAAATATCCTGGCAAGGTGTGAAATGAAACACACTACTGAGTTTCTCATAGCGGCTCCGCATTAGAGGTAGTTGTGACCTTAGGCTCTGGTTACCACTGACCTGTGATGTACAATTTATTTTGCTTGTAATACAGCTCTCACAAACAATTCATCATATATATATGAAATGTAGTGCCTGCGGTGAGGTGCCTATGGGGAAGTGAGACCACTAGTGGACACCCAGAGAAACACAGACCAGACACTGTGACACTGCCTCCATTCAAAAGGGAGAACATAACAGAAAAACAAAATGGAGATAGTATGTAATATTGTCTTGTAAGGGTCCTGATATCCAGGACTGGGCATCAGGAGCACCGAGATAATTCACGGCGGTCTGGTATGATTAGATAATATTTTGAGTGCACAAAACATGTGTGAACTGAGTTTTGTGGAGAAAATGTTTGTCTCGCAAAGAAAAACGTATTTAGAGCGAATGAAAATCAATTTTGCATTTAAAAGAAGTTTTTGGATTTGCAGACATCCCAACCTGCAAAAAGTCATTTCAGGGAGGTATATATATATATATATCTCCCGCTTTCAATAAACGGGAGACTCCCGGAACTTCCGGGAGACTTGGGATGTCTGGATTTGTGCAGATTTGTGCAATTTTGCGGGTGCAACGTTTCACTAACTTGCTCACCTGATGCCCGTCCTCAGTGCTCTCTACATGCCAACAACTTTCTTGCTTAACACAACCCAGCACTACAAAATACACAATTCCAGCCAATCAGAGACGAGGCTTCTAAATTCTGGTTGGCTGCCCTGACAACCAATCACAACATTCCTTGCATTACCACGACAGCAGAAGAGTAAAAATACAGTGCATGCATACAGGTGCTGCTCATATAATTAGAATCTTCAAAAAGTTTAACTTATTTAAGTATTAACTTATTTCACTAATTCCATTCAAAAAGTGAAACTTGTATATTATATTCATTCATTACACACATTACACAGACTGATATATTTCAAATGTTTATTTCTTTTAATTTTGATGTTTATAACTGACAACTAAGGAAAATCCCAAATTCAGTATCTCAGAAAATTAGAATATTGTGAAAAGGTTCAATATTGAAGACACCTGGTGCCACACTCTAATCAGCTAATTAACTCAAAACACCTGCAAAGCCTTTAAATGGTCTCTCAGTCTAGTTCTGTAGGCTACACAATCATGGGGAAGACTGCTGACTTGACAGTTGTCCAAAAGACGACCATTGACACCTTGCACAAGGAGGGCAAGACACAAAAGGTCATTGCAAAAGAGGCGGGCTGTTCACAGAGCTCTGTGTCCAAGCACATTAATAGAGAGACGAAGGGAAGGAGAAGATGTGGTAGAAAAAAGTGTACAAGCAATGGGGATAACCGTAACCCTGGAGAGGATTGTGAAAACAAACCCATTCAAAAATGTGGGGGAGATTCACAAAGAGTGGACTGCAGCTGGAGTCAGTGCTTCAAGAACCACTACGCACAGACATATTCAAGACATGGGTTTCAGCTGTCGCATTCTTTGTGTCAAGCCACTCTTGAACAACAGACAGCATCAGAAGCGTCTCGCTTCAAAAAGGACTGGACTGCTGCTGAGTGGTCTAAAGTTATGTTCTCTGATGAAAGTACATTTAGCACTTTCTTTGGAAATCAGATTCCCAGAGTCTAGAGGAAGAGAGGAGAGGCACACAATCCACATTGCTTGAGGTCAAGTGTAAAGTTTCCACAGTCAGTGATGGTTTGCGGTGCCATGTCATCTGCTGGTGTTGGTCCATTGTGTTTTCTGAGGTTCAACGCAGCCTTATACCAGGAAGTTTAGAGCACTTCATGCTTCCTGTTGCTGACCAACTTTATGGAGATGCAGATTTCATTTTGGCACCTGCACACAGTGCCAAAGCTTTCAGTTCCTGGTTTAAGGACCATGGTATCCCTGTACTTAATTGGCCAGCAAACTCGCCTAACCTTAACCACATAGAAAGCTATGGGGTATTGGGAAGAGGAAGATGCGATATGCCAGACCCAACAATGCAGAAGAGCTGAAAGCCACTATCAGAGCAATCTGGGCTCTTATAACACCTGAGCAGTGCCACAGACTGATCAGCTCCATGCCACACCTCATTGCTGCAGTAAATCAGGCAAAAGGAGTATTGAGTGCTGTACATGCTCATACTTTTCATGTTCATACTTTTAGCTGGCCAAGATTTCTAAAAATCCTTTCTTTGTATTGGTCTAAAGTAATATTCTAATTTTCTGAGATACTGAATTTGGGATTTTCCTCAGTTGTCAGTTATAATCATCAAAATTAAAAGAAATAAACATTTGAAATATATCAGTCTGTGTGTAATGAATGAATATAATATACAAGTTTCACTTTTCAAATGGAATTAATGAAATAAATCAACTTTTTGATGATATTCTAATTATATGACCAGCACCTGTTATTATTATGCAAGTTGATGTTCTGATCATATTATTTCCCAAGCAAATTTTACCAATTCCAAACGACATCAATCTTAATAACTACTATTAATCTTGTATTTAATCATTTATAATTGATACATAATTATTCATGAAGGCTGGAAGTGAAAAAGTTCTTATATTCAGTGCATAATTATTTCCAATTGAAAGCAGTTATTTTAAATAGTAAAACTATTTCAAAATATTACTGCTCTTGCTATACTTTGTACCAATAAATGCAGGCTTGGTGAGCATAAGAGAATTCCTTATAGGCCAATTAGATGTCACAACCTCCATTAACATATTGTCCTGAACTTCACATCCAGAGAGGTTAGTTAATCATATTAAGAGGTTTTAAAGGTACACTAGAAAAACAAAACAAAAAAACACAGAGCACTGTTTAACTCCAAAGAAAATCAATGGCCCTATTTCCACCAAACATGTTTTTGGTGATAATTGTCACTAATTGTCATTACTGTTTCCTGATGTTAAGATGCCTCTCAGATATGTCTTCTTTTACCACTTGCATTTGAAGTTTAAGACTTTGCATTTGAAGCAAAAATATATCAATAAGGTTATTTTCAGATTTTTGTATATAAATATAATATTCAAATTTTATATTAAACAAGAGGAATCACATTCATATATTCATTAGTCTGACTTTGTAAAGAAAGCAGAACATAATCACTGAGTGATAAATCAAAATTTAAGACAAAATTATTCTCACTGTAGCAGTGGTGCTCAATGCTGCTCATTCTAATCATTAATATTAATGCATTTTTTATTGTACCCAAAATAACAATTTCATCTTAATTACCAATGTAATAGCCAAGAGATTGTCTACTTAAAACAATGAAGCATGGTTTACTAGATTAGGGCCTTTAGCACTGCAGGAACCTTTTCACAGTACCAGAATTAATTGTGGAACTACCCACTTTTGGGTGTTTTAGTACCGGACTGCCTTTTTCGAGAACCAAATTAGCTCTTACTCCAGAGCAGGGTCTAACCAGCACAACTCGTACTAACGTGACATAAGTAGACATTGATTGGCCAGACGCATTTGAAAACGCCCTCACCCGCCATGATTTAAAATGGTGTGTAACATACTGTAAACATTGTGTCAGCTTATTTTGCAAGTATGATGTACAGGGATAAATATACGGATGCTGAAGTACAGGCACTAGTAGCAAATGTAGCACTGCCAGTTGTCGTTGGAGATTCTTAATCCTCCTTTCCGTTCTTTCAATAGCTTTACGTATACATCAACATTTCCATGTCCATTATTGTGAAACAAAAACACAGCTCCAATCACAGCATCCTCCATCCTCCTGTTGTTAATGTTTGTTCTCCTTCTTTGTTAATGTTGTTGTTGAATGCCGTGCACAAATGACATCGCTGTTGACCGGTTTACGTCACATCCTATACACACAGTCGGTGTGAATGCAACCTTTTAAATGGTACTGGGAAATAGTTCACGCAAAATCATTCCAGAACTTTAGTATTGTACATTTAGTTCTGGAACTAAAGCAGTGAGAAAGGCCCTATAAAGATGAATGCTTCAGGCTTAATTAAACACCAAGTTGCGGCCTGAAAAAGTAGTTGGTCTAAAGTTCATAAGAACCACAGATGGACCACAACAATCTGACACATTTTAAACAAACAAAAGCAGGTTGTTGTCTATTCAGGGATTTTGAGTAGGCTAGGTCAAGCTGTAAATGCATTGTCTACAATTATTGTGGCTCTTATTGTCATTTGAAAAGCATTAATTTGTAGCCCTAATTGCTTGCCTATGGATCCCTTTTTAAGTTTGTTGTAGTTATTTTTTGATTAAAGAAAACCTAATGACTAGTAGCAGAGGAGACAGAAGGTCTGCTATAAGATAATTGGAAAGTAAAGGCACATTGATGCAGAAATGTCACACCCTGTGTTACACAAAACACATCATTGTGCACCAGTCACAAACCCATCATCCAACACTTAAGCATTCTGCTGCCATTTTGCATGTGAACTTTTGAACTTAATTTTTATTTTGTAAATGTGCTAGATTTTGTTTGTTTGTTTGTTTGCTTCTGAGTTCATGAACTTTTGTGTTGAAAGAAGCAGGTTCAGATATGATGCTGCTTTTGTTAAGAGTTACTCGTCTTTGTCCATTGGCCTGATTTGTCTGTCTAGTGGAGTTCATTCAGTACTGCTAAGTGTGTCAAAATTTGATGTTGTTTGTTTAGGAATGCATGTATTTAATTGCTTGTTAGTTCACATTAACCTGGACTTGAACTTTGCAGGCATGATTCATAACAGTTTGGAATACAGTTTGCTAGACTCTCAAATTGTTCACTGTGCCTAAAAAGTTATATTCTGTTGTTGATACAATGGATGACATCCATCCATTCTGACATCCACTGTTACAGAAAGCAAGATAATTTATTAGCATTATTTATAAAAGTGTCATAGTATTTTTTCTTGTTTTATATGTATAGTTTCTGTTTTTCAGTGTATGGACAGACCAATGTTTTCAATAATTTCCTTTGTTTTCCACACAAAATGTGACCTTTTTATGCTGTTCCATGTTTGTGTAACACGTTTTCAAGGTGTATATCAACTCCATGTCGTTTTTTTTTTTCAAGTCAATCACCTGCTGCCATTGATGTACAATAAGATTTTTCAGCTTAGCTAACAATGTTAATATTGCTATCTTCCTTGTTACTCGAGTTAACATGAGATGACGAGAAAGTTTGTTGTTTGTGCTCTCTGTGCTGAGAGAGAATGTTGGCACTATCCCGTCAGCGGATGGTGATTGATTCTTTCAGACACGAACATCCTCTAGGGATGTCAGAGGACTCTCACAGGTCTCTGTCAGAGACCATGTGCATGAAGTATCTTATAGTTTTCCACTCTTTCTATTCTTATTTTCTCTTTTCACTTAAAGAAGATTTCTTGTGGCAATCTTAGGTTGTTTTGATAAGTTTGCCCTAGTTTTGTCTCTTCAAAAATCTTTTATCTCCTGTGGCATGTACTGTGGGAACAGCTTGGTTTCCTCACTGCCAGAGTCAGCAATTTTACCATCACATGTGCAGCTGAGAGCCCTACATTTCAATAAACTCCACAGCAGGAGGCAGCCCTTTAATAGTTAGAACTCTCATTGCACTCTGTTCTGGGGTATCATTTTCTCCCAAAACATTCACTCTTTTTAAGGCTCTCTCACAGAACCTCAGGCAATTCACAAAACTGCAATTTAAAACCTAAATCTTGTTTAAAGGATATAGTAAAGTTTCTCTCTGGCGGACAATGCTGGCTGCTGTTGAATAGACTTGTGAATGAAGGAGAACATTTGGCTTGTTTTCTGATTCTAGTTTTGTGGTGTTCTGGGTAAGCTGTTGAGGCAGTAATTTAGGAGAGAAAAGTAGATTTCAATAAAATGGTTTCTCTTTGCAAGGGTGTCTAAAATCTTTTTTTTTTTTTTTTTGAAAGTGTTCATTCTTAATTACTGTCCATGTGATGCACACAAAGCACACTAGTGGTAAGGCCAGAAATTTTAAAGTAAATGGACTGTAGTTAAACAGGGTGGACCTCAGCGTCTACTCTCAAACTGAAGTACATCATTTTACAATACATCAGATCATTTCTTTTTAATTTGGACAGCTAAAATAGTATTATCATGTTTTGGCTGAAAGACAAAAGGCCTAAAATATATGCCTAAATTGAACATTTACATCACTGCTTTTACACTTTTGACCGTCAAACTGAGTGATCCTTATAGCCTTGCTGCTGAAGTACACTAATATTTTTTTTACTCAGTGTTAAAGTGTCATTGTCGTGTTCTTCTTTTTGTTAACATAGTTTCCTGGTTTTCAATATTTTATTAAAAGGCAAAGTAAAGTGTATAATAAATGACATGCTGCTGGCTGTATTTCTCATCTCATTTCCCATATCACATCTGCTCTGATCAGCTCTCTCTTGACACACTGTCGGCTAGCTCAGCTTCCACACAGCTCAGGACTATGACTCAAAGACTTTATTCTTTGGACCCCTTTGTCAGCATGTTTTTATTACCTTGCTTTTTTTAGATGCCCACCTCTTTGTTTCATGTGCTCCTTTCTTCCTTTTTTTTATTAGGGTTCTTTCTGTAGTGTTTCTCCACTCTGTTCAAGTTTCTTTGCTGCTGTTCAAATACAGTGAGAATTGAGAATTGAATCTGATTAAGTCTTTAGTGCTTTTATCCCCTCTTCATATTTCCTAGAAAATGTTTTGTATGTACGTTAGAGGGTAAGTTTGTGTAAGAGCATGTTCTGAGCAAATCATTTTTGTTTGGTTTTTTGATGATGAATATTGAACTAAACATTAGAAGGCTCACCTCCGCAGTTCAGAAACATAACCTCAGCTCAGGGGGTCGGCTTGAGATAACAGGGTCTGCGATTATCTCAGCTGGAAAAGTCTGCGGAGCACAGGCAACACCACTAACTCCCACAGGGGTCTTTGCAGTGCCAGCTTCTACACCATTATTTATTCTGAGATTGTTTACAGCACAGAAACAAACATTCAAATGGCCTCGAGAGGCAGAGCGGACCTGCTGACTGAGGGATGTGTCTGGTCACCTGCGTGTTCTTCCACAAAGTGTGCATGTTTCATACAGCAAGGGCTTGTGTGATTCAGTGAGCTGTCACGTTTTGTGTTTGTGTTAATGTTGGCTTGAGTTTTGGACTTACTAAAAAATGCATTTCTGTATTGCTGTGTGCACCTAAATAAATCATGAGAAGTCAATCTTTGTGTAAGCTTTTTGTTTTTTTAATGCTTTAACACTTTTTTTTTTTACTTTGATGTGAAAACTTGTATTCAAATGTGAAACATATCAAAACATTGTCTAAGGTGTGGTAAAATACATTATGTTGAAGAGGAATTGATGACAGAGTTTCCCCATAAAGGATTAATCGAAAATTCTCAAAAAGAAATTCATCATGAGTTCCATTATATCTTGTTTTGATGTCTGCTACATCATTTAAATGTGTCACAAATTAAATTTTTTAGTTTTACTTCAAAATAAAAGACAATTCCTTAATTGATCTGTTTGAATCAAATCATTTTAAAGATAAACTAAATGTTTAGTTCACTCCAAAAGACTTATTACTGCGGCAGAAAAGTAAATAATTGAGTACATTACAAAATGTTATAAAAGTTTTCCAAAAACACCCCTCAGTCGAGGCAAAACGTCTCAGGTTACGAATGTAACCATGGTTCCCTGAGAGGGAATGAGACACTGCGTCCTCTGAGGGGACACTATGGGGAACACCTCGCCGTGACCCGTGTCTGAAGCATACTTTGAAAAACGCCAACGTGTTGGCCGGCGACAGCCTCTGACGTCACTACCAGCGCGACTATAAATACGCGCCCGTAGGACCCGTCACTTATCTTCTTCGTGAAGCTTGCTTCCGAAGCATGGCAGGGAGCTAGAGGACACAGTGTCTCGTTCCCTCTCAGGGAACCATGGTTACATTCGTAACCTGAGACGTTCCCTGTCAAGGGAACTTCGAACTGCGTCCTCTGAGGGGACACTATGGGGAACAGTATACCCATGCCGCCATGCTGAGGGGAGTGCAGACCAGAATCATGGCAAACACTAAGTACCAACTCTACCATTTCACCGGGAGTCGCCCCTGGGGCGGTTCGACGGCTGTCTATGACATTATCCCTTATGGCCAAAGGCCTAAGCTACATACCCAACTTACCTGTAGGGCCCTGGCCCGGGTAGAGCTGAAGGCTTGGAATCACAAAAGAATCCTTTAAAGGGATACGGCTAAGAACCTAGCATTTTCTTCTACCAAGTCTTGCCTGTCACACAGGGGCTACTGCTAGCTTTCGCAAAAACTTGCCGAAAGAGCTGTCCCCACAGTACTCTAGTAGCGGCGCCCTGTTCTAGATAGGTATCAGAGGATACCTGGGTGGAGTGGTGCCCAAGATGAACGGGGCTTTAACCGACTCAAGAAAGGGCACGAAGCAGCCGCGTGAAGCCCTTACCATATAGGATTTTAGAAAGAACGCAGAGTACTAGCGTGCAAACTTACCACAGTGTGGATTTCAGAAAGTGTGCAAAGACTTCACGTGCACACTTACCATAACATGGATTTACAAATACTGTTCTAAGGAGGGGCTCTCGTGGCACTCTGATAGAGCAGCTCGTAGATGGAATGGCCCGGGAGCAGAACAATTGGAGGAAAGAATATACAGACGAAGCCTCGACCACATCTGTACCATGGCGTCCAGCCCCAATGGAGCTGCCTGAGTCAGAGGAAACCAGAGGGGATAGTGCGATGCTCTCTCGAGCCGCAAAACCGATCCACCCAAATCTGGCCAACCTCTCCTAACTCTGCTTCAACACCTTGGTGCAAAGGCACCATTCCCCGAGCCTCAGCCCCTGCCTCAGCAGGATGTCTGCTCTCACAGTGCGTCTCAAAACAGTATGTAGTACTGGAGCGCTCTGAAAGAACCGAGAATCAGTCTCCCATGAAAGGAGGACTCCGAGCTCCGAGCAGTATGCTCATAGGCGACCCTTTTTGAAAAGGGGAGCGCTGCTAAACTACCGCAAGAATTGCCCACACAGCCCCCCATGTTGAGGGGCGACGCTTGAGGTGTATAACAAATACACACCGGTTGAATGAGGCCCAAGGAACCCCGGGGCTAATCATCTTAAGAAAGGGAACGAAGCGGAGCGCGTAACCCTTACCGTACAGAATTTCAGAAAGTGCGCAGAATCTTGCGTGCACACTTACCACTTTACATGGATTTCAGAAAGTGTGCAGAGTCTTGCGTGCACACTTACCACTTACGTGGATTTCAGACAGTGCGCAAAGTGTTAACGTGCACACTGACCACCATGTGGTTTTGAGAAAGTACACAGGCTTAGCGTGTGTACAGAAAGGTTACCTGACAACCACAGTATGTGGGAGCTCACATTCAGAGAGACCTGTGAAGCCTACTACCTGATAACCACAATATGTGGGAGTTCACCTACAGAGAGGCCTAGAGAGGCCTACTACCTGTTACCAGATAACCACCTCAAGTGGAAACTGAAAGTAATATGGAACTCGATCCAGGGAGGCCTGGTGAGGCCTACTACCTGACAACCACAAACCTTGGGAGCTTGCTTTTTAGTGAAAACGCACAGTATGTGGGAGCTAAATCACCAGGGAGGCCTGGTAAGGCCTACTACCTGACAACCACAGAATGTGGGAGCTCACCATCAGAGAGGCCTGATGAAGCCTACTACCTGATAACCACAATATGTGGGAGTCCACGCAGCCCCTCATGTTGAGGGAAGCGATGCTTGAGGTGTATAACAAATACACACTGGTTGAATGAGGCCCAAGGAACCCCGGGTCTAATCATCTTAAGAAAGGGAACGAAGCGGAGCGCGTAACCCCTACCGTACAGGATTTCAGAAAGTGCGCAAAATCTTGCGTGCACACTTACCACTTACGTGGATTTCAGACAGTGCGCAAAGTGTTCACGTGCACACTGACCACCATGTGGTTTTGAGAAAGTACACAGGCTTAGCGTGTGTACAGAAAAGTTCCTAAGCATCGCAGAGGTGCTTGATCGCACGGGAGAGGCGAGCTCCAACCCTCAAGCGAGGGGAGCATCACCTGAGGCAGTACATACAGAAGAATTCCGCAACTACCACCTCCCCGGATGTGCCAAGTGGCCAGGCGGCCCCTCAGGGTGACCTGGCCGGACATCCATGAAATTCCCCACAGTGCTGTGCCAGTTCTGATGATCAGCCAGGCTCCTCGGGAGGGGGTGTGGGATGGACAACCGCAGAGCGCTTGCCTCCCACAAGCGGGTCCCACTCCGCGGTGGGTGTCGCGCCCCGGGGGGGCGGAACCCACGCGGTGCGGCCGCCTGCCAAAAGCCTGTGATCTTGGCCACCTAATACCAGAGCACTGTAAAGGAAACTCACAGAGTTTGTTAGTAGACATATAACCACCAGCAACATAACACCCATAAGCAGATAAAGAAAGGGTTACGTACTCACCCACCCCCTCCTGTACTGGAGTCCTGCTTACGGGGCGCCCCCTTCTGGTCCGGACCTTCAGTAAGGTGGTTACTATGAACATAGAACCAACCAAAAGATCATAGGTCCAGGACAGGAGCCTGTTATGTGAGAAACTTTCCACCTAACCTCGATCAGGTGGAGAGCTGGTGGCTACAGGGGAATTAGGCAGGGGAGGATAAAAACAGAAGTTAAAACAGAGGTTAAGTGAAGGAATGAAGGATTTAAAGGCAGCTGAAAGGCCCTCGCCTGTATCCAGGTCCTTCAGCAGGTCAGCCTGGTAAGCCTGAAGCACTGCCATCGTGTGCAACGAAGCCACAGCCTGACCTGCTGCCGCGTATGATTTGCTATTTAAGCGGGATGTATCCTGGAGGGGCTTAGATGGCAAAGAGGGAGATTTAAGAGAGGACGTTTCCCCCACAGAGAGATAGCTAGCCAGCATCTCTTCTACAGGGGGCATCCTCTCATAGCCGTTTTCGTGCATGCCTTCGATATTAGCATAAGTCGTATGCTGAAACCGATGGATGCGAGAGGAAAACGGCCTCTTCCATTCCTTTTCGACTTCTGCATGTAAGTCAGGCAAGAATGGAAGGCTCACCTGGGCTGGAGGGCTATGGTCAGACAAATAACGCTCATCGAGGCGACCTCGCGACGTTACTTTTCTGGCACGCTTCCATGGCAAGTCTAATTTTGCCTTGACGCGATCCATAACCTCTAACAGCTCCCCATACGCAGGGCAGGAGGATTGAGAAGGCTCAGCCTCAGCTTCTTCGCCACTCTCAGACATCTCCTGCTCTTCCTGGGTAAAACCCAGCAGAGCACTAACTTCAGTGTCAGAATGGGTTAATGACAACGCATCTTCCTCCTGAAGTTCACTCTCGTTTGCCGCCAGAGAGTGTGAAAGGAAAAGTCCCTCTCTACACTCCTCAGCGAGATCCACCTGTGATCCCCACGAGCTCATTCTCCTCCGTGCCTCGGCAATGGTGGGTCCTGAGCCGCGGACAAGCGGATCCTCGAAAAGAGAGACAAATGAGAGCGGAGCTTTTTGAGCAGATTGCCCCCTTGAGGACATCGCGCACGTGCTCTTCGCCCAAACAAGAGACGCAAAGAGTGTGTGTGTCATCAGGTGTCAAATAACGCTGACACGGATGCACACACTGTTTAAACGCCTTGCTAGTGGATGCCATGATAACAATAATAGATCACTCTTACCGTTTTGGTCATTTCTCAGATGCACGCTTCAAACAAAACAGTCAATGAAGACGAAGAAGATGAGTGACGGGTCCTACGGGAGCGTATTTATAGTCGCGCTGGTAGTGACGTCAGAGGCTGTCGCCGGCCAACACGTTGGCGTTTTTCAAAGTATGCTTCAGACACGGGTCACGACAAGGTGTTCCCCATAGTGTCCCCTCAGAGGACGCAGTTCGAAGTTCCCTTGACAGGGAACCACACAACCCTGCTCTGCATTTGCTCTTCATTACTCACATCCGAGTACTTGAGACCTTGTAAGTATCACATGGCTGGTCAAATTTGAGGACTAGATCTAAATGTTGCACAGTATGAGAAAGATTAATGAACTACATAATTCATAAGTATTTAACATTCCTCTGGAAGTCTGATTACTAGCCATGAAGTGGGTGTTTACAGACACTCTTCAGACCTTTGTTGTAAGACTGGAATCCTGTTAAATGCACTGAGAGATCCACACACCAAAGTCTTTTTTTAATTTCTCCAGCTCTGCCTTTTGGTGTTTGCAGAGGCTGCAGATTCAGAGGCCAGATTCTCACTGTATAATCAGCATATTGTGGATACAGGAGAATAAATCGTGCTTCACACCTGATTAATTACTGTTTAGCCTATAAAATTCTAACATTCCACCTGCAGTCTTATGGTGTATGTGATTGTGTGTGGAGTTTTATTTTATAATGTCTGATATTAATGTCTTATAGGCTATAGCATATATTTTAAACATTAATGTTTAGTCATATATGTTTTCATCTATGAATGATACACTTTACAAAACAATTTTTTCCATGTACAAACAACATAAATTTTAGCAAACTTTTTAGGAAAAGTTTTTTAACAATGATAAATATCTAAATGTGCATATCCATGTCTGACGTTTTACCAAATTTCATTTCCAGATGTTTAGATCCAAGTGATTTCTGATTCAGGAATGAATCATTCTTTTGAGTTGATTCGTTTTAATAAATTGGTCAAACCGGCGTGAATCATACAGTCGTTTGGAATCTTGTCTGAACATTCAAACCAATTATTCACGAAATGAACTGTTTGGAGAGATTTCACGCTCAGTATGTCAGCGAATAATGAGAAGAAAAAAAAAGATTCAAGCAGTACTCCAATGAAGATTTATATTAAAGTTAAACATCTTAACGTGCAGCTCATGAATTATTATTTGAGATGTTGGAGTGTCAAACGAACAGATTGTTGAGAGGGGGGGGGGGGGGGGTTCCCGCCATAAGTGGAGAAACTATAGAAATAAAAAAGGGCTTGAATTATGAGAGAAAAATATATATATAAGATTTGATGCAGAAATTTTAACATTGTGTGCACACCATTAAAAAGCTTGAAAGTTAGATAACAACCAGATACAATTCAGGATTAATTCCAATCCCATCCATCTTTTTTTAAGATGGCTGTCAAGTAACTCGCCTGAGCTCTTGCATGTCTTGGAGATGTTCTCTAACTGGAGTTGGAGTAATAATGATTCTGCTCATTTGTTAGGCCTTCACCAGAGAGTGCTTTAAAAGCAAAGTAGAGTTCTTAATTTTGGGTTTATTAAGGCTACATATATATACTGCATATACAGAATCTACTTTAATGAATTTTATCTCGAGTTGTCTCGGGGAGTGATGCGTTCAGTCGTGCATGTGCAAAATTCTAGGTTTTGTACTGGAATTAGTCTAGTAGGTCTCCTGTTTCAGTCAATGCAGTCTAAACCGGAAAGAGAATTGATTAGTTACCCTGGCAACAAATCTGTGTGTATATTTTTGTCTTTATGATTTTAAGTGTACTGACTTAATGTTTTAATGTTTGTATTGTTTAATAATTTTGTCACGTGATTCATTAGGCTATTCATTTATTAGTTTTTGTTCGGGGAACGGTCTGTAAGAAGCATTTCACATGTACAGGGTGAGCAGAGCACCAACGCAGGGTTAATTGTAACACTACAAGATTTAAACATTTCCACATAACAAAATTTAGCAATATTTCCTTGACATATTATCTCTATATAGAGAAAAAATGTGCCAAAGTTCAAAATCTATTGAAGATATAGCTGAAGATTTATTTAAACATTGCAAAGGTAAATTTCTGACTGAAGTAATTTTGTCATCTTGTTTTTTAGTGTCATCTGTTTATTATTTTTATCTCTGTTTTAGATAGTTCTGCTTTGCTTCTTATGGTTTTCTTTAGAGTGTTGGATTGTGATCCGTGCTCACCTACACACACGGAAGGATCATGAATGCATTTTCTGCGCTGTACCCCGCGATGAGTTTAACAACACTCACAGCACAGATAACAGTTCACTGAAGTGAGCCTGTTTTACGTTTATATGGACATTTCATATTTTAATGTCTGTAAACAAAAAAAAATTAAACTTAAGTATTAGTAGTGAACTTTAACAGTTGTACTCTAAAATATATATATTTTAAATACTTAATTTCTGTCATATCAAACTTTTAATTAAGATTAGGCTTAAAGTAATGTCAATTGTTTTTAATTTTTTTATTTCAAATATTTTGGTGGGTCATGAAATGGATTATACTTGTCTAGGTGGGTCGTGGAATGGAAAAGTTTTGAAACCCCTGCACTAGACAGACTTTAGCTGTTATGGTGCAGACACAGTGTTACTCACCTATTGAGAAGAAACAAAGCAACCTCTGTGTTCAATCGCAGGCCTTCTGATCCTTGAGTTCTCTCCAGCACTGAAAAGCTGATCCAATATTTACACGGGTCCTACTTCTTGCATTAAGCCTTCTTTTGTTCTGCAGACTTTATCCTCTTTTATTTTTTATCCGCCATATCGGTACTTTGGTAGGGTACTTTTGATAACACTACCCTCAAGCCATCCTATATATGACTTTTTTCATTCAGACGAATACAATGGGAGTTATTAAAAAATGTCCTGGCTCTTCCAAGCTCTTTAATGGCAGTGAATGGGTGTTGAGATTTTGAAGTCCAATAAGGAGCATCCATCCATCAGAAAAGTACTCCACACAACTCGGGGGGAACATTAATAAAGGCTTTCTGAAGGAAATCGATGCGTTTGAGTAAAAAAAAAAAATAGCCATATTTAAAAGTTAATAACCCATAATCTCTAGCTTCCACTAACGGTCATATAAGAGTGTAGAGTTCCAGTGGATGACGAAGGTGTAGCATAAGCTCCAGTGAGAAGTGACAAAACCAGAAGCACAATGGAGAGCACAAAACACCAGTCACGAATTAGAAATACAAAATAAGGATTTAAAAAAAAATACGGTAATAATAATTTTTGGAGGATATTGATATAAGCCAAGAGGAGACTGGTTTTAATTTGAATGTAAAGAGACTTCTCACGAGACTATAGTATATTTTCACTGGAGCTTATGCTATGTCTATGTCCTATGTCATCTGCTGGAATGCCACTTGGAAGACCTAGGAAATGTATTATTATAACACTGACTGTACTATCACTTTAAAGCTTCCAATGCTTTGGCCAAAAATATGTTTACATGTGTGTAGAAAGTCTGTTAATAAGTCTGTTTGCTTTTAGCGAATGGTTTGGTCTTGTATTTAATTTGTTGTTAATTTTCTCTTGCCTTTCCTGTTCATTATTTACAAAGAGGATTTACGTGCAGGCAATATCTCTAATTGCAGTGGAGAAATGTTATGGGACCCTTGTTGAACACTGGACATTTTATGTTGCCAACTGTGTGTGCTTTATTTTTACAGTAGAGCAAATAGGACTAAGTTTTTTAGCACACTTTGTAATAGCACCACACTCTGTGACCTTTTATTTCAAAGTTTGCCCCTTCCTGAATTAGAACCTGAGACTCTCATGTCAACAGCCTCTCATAAATCCCTGAACTACTAGAATATGACATTGTTTCTTTGCCCCCGTTTTGCTTTTGTGTTGGTGGAAAAAGAGATTGAATTTTCATTTTGTTCTTGCTTAAAAGCTTAACGCAGTTTTTAGAAAAGTTATACATTCTTAAAGTCAGTTCACATCATGTGAAAGTCAGTCCTACCCCTCAGGCACAGATCTTTCTTAATGCTGCTTCTTCTCTTTCTTTAAAGAGCTCTTTATGCACGATTGCATTACATTTTCACATTCCACGAATGAATAATTGAGGTCCCAGTGCACAGACTTATAATTATGGTTCCCTCAGAGGGGGAAGAATGTCCCACATGTCTCTGAAGACCTGCCAGAACGGCTCAGTGAGATGCAGAGCTGGGATTTCATGCATTTAAATGCAGTGTATTTAGGGGCTGTGACTGCAGAGCTGTCACTGCAGGCTGCTTTAGAGGAGCGATGTCGTTTTGCCGTACTGTCAGCACTAGTAATGTGTGAGGGCCCTCCACTATAATGTAGAACCATGCATAGTTCAGTGTCAGGCTGTGTTTGCTGAGCGGCAGTGGAGCTTACGTGATCCAGTCCTGGTGCAAAACAATTATGCTGTTCTTTAAGCTTGAGTGGTCTTCACTGCCGTGTGTATTGCACTTTGAAGAGTAGCTCTGAAATTAGTGGGAGTATTTAAAAGCAATTTCAGTATTAAAGTATGTCTGTTTAAAATTTTCCAAATACAAAAATCACAAATCCAGAGTAGTTGTGATACCAGTGGAATAAATATTAAGCCATTGTGTGAGTATGAGTAAACAGCATACATACAGTGTACTCGTACGGTGATATACGGTGATATACTACATACTGCATATACATTATAGAGCAGTTCTCATCTGCTTGATTGCTTTATCATTGCAAAATGATAAATCGCAAATTACATTAACACTCAGCTCTAATCTGCTAAACAGTACTAAAAGGCATGAAGATATTAAGATATAAACATTACCATCATGATCTTCTGTAAATACAGTGCCTTGCAAAAGTATTTATACCCCTTAATTGTTTTCATGTTTTGTCAAGTTGCTGCCTTATGTTAAACTGCTTTAATTTACCCTCACCCCACCCCCACATCAATCTCAATACACCATAATGGTAAAGCAAGAAATTGGTTTTTAACATCTTTGCAAATGTATTAAAAATAAAAAAAACTTAAACGATTCCATTGCATAAGTATTCATATCTGGGACAGTTGAAATTTAGCTCAGGAGTATTCATATTGCTTGTAGATGTTACTACACTTCGAGTAAAGTTAACCTGTGGCAAATTCAATTGAATGGGCATGATTTGCAAAGGCACACTCATCTTAATAAAAGGTCTAAATGATGATAATGCATATCAGAGCAAAAACCAAACCCTGAAGTCTAAAGAAACGCATGTAGAGCTCAGAAACAGGTTTGCTTCAAGCCACACATCTGGGGAAGGGAAAAAAAATACATTGAAGTTTCAAAGAAGAATGTAGTCTCTGTTACCCTTAATGGAAGAAGTTTGAAACCACCAGGACTGATGGAGAACGGCTTTGGTTAGTGTGATCATATGTGGATATAGGAGAAATCTACAGAAGGACAAACATCACTGAAACACTCCACTGATCTGGGTTTTATGGCAGTGTGGCCAAACTCAATCCTCTCCTCAGTGAAGACAGATGAAAACACACTTGGAATTAGCAAAAATCACCCAAAGGACCCTTAGATGCTGAGAAACAAGATTCTTTGTTCTGGTGAACCTCGATTCTAAGCATCATGTTTGAAGGAAACCAGCTCTGCTCATTTCCTGCAGAGTACCATCTCGAAAGTAAAGTGACAGACAAAACCTGACAGAGCTTGAGAGGTGAGGAGAAGAATGACAGATAATTGCCAAATGCCGATGAGCAAAGCTTGTCTTATCAAAAAGAAACTGTAAAGGCTTGAAACTGTAAAGGTGCTTTAGCTAAATATTTAGTTTGAATATTTATGCAATGTACTTCAGTTTTTTTATTTCTAATAAATTTACGAAGTTGTGACAATTCTGTTTTTGCTTTGTCATTATGGTGTATGGAGTGTAAATTGATGTGGGAAAAAAAGTCATTTAAAGCAGTTTAACATGAGGCAGCAATAAAACAAAACGTGAAAAAAAATTAGGGGTATGAATACTTTTACAAGACACTATATGTACACAGAAACCCAAGTCAAGGCAAGGAGTCTGTGAAAAGTCAATAAAGTCAACACTGTATTATGAGATTCTGACGGACATGCTGCAGAGCATACACAAGAGAAAGGCCAGGGGTAACATGGATCATCCTACATGTATGAGTTTGTTTATTGTTTCTGTCGTAGCTGATGGCTGCTCTCATGATGAGGCTAGTCTCGTATTTCCGGAGGTAATAAGGAAACACTAGCTGATATTGTGTCTCTGACAGCTGCTGTCTGTAACGGAAATGGATAACTCATCACTCTGTCAACTTATCTCACTCTATACTTCCAGTTCATATTTGTGTTGACATTTTTGCCTTTTGTACTCTGCTGAGCACCTCTCAGTGCTTAATACAGTCTCTGCAATTTCAATATAAATTATAAATCTATAGATCAAAGAATGAAGACCCATTTAGAGAATATGTCAGCAGAAGTGAATGTGATGAATTTTACATCTATGCATAAGCCTGAGTTGATATATTAGCATAAGTTATACTTAAACGTGGCATAAATTAGTTTATATTATAACTCCCATTTCTTGACATTGTTGAATCATAAATTGAACAGAATTAGGTATTTGTTAGCATAGCTAATATATTAACATGTAAATTCTGTTGGTTCTAGGAATATTCTGGGTTTAGTACAAGTTAAGTAGAAATAAGCAAGGGTTTCCTTTAATCATTCAAATTATTAATTTATTGACATTCATTTATATTTCTTTTTTACATCCCACAGTGGCCACATTTATAATTCTTGTTCTGCAGTCTAAAAACTATCCTTGACCTCCTCTATTATTTCATCAAAGAGAAGCCACTCATGTTTCCCTCAAATGAGCTTCAATGGTCTTTACTCATTATTCACACTCCATTCCCCTTTTGTTCAATACGGCAAATTGACGTACTTGTGCAAATGACAGGACTACAAGGTCATTGATTGTACTCCATGACCTTAAGATCCTTTAAAAGAAATGTGTGTGCACCTTGAATGACTCATTGTTTAAAGGGGTCATATGATGCTTTTTTAAAGATCATTATTTTCTGTGTTTGGTGTGACAGAATATGTAGCATTGCTTTAATGTACAAAAATATTTTTCAAATACTGTATTATTGTAGGTCGTCTATGCCCTGCCTCTCTCAAATGCGTTGTTTCTAGTCCCTCCTTCTGACAAAGAGCAGTCTGCTCTGATTGGCCAACTTACCCAGTGCATTGTGATTTGCCGATCACTGCAAGCATTCGTTGTAAATGTAATGCCCATTTCCATAATTGCGAGCTTCAAAATAAATGTAAAGACAGTTTATAATTACCTTAGTTTTTCCATCAGTTCAAGCCTGAAAGGGAACAGAGTGATGTGACAGACACAGTGATAAAGCTCGTATGTGTTTGCAGTACACAAGCCACGGATGGTTAAGACAGCTGACCCCACTGTGTGACACTGTCTCTCTCTCTCTCTCTCTCTCTCTCTCTCTCTCTCTCTCTCTCTCTCTCTCTCTCTCACACACACACACACACACACACACAAACACACACGACGTGCAAAACTCTGCATTGGAACATTCAATAGCAAATACTTAAACTAATAACAAAACATACTTCCAGTAGCCGATTCATAAGCGCCATATTGTCGTAGCAAAGTCAGAATGACCTCCTCTTCTTGGTTCACGAAAAGGACATCCTTTTTAAAATGTTTTGCTGTTCTGTTGTAAGTAATCTTAAAGTTTCCTAGATGCATCTACTCTCGGAAGGCCAAATAAATATGGAATTACATTTGTTTCAATAATAATGAACGAAACTTTATAAAACTGAACGTATCTTTTTCAGAAACTCTCAAAAATATGCCATTACAAAATAAGAAAAAAACAATGAAAACGAAAAAAATGAACTCAGTGGCACACATTTAACAGGCTCTTCAAATATGCTTCATTCTTTGTTAATGTTTTTCAAAGATTTGTTTTCGCTAATCGTGGATTCTAAATTCATTGCCACAGATTTCGCTTACGTTTCGCAGTTTTTCGTTTGATGTTTTGACACAAACCTCTCGTGGGGGCGGGCTTAACAGTGATCTACTCTGACTGGATAGTGAGCTTTTGATGGACAGGTGCTCTCTGACCGGGAAGTATAGACACCACCCAGTGGCGCACATATTACGTTCAGTTTTATAAAGTTTTGTTCATTATTGTTGAAACAAATGTGCTTTTGCTTTCGCCTACACAGCATCTCGCCACACAGCATCTCCCTGACATGGCTGCTTCAACCCTAACCTTTTTTTGCATGAGCATTTGGATGGCATTACACAAATATTTCCACATAGTGATTAGGACATGTGGGGGTGTGTTTGAATGAGCCATTTTAGGGGGGCGTGGCAGGCTCTTAACTTTGATAAAAATATCTCTTTGGATTTGAGACTTTAGTCTTTGCAACTTTACAGATCTTCTTTATGCACCAAGAGCTTGTAATACTCCAAAGAGAAAGGAAAACTTAAAGTCGCATCATATGATCCCTTTAAAACCTTAATGTTTGTTTGTATTGTGCCATGTTCACATGGTTATGTAAATATGTCACATGACAGCTTAGGTTGTTAAAACAATTTTTTATTTATTAATATTATTATTATTATTTTTTTTTTTTCTGGCTTTGGTAGCACACTTGTGGTTCACTGGGCATTTATATGGAGTGCCATATGTACTAATGTGATTATTGTTGCATGTGTGTCTCCATACTAATGTGTTTTTTTATTGGGGTTTTAAGATTTGTTTGGTACCTTCAAGTCCAGGTGTTCAGTGCCTTTCAATTATTCATTTGGGATATGATTTTATGTAGAGTGGCTTACATTTTATCAATATGGCTTCCCTGGCAATCACAACATTGAGAGACTGTAGTAACTGTTAGGTAAGACTGGTACCATGGTTCAGTGATTTATCTGATGGTAACGTTACTTTTATTTAGTGCATCCCACCTAAAATAAAAAGTTTTTGTTTACATAATATATGTGTGTGTGCTGTGTAAATTTATTATGTATATATAAAAGCACACGCATGCATAATATATTTAAGAAAATGTTTACGTTTATATATAAACATGATATAAATAATATGAATATAAATATATAAATGTACATACATGTAAATATTTTCCAAACATATGCTGTATGTGTCTGTATTTATATATACATAATAAATATACACATACAGTACATATATTATGTAATCAAAAACTTTTATTTTGGATGCGATCAATCGCGATTAATCATTTGAAAGCACTACTTTTATTATTTGTATACAAATCTCAGGTATCCCATTGTTAGTTGTACCATGTACTTGTCCAAAAAATTTTGTATTATCATAGTACATGTACCAAACGCATCGCAACTCTAATCATTTTTAATAAGTGTTGAGAGAAATTCCTGCATTGCTAAGGTCTCTATACCAACTCACGCAATATTAATTCAAAACTCCATCCATACATCCATCATTGTTTATGACCAATTTATTGTTGCATTCTAATTTACAATAAATAAGGCTATGACACCAAAATGTCATATATCAGTGAAATTTCAAATTAAACAAACATAAACATAAAATTTATAAGAAAAATAAACAGCTATATGTATATGAGTTGCAGCACCTGTTGAATCTTTGATATGAAACTCGATAGAGGGCCTCTGGCCTGTTTTTGGCCTGATAACTTAAATGAATATTTATCACAACGCTAGTCTCCTCTATCATCAACTCTGATATATGACACTGTTGTTCCTGTTGAAAGCTGATTGATTATGTGCACTGCATTACTAATTTATAGTTCTAAACGGAAAGCTTTAGTCCAGGGTTTCCCTGATTTTTTTTTTTGCAGCTAAATAATGATTTTTTTCTTTTTTTGTGCAGCTCTCTGTTTCATTGCCATGTTGCTGTCACTGTCACTCAGCTCAGCTCAGCTCTGCTGTAGATGAATTGGCTTATATATGAAACTCTCCCGTAGCCTTTTAAAGGAGCACCCACTCTGTGTTGATTGTGACTGCAATCATTTGGGTTCCATAATGATCCCCTTTTTCCTTCTGTTATTTTCAGGCCATCATCATGTAAATTTGAGCTCTTCTTGATCCGCTACCTTTGCCAAGGTACACATGAGAGCTTGATCACCATTACTCTTGCCCATGCAGTCACATCCATTTCTCTCTGTTTCCTCACCGGGAATCCTCACAGCTCTTAGCTGGGCTACACCCAACCACTGCTGCAGTTAGAGTTGCAGTGAGTGGCGTGCTTGTGTTTAGTAGTCACTGCTGTTCTGAGGCAAAGCAGTCTTTGTCATAGTAAAGACCTTTAGTGTTGACTGTGCAAAATGACCCATTGCAAACACCCCATGCCCTTCCTGTGACCTGACTTCTGCTGATGTGGAAAGAAGGAAAGTTGTTGAACATCATGTTAAACAACTTTTATCCTCTATTCAATGAAGATTGTAGGCTGACATAGACAAGTTTTGAGTAATATTAGTAATTTCTTAAAGGGTTAGTTCACCCGAAAATGAAAATTCGTCCATCTTCTACACACTGGAAGCATCCTATGTGTATGTGACTTTCCTTTTTTAGAGTAATCCAATCTTAGTTATATTAAAAATTGTCCTTGCTCTTCCTAGCCTTTCAGTGGGGTAAGTGGGTGTTTGTTGTCAATAGTTCAGAAGATGTGAAATAAAGTGCACACATCTGTAATAAAACGTCCCTCACATGGCTCCAGAGGAGGTGAATAAAGGCCCCCTGCAGCGAATCCATGTGTTTTTGTAAGATATCCAGATTTCAAATGTAATAAACACTTTTGCTCACTTATGCTGAGTGTTGGGAACCAGAAGATGTGCAGGTGGATGTTGTAGTTCGTCAGCGCTGCGTGGTTAGTGACGAGCACGGAGAGAGACAAAACAAAATGCTGGACATGAATTAGAAGCATGATGACAGAATGTTCATGAAGAGATGGGGAAAAAAATCACATTACATCAGGGATATATTTACCCCCACCTTCTTTCTGTGGCAGATGGCTGATTAGATTTGCAAAATGAAAGATTACAACTAACACATTGACATCATATTAGGCATTTGCTGCAATTTTCATTTGATTTAGTCACTCTTTAATGGATTTCACAGCTTTTAATTCAGTTGCCTGATAATTTACTCTTTGGCGGAGGCCACAAATGCCTCTGATATCATTATCACTCTGCTCAGAACTATCTGTTCTCTAACGTGGATGAAGCCCGTTAGGATCTGTGCCTGTTGGGAGCTGTAATGTGGAGAAATGTGCTTAATTTATTTGCACAGGTTGTTTGAGCATATCTTGCATGCTTGCGCTCTCTTTTATGTTTAAATAATTTGTTGGGTAGCGTTTATCTTTTAATACATATTTTCTGTCTCACTCCCTAAACAAATGCACCATTGTTTAAAATGTTTGGCCAATAAAAGCAAAAAAAAAAAAACCCCTGAAACAATAAACAAACAAAAACACGAGAAGTTGGCTGTTTATGAGTTGGTTTGGCAGATTGTAATTAACATTTAAAGTATGACTGTTGTTTTTCTGTGTTGTAAAGGGATGGAAATACTGGAGTCTGAACCCTGATGTGTGGTACAAAATCACCATGTGGTATGGAAAAATAACAGTGAACCTGTGGGACATTCTCCTGGCAAGATAACACGTTTCCCACATCTATCATTCACTTTTTTCTTTTTCAGCCTTTCTGACCATTTACTTCCCCAATGCAGTTCATAGAGCTACAGTTTTTTCCGACCTACCATTTAGGCATTAAATATTCTGGCTAATATGAAATTTATGTCTACATTCAGATTAGCTTCCAATCTTTTTTTCCTCTGGGTATTTTAAGCTCGCAAATGAATAACATACATTTTAAAGTAATCCATAGCCTCCATAAGCAACGTTTAAATATTTTGTTTCTGTTAATGTGGTGATCATCTTTAGATTGTGGACTTAATTGGTTTAATGCAAATTAGTCAAACTGAGTATTAAACATTTAAAAGGGAACTAGCTGGCTTCAACCCCTTTTTAATATATCTCAGCTGTTTCGAGACAAATAGAGTGTATTTCTGTATTATTCCCTTTAACTTTGAATAAAAATAAAGTGCATTTTAGTTTTGTCACGTCATTCATTCTCTGTGTAGATGGAGTATAGATAGAATTTGATTTTATAAGACAGCGGTGCTCTATTTGCCAAAGAAATGGGTTTTGTGCAGCACCCAGTGCCAGTGGAAATTGGTGAAATCCTTTTCGCAGTGCCTTTAGCTGTTAACCATAAGTCTTGCAGTTTTATCTCCGATCTCAGGTCATTATATGATTGATTGGGTGATTTTGTTCAAGAGGGCCATTGATCTTGCTTTCACCCAGAGCTGCTGCCAGTAAATTTGCCGCTAACTTTATGAAGGCATCAGTGCTGTAATTGTGCTCTATAGCCAATTAATGGCGTTTAATCAGTCAGCAAGTGTTTACTGCTCTATGGATTTAGTGAGGGTTTAATGTGTTGTAAACTGCTTTAGAAAGCACTGTAAATCTTGAAAGTTAATATATGTGGCATACTGTGAATAAATTAGTGAATTTAAAGTGAAAGCTACCGAGAGGACAGCTCATTGCACGTTATTACCAAGCCTTATTATCACGTATTATTATTATTACATTGCTCTTTTATGATGATGCCATAGTTATGGAAATATATGCTTTTTTTATGTTCAAGAGGTTAATGAAATAGGAATAAAAATGTTCATTATTATTAGTGGCTGAAGGTCCTGGCCTGATGAGGCCAACACGACAACATCATCCGCAAAGAGCAGAGACTTCAGCATGCACTGGGACGGTTTGCAGCCGAGTGTGAAGCGGCTGGGATGAGAATCAGCACCTCCAAATCCGAGGCCATGGTCCTCAGTCGGAAAAGGGTGGCTTGCCCACTTCAGGTTGGTGGAGAGTTCCTGCCTCAAGTGGAGGAGTTTAAGTATCTTGGGGTCTTGTTCACGAGTGAGGGAAGGATGGAACGGGAGATTGACAGACGGATCGGTGCAGCTTCTGCAGTAATGCGGTCGATGTACCGGTCTGTCGTGGTGAAGAAAGAGCTGAGCCGCAAGGCGAAGCTCTCGATTTACCGGTCAATCTACGTTCCTACTCTCACCTATGGTCATGAGCTTTGGGTCATGACCGAAAGGACAAGATCCCGGATACAGGCGGCCGAAATGTGCTTTCTCCGCAGGGTGGCTGGGCGATCCCTTAGAGATAGGGTGAGAAGCTCAGTCACCCGGGAGGAGCTCAGAGTAGAGCCGCTGCTCCTCCACATCGAGAGGGGTCAGCTGAGGTGGCTCGGGCATCTGTTCCGGATGCCTCCTGGACGCCTTCCCGGGAAGGTGTTCCGGGCACATCCCACTGGGAGGAGACCCCGGGGGAGACCTAGGACACGCTGGAGAGACTATGTCTCCCGGCTGGCCTGGGAACGCCTCGGTGTCCCCCCAGAAGAGCTGGAGGAAGTGTCTAGGGAGAGGGAAGTCTGGGGTTCTCTGCTTAGACTGCTGCCCCCGCGACCCGGCCCCGGATAAGCGGTAGAAGATGGATGGATGGATGGATGGATTATTAGTGGCAATTAGATGCTATTTCAATATTTTTATAAAAAATACTTTCAACACATTTTCAGGACTCACTTACCCTCAGGCCATCCAAGATGTACACAGATGAGTTTGTAATGTTTACTGGATTTGCTGAAATGTAACTTTACATCGCTTGCTCACAAGTGGATCCTCTGCATTGAACGGGTGCCACCAGAATAAGAGTTCAAACAGCTGATAAAAACATCACAAAAAATCCACAAGTAATCCACACAACTGCATTAGAACAATTAATGCCTTGTAAACTGAAAAGCTGTGTGTTCTTAATATATTCAACAAGATGTTTGTAACTTCAAGCCATTGCTTCCAGCTAAAATATGAGTCCTCTATCTATAATTGAAACAAGAGGGAGATATGCATAGATTAAGCATGGTTTACCATCAAAAACAGCCTAAAACATTTATAAACAAATATGTTGGTGAATTTGGATGTTAGAGGACAGGAAGTGAGATATTTTCACTGAAGGGAGCATTATTATTGATTATGGAGTGATATTTTGGCCAGAAGCAACAGTTTACTGTTAAGACACCTTAATGAGCTGTTTCTTATATACTTGCAGCTGTTTACTTCAGAAATCATTAGGTGGACTGGATTGTTGATTACCTGTGGCCTATTTTGATGTTTTTATCAGTTCGAACTTTCATTCTGACGGCATCCACATTTTTATTTTTTTAAGTTAATGGCAGTGCTTCCAGGGAAATTTCTTGTGGAATCTGCAGTGACACATAGAGGTGCACATCAGTGTGTAAATTTATGCAGTGGAGTTCTGGTGAAGTATTGTGCAGAAAATGTCATTCAGAAAGATATTCATTGATCTCTCAGTCTCACAGTGAGAGGTCTTCGTGAGTAGTTTCATAAAATATTGCCATAAAATGTTTAAACTGAAGGGCTGATGCTTATAAAGGAGTGCAATTTCAACTGTGTGAATGCTAATGCTATTAAAAGCTAAGCTGAAATGTGTGTTTGAGCTAAGTATATATAGAAGCCAAAGGGGAAGATAGACTGACTGAAAAGTTGTTTTCATGCTGGCTGTTGGAAAGGTAGTACAGATGTTAATCAGACATTTTAGCTGCTAAAGCCTTACCTGATTTTGTGACTGCAAATACTAAGGCAAATAGCACTATTAATATTGCTCATAAATTTTGGTCCCACTTTATATTAGGTGGCCTTAACTACTATGTACTTACATAAAAATAAGTACAATGTACTTATTGTGTTCATATTGTATTGTAAAACACCTTTGCTGCCATTGAGGTGGGATAGGGGTAAGGTTAGGGTGAGGGTTGGAGGTATGGGTAAGTTTAAGGGTGGGTTAAGGTGTAAAGTATGGGTCAACAGTGTAATTATAAATGTAATTATGGAAATTAAATACAGATGTAATTACAGATGTAATGTAGTTTTTTTTTTTAATATAAGTACAATGTAAAAAACATGTATGTACACAATAAGTACATTGTACTAAATTATTAATTAAAATGTAAGTACATAGTATTTAAGGCCACTTAATATAAAGTGGGTCCTACATTTTTTATAACCCCTAACATTAAGTATTAAAGTTAATGACTAATTTATTATGCACTGTTTTCATAATTACTGTTATTTTCTTTTTACTATTTTTCTAGTTAGTATTCAAATTATAATCAACTATTTGGTTTGATTAATTAATTAAGTTGATTTGGTTAGAAGCCATTTTTTAATGCTTCCAGGTATATATTTATAACTATATGACCTACAGTATCTACTACTTGAATGGGGAAAATGCAGTCTACAAGTTTCTAAAACCTGCCATGCTTATATACTATGCATATATAGTAAGCACCGTGTACTCAACTGTCGAGTGTATGAACTTAAGTATGTTTTGTCATGCAGCATTGGAGCCTGATAGTTCCTTCCCCTCTGGTACCTAATTAAAGTTGTGACAGCTGAGTGCATAAATTGTCCTACATTCCACTTTGTTTTTCAGTTAATTAAATGCATCATTCATTTGAAGTGCAGTATTTGCAGTGTAAACACATATTCCACATAACAAAACTGTATTTTTCAGGCTGGTCATATATGTTCTATAGCAAAAAGAACAGTAGTGATGCATTTACCAAAAAGGTGACTGAATCTCTACATTTAAACGTGGAGACATAACATAATACAGCTGCCATACTGACTGCTGAGATTCCTGCAATTACAGTGACCTGTATTCTGATACGGCTGCTGCACTTCATTAATTGCACATTAACTTTTCACAAGTGTATGCTTATCAATACTGAAAGTTCCCCGTCTTCTGAATCAGCTGTGATTCATGTGAGAGGTCCAGTGGCTTAGTTGCATCTGAGGGCTTTGACTGTACATCAAGGTTAATTAGCCCTTTGCAATGTCAAATCCCCATCAAAGGCAGATGGGGAATGGGTCATAAAAAGACCCTTTAAAAAAACTTCAGCTCATTAGACCATCCAGCTCTTGAAGGTAAATGGCCGTCTAATTAAGGTCTAGTGTATTCCTGAGCCTCCTATACCTGTTGATCATCTGCTAATAAACACACTATAATCGTGGCAAAAAAATTTTTTTTTTTTTATAAATTCCAGGTCAATTTGATCGTTTACTCAATAAAAACTTTAAAATATTGCTGGAAGTTTATTTTTAATGCAATTGCTGCGTGAGTTAGAGCTGCAGACACGCTAGTCTGTTGTACTGCACGCTAGTCTGTTGTACTGTCTCACATATCCTGATAGCCTACAGGGACTGATCAAATGGTTTGCAGCTTATTTGCAGTTTTCATGATGCTTTTAAAGATGCTTAAAAGTCTGAATTATAAAACTGATTTTTTTAAGGTTTTGTTTACTTAAATGTCTTTATATACTCAGCTAAAGCACGAGTAAAAATTATTGTTTTCTCCACTGAATTCTTATTTCTTAGAATTCTTGTCTTAAGTCTCTGAGCTGCTTGTATCAATTCCCTGGACAGAGCTTGTTATATAGTCTTACACCATGGGGCAACACACAAAAAGCTTGATGCTTGGGAAGGTGGGAAGAAACAGTCATTCAAGGATAAATTAAGCCATGATTTCCAATATATGAGAGTTGAGGGAATGTATGTTATTACTTTCCTAAGCAATCAAACTTATGATTTCCTAGAAACCAACCACAGCACGGCCGTTCTGCTGAAAGCGTGAGCTTGATATTGATTTGCTGGCTTATTATTTTTTTTTTTTTGTGAGATTTTAGCACAAAAAAAAGATTGAGTTTTTTTTTAAGAGATAAAGAGTGTTTTTTAGATATTTTATTATAGTAGAATTATGCACTTGTTGTTGCACTTTTATTTTTAGCAGACTTCACACACATTTTGTAGAGATTTATATAAAAAAATATAAAAATAAGTTGTTAGATTTGTAAAATATTTATAGTTTTTCAGCTTGCTTTATAGCATCACTGTTCATTGTATTATTTAAGTACTAAAACCAATAATGCACTGCACTTTTATGTAAATCACAATAACACTGATGAGGTTTAAAGAACAAGGCTTCACTACTTGGGATTTTCACTGCTACCTTTCCATCTTGTGTATGCTGGGACCCTTATCCTTGTTCCTGCCTCTTTTGTAAGTCACTTTGTATAAAATATGTAAATTTAATGAAAATGTTAATGTTTTAATGTTAATGTAAATGTTTCACATGTGTAATCAGTCCAATGGAAAGGCAAAACATCATAGGCTGGTGACGTCATCCACCAGGAAGCTTAAAAGCATGTGCGGCAGTGCCGGATGAAGCATACTAATATCAAGTAATTCCATTCGGCCTTGCACTCTTACCCCACACATTTACAAAGTGTGTGGATGCTGCTCTGGCTCCACTGTGACTGCATGCTGGATACCCGCATACTAAATTTTATTGACAATTGGTTGATTTCAGCTTAATCAGAGCAGATGGCGGTTCGACATTGAGATGTCATTCTTGCCCACATGGGGGAGCTGGGTTTGATCTTGAATGCCAAGAAAAGTGTACTTTCTCCATTACAGAAGACCACTTATCTAGGCGTGGTGTGGGATTTAACCATGATTCAGGCACGTCTGTCTCCTGCTCGTATCGAGTCGATGCTCACGTCAGTCAAGAGAATTAGAGAAGGCGAGTCACTCACTGTCAAGCAGAGACTGCTGGGTCTGATGGCAGCTGCGTCCAACCTGATACCTCTTGGCCTGCTGTACATGAGGACCCTACAGTGGTGGCTCAAGGCCAAGGTATCAAGGTCACGCAGCGATGCATCCGTGCCTTAGACATGTCGAAGAAACCTTGGTTCTTGACTCAGGGCCCAGTGCTGGGAGCTCCTTGCCACCGTGTAACGCTAGTGAACAGGAAGTGAGTACCCTATTAAGGAAGGAGGCCATCGAGGTGGTCCCTCCTCACAAGAGGGAATCCGAGTTTTACAGCCAGTATTTCATAGTTCAAAAGAAGGATGGGGGGTTAGGTCCGATCATAGATCTGCGTCAGTTAATGTGACTGAAGTTCAAGATGCTCACTATCAAGCATGTTGTATCTCAAATCAGGTTAGAGGAATGGGTTTGTCACGATAGATCTCAAAGACACATACTTCCATGTCTCCATTTTTCCACAACACAGGATGTTTCGATAGTTGAGGCTATAAACCTGGCCAATGAGTCCTCTGACCTCTCCTCACTGATGGGAGTCAAGGCTCATTCCACACGAGGTATGGCGGCTTCCAAAGCCTTCTTAGCAGATATATCCATGCAGGACATCTGCAACACTGCGGGATGGTACACACCCTCCACCTTTGTGAGGTTCTATGCCTTAGCTGTGCTCTTCGGATACACACTAGGCAGGGATTTGGAAGTCTGGCAGCATGGGCACCTTGTTCCCCATAGTGTTCGACTCAGCTCGAGTTCCTGAAGAGGAATGCTCAGATTACGTATGTAACTTTGGTTCCTTGAGGGAATGAGATGCTGTGTCTCGAAGCCGTACTCCCAGCACCCCTGCCAGCACTTGCTTCCTTCCTAAAGGCTAACGCCTGCACTTCCGCACATGCTTTTATGGTTCCTGGTCAATGATGTCACCCGCCTATGACGTCTTGCCTTTCCATTGGGCTGATTACACATGTGATTCAGAGCATGGTCATGCAGAGGGCATTCCCCATAGCGTTCAACGCAGCATCTCATTCTCTCGAGGAACCATGGTTACATACGTAACCTGAGATGTTATTTCTTAATGTGCAAAACCTTTTAAATTTGCAATAAAACACTGCATGCACCTTTACAGTGTGTTTTAACTTGTCTTTGTGGATTGATTGCTTTCAGTATATGCACTAGCATGTTTCCTAAGTTGATTAAACTAACCCATGCCTGACTTTTTTTCCCCCGTAAGCTTGTGTTAGAGAGAGACTTATTTATTTGAAATGTCCTTTCATCTCTTTGATCTCTAGGCTGCACTCATCTTTTATGAACACTATCTGTTCAATGTATTTATTTAGACGTTAAACAGGTAGAAAGGATGAAAGCCAATCTTCTGGTTGTTGGTCACATCCATTTATTACTAGTACAAAATCCATAATTCCATATTCACGTCCGTAATTTTTCATTTGAAAAGTAACCTTAATTAAATTCATCTCTGGCAGCTTCAAACCAAAAATGAGTGGGCCAAAAACTGTTTGTGTGTGTGTGTGTATTAGCCAAATCTAGGCTGTATCGCCATCATTAAATCTGCAGTAGTGGAGATAAGTGCGCTTGTGAATTGCTCGTCTCACCGCAAACCCTTTCATAGTTATCTGCCATGGCAGTCGCTACTGATAAAGCTGTCTTGATTTCAGTTTCCCCGTTTGCTAGCTCACTTTTGCAGCCTCTCTGCGGGCGAGCTCAGATAATGGAGGTGAGGACTATTTTTGGAGCCTGGAGAGCCACCGTTGTTGTCAGCATTAGCAGCACTTCGGATCTGCGTCTTACAGCGGTATTTAGATTGCTCACAATGGAACTGGAATTGATGAAGTTACTATATCACTCGTATCCCTGTGAACATTTTCACATAGGTGCAGTATTTTCACCTCTAATTTGAGTAATTATATCATACCTGTGAACATAATGAATATATTCTAGGGAAATACATGCTGAGGGTTTATTTCCCTCTAATTTTTATTTGATTTATTTGATTTATTTGATTAGCTTGTACAAATCATCTATGCTTTCCAGTCTCTTTCGGTTCTTTGTTTGCTTGAATCTGTTCCCAAGGCCCTCTAGATGTAAATGCATATCTGTGTGGTGAAATGAACTCATTTTATCACATCATGGTGGATGTTGCTTCAGGTCCTTGGCTCTGTATTTTAGCTTATTAGTAAAACATCTGCCAAGTGCCTCATCTTTCTGAGCCATATGCTGACAGATGATGTGAATAATGCAGAATAATGCTGCATAAAGCGATCTATTACTACTGATGAGTAGACACCCTTTTCTTCAGTTTTAATGAAGATTTAAGTTTTATGATTGACTTTTGCATTTAGATGAACAATAAATATTTATTTCTTCTTATGCTTTTGTGACTTTATGATGCATTCCTTCATTGAAACATTTTTGCTCATTGGCGTTGACCTTTATTAAATTATTTATTATTTAGCTGCTGTTGTGTCTTTAAGACTGGTTATCTAATAATTAAATATAATCTTATAATATTTTAGTTCTATATTTTCCTACTAGTTTAAATGGTGGTATATAAGTGTAAAAATCAATGTCTTTCTTTGATCAGCAATTTAAGTGTTGATTAAAGGGGTCATCGGATGCCCATTTTCCAAAGGTTGATATGATTCATTAGTGTCTTAATGAAAAGTCTGTAACATAGTTTTGTTGAAATTTCTCAATAGTAGTGTAAAAAAATAACTTTTTACCGTCAAAAACAGCTCTTTTCAAAGCAAGCCATTTTGTAGCATTTTCCTTTAAATGTTAATGAGCTCTGCTGACCCCGCCCCTCTCTTCCCAGCTGCTTTTAGAGAGACTGTTTACTTTAGCCACATTCATCATGAAACTTGCTAATTAGCACATAATTAGGAAAGGTGATTTGCAAAGAGTCATTAAAAAAACCTTACACTCACTTTTTCTGTAGGTGAGGCTGGATCACGAATGATTCACTTGAAGATAGACACATTTAGGCAGATCAGATGCACATTCCCTTCAGAAACAAATGTAATCCAGATCTCAGATGTCGGGAGTAAATGATGAACCACCTTGTTCATTATTAAATCACACAACAAAACACCTCAATCACTTAGGTGCCATTCTTGTCTACATTTGCTCCGGCGGTGAAACAATGGCAGATTGATGACAAATCACTCAGAGTGGATCTAAGGTAAGACACCAGTCCATTCTGTGCTGAAACGCCGCTGTCAATCAAACAGTCATGGGAGGGGCCTGTCTGTGTGATGTCACAAAGACTGGCATCTGAGATCGGCTCGATTTGAGAAAGGGGTAAAGATTTTAGTAGTAAAAAAAAAACACTGGGTGGATTTTTATCATTATAGCATGGTTGTGTACACACACTGTCAACAAACATTTCAGTTCAAACAACTTGTAAAAGTTTATGTAGCATCTGATGACCCCTTTAAATGTTTAATAATTATTCTGCTCTGTTTTTACATCGCAGCCTGTTGTGGAAATGAGATATGAGAGCTGGGGGAGGCTTCTTTACTCTCAGTGTGATTAACCTCTCAGCACTGAATGGCTGATATGGATTACTGTGAAATCCATGAGGCTAATCAACGACTTGCTAACGACCTGAATGAGTTTTATTGTAGATTTGAAACCCCCAACACCCACTCTGACCATCTCCCTACACAACCATTAACACCTCCTGCAATCCCCCTCTCCATACCTCCTGCTCTTCAAATCTGTGAAGATGATGTGCGCCAGGTCTTCAAGAAAAACAAAAGAAGAAAAGCACCAGGCCCAGATGGCGTTACACCAGCCTGTCTGAAAATCTGTGCTGACCAGCTGGCCCCCATCTTTTCACAGATCTTCAACAGATCTCTGGAGTTGTGTGAAGTGCCTTCCTGCTTCAAACGCTCCACCATAATCCCCATTCCAAAGAAACCCAAGATAACAGGACTTAACGACTACAGACCTGTGGCTCTAACGTCTGTCGTCATGAAGTCGTTTGAAAAACTGGTTCTGGCTTATCTGAAGGACATCACTGGACCCTTACTGGACCCCCTGCAGTTTGCGTACCGAGCAAACAGGTCCGTGGATGATGCAATCAACATGGCATTGCACTTCATCCTGCAACATCTGGACAAAACAGGGACTTATGTGAGGATCCTGTTTGTGGACTTTAGTTCGGCTTTCAACACCATCATCCCAACAACCCTCCAGACCAAACTGACCCAGCTCTCTGTTCCTAGCTCTATCTGTCAGTGGATCACCAGCTTTCTGACAGATAGGCAACAGTTAGTGAGACTGGGGAAATTCATGTCAAACAGCTGCTCCACCAACACTGGTGCCCCTCAGGGATGTGTTCTCTCCCCTCTGCTCTTCTCCCTGTACACCAACGACTGCACCTCTAAAGACCCCTCTGTCAAGCTCCTGAAGTTTGCAGACGACACTACAGTCATCGGCCTCATCCAGGACGGTGACGAGTCTGCTTACAGACAGGAGGTTGAGCAGCTGGCTGTCTGGTGCAGTCTTAACAACCTGGAGCTGAACACGCTCAAAACAGTGGAGATGACTGTGGACTTTAGGAGAAACCCCCCTGCACTTTCCCCACTCACCATCATGAACAGCACTGTGGCTGCAGTGGAGTCATTCAGATTCCTGGGAACCACCATCTCTCAGGACCTGAAGTGGGACAATCACATTGGCTCCATTGTGAAAAAAGCCCAACAAAGGTTGTACTTCCTTCGCCAGCTGAGGAAGTTTAACCTGCCACAGGAGCTGCTGAAACAGTTCTACTCAGCCGTCATTGAGTCAGTCCTGTGTACTTCAATTACTGTCTGGTTTGGTTCAGCTACAAAATCAGATATCAGAAGACTACAGAGAACTGTTCGGACTGCTGAAAGGATTATTGGTGCTCCCCTGCCCACCCTCCAAGAACTGTACACATCCAGAGTGAGGAAAAGGACTCAGAAAATCACTCTGGATCCCTCACATCCAAGTCACCCCATCTTTGAACTTTTGCCATCTGGCCGGCGCCTCAGAGCCGCAAATACAAGAACAGCAAGGCACAAGAATAGTTTCTTCCCCCAGGCAATCTACCTCATGAACAGTTAAATGTTTCCCACTTAAACTTATGCTTATGCAAAAATGTGCAATATCCTTATATTTATTTGTTACCCCTCCATCCTAGAACATTCCTGCATCTCACTCAATCCTATTCCATTATCATTTATAGCACAATTGTTTATACACTTATTTATTTGCCAATTTGTAATTCTCCTGTAATTTTTTTTTTTTTTTTTTTTTTTTTTTTTTTTTTTTTCTTTTTTTTTTTTTTTTTTTTTTCTGTGTGTTGTTGTGTGTCTGTTTACTGGAAGCTTATGTCACTAAAACAAATTCCTTGTATGCGCAAGCATACTTGGCAATAAAGCTCTTTCTGATTCTGATTCTGATTCTGATTCTGAAAGAAATGGAGGTCATGGCATCTGTAGTCACACAGATGCAGTACGCTGCTGATTATGGCTGAAAGCAGTGGATTAAAAACATGATTTTTTGCAGTAAAATGGTTCAGTGCTCTGGGCAGTAGTGTGTGAATTGTCAGAAATGAACTTTTTTATTTTACAGGAATGTTTGTTCCTTTGAATTTAATTTGGGTCATCCATTTATGCCAGTTTCCCCACATTTAAATTTCTGTCGCTATTTGTCACTTTCAGGTCATTTATATAACATTTAAATAGTACTTTATACAGTACAGATTATTTGTTTAAAAGCAGCTTCACAGTTATAAACAAAAAAATGACAATGTCAGTGTTGGAAGTTTATTAATTAAGAATGACTTTAGTTCAGCTCTAGTACAAAACAGCTCTGCAGAAGACAATAGTGCCATTGTTCAGCTTAATTCAGATTCAGTGATTCAGGTCAGTTCAGTGACAGTGTCAATGCTGAAAAGTTCATAAATAATGCAAAAATATTTGTACAATATTTGTAGTTATTTTAATCTATGCACTTTGGATTAATTGCAAAAGTACATGGAAGTTGTGTTCAGTTTGTTGATATCATATCTGAGGTGATTGCATGTGTATGTTTCCTGTCAGTTTCAGTCAAACTCTCAGTGCTCCAAAAAGCTTCGGCCCACACATCCTTCATATGACATCACCAATCATCTGTCTGCCCACGAGCTTATACTGTCTCTAAACTCAAACTATCAACATGCACAAATTTACCCTGTCACGCTCATCTCCTACTAGACCCAATTAACAGGACCAGCTGTTCTGTATAGGCCTATTTTATATGCACATTGTCTAGTTTTTTAAAATCAGTTAAAAGAAAATTGTATGACTTAAATCTCTTTTGTTTTCTTGTTCACAGATGTCATATTCATGTTACAAATATATGGTTTTAACCACAGTAAACACTGGTGCACCATAAAACATTTTAAGCATCTGTTTATGAAGTGGCTAATGCATTGGCCATTTTTACATATTAGAGTGGTGTGTCTGTGTGAAGCATCATTATATCTTTCTACATGATTGATACTTCATAAAACACTCTGGTGAGAGAAGCTTTTGGCATTGTCTTTTAAATCATAATTTCTGCCAGTTAGCAGTTAAACTTGTTATCCAGATGAACTCAGTGTTCTATAATCACATGGCCAGTCTCCAACAGTCTAAAAGTTTGAAAACATTGCTTAAAGATGTAGTCCGTGTGGTACTCGAGAGTATCTCGGAAGATGTTTGGTATGTCAGTAGTTCATATTAAATATTTACCACTCTTTTTCTATCTTTCTGCCTATTTTCTGCCTATAATGTTATAAACATTTTTAAATAGCTTCTAATAAAAGATGAATACTTTTTGAATAACACCAATAAATGATTCTGGGGATTTTCATTTTACATATTGCCTATATTCCTGCATAGACCTGCCATGGATGGTTATGTAAGTGCCAGTGGAAAGAATTCCTTCCCTTCCTTTCCTGCATCACCTTTCTCTTCTTTACTCTCAAAATCACTCCCATTATCTCCTAAGAGTCAAGTTTTCATTTAAGCATCTGTAGCTTCAGAATAAGCATACTAATTAAAATTAGTTAATAATACTTTCTTCTCATCTTTGAAAATCAAGTAAATGTTGCATTACTGTGCCGTGAGCCAGATCCATTAAAACTGTCAAAAGTGTTGTGCTTGTTAAATGCATAGCTGGGAGTCTAATTAATTAAACAGAAACAATGACATTCAGGGTATTTTGCAGGCAAAACTGAAGGCTGAACTATTAAATTATCATTTGCAATAAGTTTGGCTGTGTTTCTCTATTCACAATAAGTTTCAGAATTGCAGATAATTTGGTATGTTTAAGACATTGAAAAAAGTCCATTAAGTAAGCCTACAGTAAATTCCTATTCCTTTTTAGCATGAAAGATGCTTACCCAGAAGAATATACAAAGATGCTTCATTTTTGGGCATGGAATAACTGGAAGAAAGCTTTGTTTTTAACAATGGCGTGCAGTGTTTTGAGGGAATGAGGCAGAGAGATTGGCTGTGGGATGTTAATGACTTCTCATTCAGGTGGCCCATTCGGATTGCATGGGCATGTTTTGTCATGCGCCCCAGCTCCGACTTTAATCAGGAGGAGGACAACACTGCTATCAGCCTGCATATTTATCATGGTTTGCAAGAGCAACTCCAGTTCTTCTAACCAGGACAAACAGAAATCTCATCTGTTGTTAGCACAACATAAATATTTAAAGCAGCAACGACCTTATGATGAATAAATGAAAATTGAGATTTAAATAGATGACTGATAAAAGTTTTAATAAATTGAAGGTTAAAATCTCATTGATGTTAATGACTTTCAATAATACTGTGTATATATATATATATATATATATATATATATATATATATATATATATATATATATATATATATATATATATATATACATACACACACATATATAAAGATTACAGCATTAAGGGCATTTTAAGATTTCCTGTATTCTTTGTTTTTTTTTTTTTTCTTTTCAAGTTTCTGGTATATACCAAACTACCTTTTACAGTACCTCCAATATCAGACAAAAATACACTTTTGTTTGAACAAACTACTTACAATACTACTTCTGGAGAGTCACAGTGATGAATAAATGGGTGTTAAACCACAAATTATGACTGACAACTAATTTTCAATCCATTCCATTTGATTTATTGGTTTCAGTCCAAGTTTTGTTTTGTTTGTTCCGATTCACAGATTCCAGCTCTACATAGCGAGTGTACTCGTTCAGCAGAACACTTTAATGTTTGTTACATTAAGTAGTTTCAGTCCTTCTCCTCAGTGGCGGGCCCTGCAGCACCAACCCGTTCTCATCTCAGGGCGTCATATAAAGCCGTTTTGTCACGTCCTTCTGCTTTTTTTGCCAACGCATATAGCACACTTTCACGTATAGATGACACGCACATGGCTTTCAACCAACTTCAATGTAAAACCATCCGCTATGTTATTACACACTCAGGGCTTTGCCAGTCTACATTTCACCTCATCACTGACTACACGTAACAGGTGTTTCCAGCAACGACTTACGTTTGCTCTATTATTAGGATTGCCTGCACCTAACATAGGAGGTCAACGTTTTCCATTATTTATCTTTCAAGAGGAGTCTATTTGACATTTCCAACTCCCTTGTCGTCTGTGAGAGACGCTTATGGAAGCGTATGGGTAGCGATATTCAATTTGGGATGTAATATGCAAAATGACAATGCAATATGTAAAATGGCAATGCATTTGTGTATTTACATTTACATTTTCCAATACATTTGTGCAACGTTTGGTGCAAAATGAAAATGAAAATTAAATTACATAATTTTCATTTGCCATTTCATACACCAGTTTTAATTTGTAAAATGAATACTAATTTTAACGCTTTATAAGTTGCAAAATGAAAATGAAAATGTATTACAGAAATGATTAGATATGTATAACATGTTCAAGCAAAAACTGTGGCAAAATTATCATTTAAATGCTATTTTTCTTAAATGCATTAACACTCACAGTCAAGACACTTCGATTGCATTTTCATTCAATGTCCCGCAATGAATGTAGCAAAATTCAATGTGCACATTGAAAATGCATTCCGAGCCGATCACGTGTCCGCCCCCTCCCGTCATGTCAATCACTGCGTGAACAAGGCGGGGCTCAAGAAGAGGATTCAAGTGACAGAACATGGACAAGACAGTTGGTCCGTGTACGTTTTGATCATTTCGGTTTATGGCTTCAATTTCATTCACACTTTGTGGGCGGAGCTGAAGCACTCCTTTCATCTGATTGGTCGAATCGCTCCACCTTCAGCACAGTCTTTTCATTCTTTCAGGCAGAATAAGAGTCAGTGCGAGTGAAGCACTGTAATGTCTGAAACCACCGCTCACTGTTAATTAGCATAATATTTGAATCCGATGATGCTGGCCACATAGACGCTCGGCTTAACCACCTCTTATTACAACCCACCCGCGTATTACAGGACGCAGTTGGACTTTGCCAGCCAATCCAAGTGCGTGATATTAGACGCTTTCAGCAACAGTAGCGTGCATAGGCTACAATTTCGTTTAGTTTTAAATTAGCCTGTGTTAGCCTACTCAATTTAAACGTGAATGTGTTCTAGGTATCCTAACTAAAAACAAGACAATATAGGTTCCATCATCCCTTAATTGCCCGCAGGAGTATATTGGCCGAATTCAATACACACCCTTTATCGTGTGTGAGAGACGCTCATGGCTTTCAACCATCAATGCAACCCACAGGCGTTTAACAGAATGCAGTTGGACTTTGCAAACCAATTCAGGTGCGTGATATCTGACGCTTTCAGCAAAAGCAATGTGCAGAACATTTGTTTTTTAATAACCTGCCTACTTTATCAGCCTTTGGCTTATCTGCGGCACTGCGGACAAAGAAATACACCTTAATTGTTGGCAGTAAGCTAACTTCATTTATCTCTTTTGAACGTTTCATATTAGCAAAAGTGTCTGTGTCTGTCTTGAATGAATGACGTCCGCCAACGTCATTCATTTCATTGGATCACTTGCTGGTGACGATGCAGAGTCCACACGTGGGTTAGAAGCCGCTGATTGGCGTAGAAGCTTTCAATCAAAGCTTTCCTCGGGCTGCTTATTGGATGAACCGCTGGAATGAAAATCACTCACTACTCATAGGCGTTAAATATGAGAGTTCCGACACTCTTTAGGTGTGTTCGATATCGGCTGCGGCTGGATGCAACCGATCGGCAAGAGTAGCCGCGTGCAGGTGGGAAGGAGCTGCAAATAGAGATATGAAGCCGGACATGTTGTGGCTCCCGTAGTTTGCTGCAGTTACGTCAGTCATGGCAGATCACGTGGCGTTTGCTTATTTGATCGCGTTTAAGATGTGTGTATAAGTGATGTTTTGGAAGGGTGTCTTCCAAAACAAGATAACATATTGGATATACTTTAGCAGTATGACATGGGTGTTTCTGCTAATACAAAATGATAAAAGTAACCTATAAAAAAATTCCCTGGTGGGTATGTGTTTTTTAAGAAGGTTTCAGCAACAAGATTTACAGTACCCTCCTGCTGAGCTCTTTTTAACATTTTAAACATAACTCCACTGATTTTCATATACAGAACAGCACAATTCTGTTGGATTTATATTGTGATTTAGACCAACTATTTGAAAGTGAACAGAATGTTGTCAAGTTGTTAAGTTGAAGTTACAGCAAGTTGTTAGCAGTTTGATAACCACATGCAGGTGAAGTATAAACACAGCAAAATAAACTAGACAATATGAAGAAACCAAACAAATGGAGGAACATAATGTATTATATATCATTTTTATAGGAGCATACATTTATGACCACATTAGATTGTATGTTTTTAAGATTAACATTTTAGTTGTTAAAAATGCTCATTTGAATAGGTTATGCTGCTGAATACTGTAAAAGGTCTGTATAAAAAAGAAAGTCATGCAAAATAAACATACACAAACTTTATATTAACAATAAAGTAAATACAGTAAAACAATATTTAATAAATATGATTTATAAGATGAAGACGACATAAAAACGTATTGAACTGTTTTAAAAGTCTATATGAGAATTTCTGAAACTGAAGTCGACTCGCAATAAACTTGAAACGCAGGTCATCGGTGTCATCAGTGAATCCAGCCAATCGTGGATCAGTTGTGTCATCATCAGAACCTGTGCAGCCGCTCTTCAGAAGCTGCGCTGGCTGAGTTCTCCGGCTACTCTCGAATCGCTCTCACGGTAATTTGATGGCACACGTCACAGTCACGTGGCGTCAGCGCTGTATCAAGTTGGACAAAATTTCTAACCGGCATGCACTGCTTCAAGTCAGCCGACGATCGGTCTGCGCAGAGCTGCATGAAGTCGAACAAGCCTTTTGATCTCGCCGCCACGCTGTCACGTGGTTCATGTAGCTCTCAATAGTTCCAAACAACTCCGCGCTGTCAACCAGTTTGAATGGTTTTAAGCGGGACAGACAGCTGCAACTATATTTGCAGCAATTATCGGTAATTATTGACGCATAATATACATTGATTATTACGTTGACACTTGCATTACATACATATAATAGCATTATTTTCTGGGGAGTGGCGGAAACACGGCATTAATCAGTTTTTGTGTTTGATTTTGGAGGGAAGATCGGGCAGCTCCTATAGCTTAAAATACATTTACAGCAATGACTATAAATGACAGCATTTTTTTTGGCAAATATTAACGCGTATGTATTGATTACTATGCTTACTACACTTACAGTGTGTTCTCTTTTTCTAAATACGATCCATAACATTACCGTTACTGTTAACGGGATTAATTTCAGTATGGTTAACCCCTTCATCCTCCCCTAAACATAGGCTAAACATTCCTTAAACATAAGTGTACTGTTTATATTTACCTACAGTATGTCTGTATATTAATAATATACACACATACCAAAAAAAAAACTAGTAAAGAAAGTACTAGTAAAAACTAATTTGTCCTAATAAGAAGGTTATAAGACAACTTCAGGTTGATTTCAAATGTTGACTACTCTAGGTTATATTATATATACACATTTAAAAAACTTATATATATATATACACACACACACACACATATAATAAACACACATACATTCACTATCCAGACGATAGATGGATGTACTAGGGTCCCACAGTTTTCTGCAGCTCTGAGCTGATGGTACTGCTGGACATCTTCAGATTGCGAGGCAAGTAAGCATGATGTGCCTTTCATCTGCTGCAGTAAGTTTCTTTGGGTGACACTGCTGACCAGTCCTCAATTTCTTTGTGCTTCTTCAACAGAGCTTGGGCAGCACATCTGCCTGCTGTCTTGTTGCTGCATCTTGCCATGGTATATGTTTTTTTTCACAGTAAACTGTCTTCAGCAACCTTGTTAGCTGAGTTTGGCTGTTCCTCACCCAGTTGTGTTAATGTTAATATTACTGTATATATTGCTAAGACACATTCACATAAATATATACATGCACAACAAGTGAATATCAATGAATGCCAGAAGCTGCTCAGTTTTATTTCAAGAAAGAATGTCAACAGTGAAAAATATACAAGGCAACCAATTGCATTCAACAAAACGTTTAATTAAACATTACATCCTGCGAGAGGGTAAGTAACCCAGCTTCATCATCACTCCATTGCTTACAGGAACCATAAGCTCCCCAGCCTGGCCATTGCTCCACCCCCCACCGATAATACATCCTGCTGAAAACTAACACACACATACAGTGATGGCTTACAGTTTATGGCTTTGTAAAAATTAAATCCCACCTGTTCGACAGCTGGAACTTAAATTACTGAGAGTCACTTTATCTAGGTATAAGTCTTGGTTTAGGCTACATTCACACTGCAGGGCTTAATGCTCAATTCCGATTTTTTTTAAAAATTAGATTTTTTATGCAAGGCCGTTCACATTTCCAATTAAATGCGACCTTTTGTGATCTCCTGTGTGAACGTGAAATGATCCAGAAGTGACCCGCATGCGCAGAAGAGTACTCAACGCTCAACGACGTCACTCGTTGTTTCCGGAAGAAGCTAACGTTAAACAAGGATGTCAACAACAGTGTAGTCAACAGCGGAGCTCTTTTTGCAATATTAAAGTTATTTTCCCAACGGAGCCAGCACAATTACAATCTTCTCGTTTTAAGAAGAAAATTAAAAAGAAGGAGGAGAGCAAGGTTTTTGGCCATGGCGTTTTGTGGAGCAGTGTTAGCAACGTCGGTACAGAGAAACGTGTGGGTGCGGAGTCGCAGCCAGGAGTGGTGGGATACTGATGTGAGTGGCTTCACTAATACAGAATTCATCAGTTTATCTTCTCTTTCCCACCTACTTCAACGCAGACGTATGACGTTTGTAGCGTATCAATGACATACGGGTCGGATACATGTGGCCTGGCCGTTCAGAAAGAGGTCGCATTTCAAAAGATCGGATACGTATCGGATTCAGGACCACATACCCAAGTGGCCTGGGTCACATTTGAAAAGATTGGATCTGTGTCGTTCAGACTGTCATGAAAAAATCAGATACAGGTCGCATAGGGGCAAAAAAATCAGAATTGGGTCGTTTCAGCCTGCAGTGTGAACGTAGCCTTAGACTTGTTTTCACCTCCTAAAAGAGAGAAAAAAGGGAAATATTGTCAAATTAAATGTCAAAAAATAAAAGAATACTTAATATTTACAAAGATGTATTCTGCTTTCATGTGTATACATTCCAATACACAAACGGGACTGTTAGATTAAAGTTCAATGTGTTAACAGGGGCAGCAGTGTACATGTGTCATCAAAAATTTTAAGAGCCATGAACATGAGTTATGCAGCTAAAATTCTTCACTGTATTCTAAATAACAACTATTAAAATCATGACTTCAGTTTTTTGGTCAAAAGTCAGTCTCAAATGGTTTCACATGTCAGCCTCTTCAATTTAAAAATAGATTAATAATCTTTCTTTTTGCAATTATACTTTTAATTTGCTGGGATCATCCACATTTATGCTACATATCCTATCATCACAATGCACTGTCTAACAAACGGTCTGTGTAACTTTAATGACTAAATTAACAAATGAACAACCTTGCAAGATACAAGTTAGCTATGTTATCTAGTTGAGCTAGTAAAAATAAATAAAAAACAAAAATTCTAGTTAAACTAGCTAAAGTTAATTGTAATCAGGTGTTCTAATACGGTCGCAAACTAGTGTTAATCACTTTAATAACAACAAATCTAATAACCGACGATAAACGTTGTATGCCAACGAACTTGAAGAAAATTTGAGGTAAATGTAGCCCATCATCAGATTATGGTAGCTAATATTAGTTAAGTGTTTGTTACTTAAGCAGCGATTAAGAGTCTACCTACCTCAGGGTCCAATAAACATTAATAAAGCTGGCTACATAAAATACAACTATTATATAGATTAATGAGAGGTCGGCTAATGCGTTTAAATGTTGAAAATACAGTAATTTAATCACTTTACCAGCGAGCGTACTTCAGAAACATTGAAAATGTGTGGAGTTCAGCGCTGGAACTATCAGTGTTATGAACTATTGGCTGCTCTATGACACGCGTTACTTCCGCATTCCAAAGTTCCTATGGCAGTCTATGGGAGTGTCGCCACTCTGTTTTTCAACGGCTCTGGGTAGGCCTAATTAAACTCTACCATATTATCCCTTAATAGCGAGACTGTCCTCCTCCTAAAAACGACCACATATGTCGTTTGTGCAAGCAGCATATTACGACCTATTATTACGTTTTCAAATCAGGCGCCCTCTAGCGGCCTTATTACGACAGTCTCGTTTGTCAGTTGTGTCATAATAATAATAATAAATTTTATTTGTAAAGCACTTTACATTTGACACCAAATCTCAAAGTGCTACAGTAGAACATAATTAAAAACAATACAGTATTACAATAAAAACACAGCATGTTAAAAGACGGGACTAAAAACAAGCTTTAGCTGTTAAAATAAGCCTGTGTAAAAAGGTGGGTTTTTAGTCCTTTTTTGAATGTGTCCACTGTCTGCGGGGCCCTAAGGTGGTCTGGGAGGGCGTTCCACAGGCAGGGAGCAGCGACTTGAAAGGCCCTGTCGCCCATTTTTTTGAGCCGTGTCCTGGGCATGACCAAACGGTGCTGTTGGCCTGACCGGGTTCTGGTTGATGAATTTGGCGTAATCAACTCAGTGAGGTAAGTGGGGGCCGCACCGTGCAGACAGTGATGGGTATGAAGGAGGACCTTATATTCTATGCGAGCCAGTGCAGCGAACGAAGGATGGGGGTGATGTGCTCATGTTTTCGCACCCTCATCAGGACCCTGGCAGCGCTGTTCTGAACATACTGGAGCTTTTGAAGGCTCCTGCCAGGAATCCCAATGAGGAGTGCATTACAGTAGTCCAGCCTGTAGGAGACAAAAGCATGGACGAGCTTCTCTGCAGCAGAAATGGAGAGGGAGGGGCGCAGTTTGGAAATATTGCGGAGGTGAAAGAATGCAGTTTTGCAGATGGAGGTGACATGACTGTCGAAGGAAAGGTGAGGGACAAATTTTACCCCTAGGTTAGTAACAGTGGAAGAGAGGGGAGTGGTGTGTCCAAAGAGTGAAACAGTGGTGATTGGAGAGGAGCGGAGTTGATGAACAGTTCCAGTTTGAATGACCTCTGTTTTGGAGCCATTCAGCTGCAGGAAGTTTTGACTCATCCACGCCTCTATCTCCTCCAGGCAGGAGCTAAGGCGGGCAATCGTGGTAGAGGGGGAGCTAGAGGGAGTGACTTGAAGGTAGAGTTGTGTGTCGTCAGCATAGCAATGGAAATTAACTCCATGCCTGCTGACGACACGACCCAAGGGGAGCATGTAAATGGTGAAGAGGGTTGGACCGAGTACGGAGCCCTGGGGGACCCCACAGGTGACAGTGTGGGGTCTGGATTTTACATCACCCAGAGCTACATACTCGGTTCAATCAGTGAGATAGGAGTGAAACCATTTCAGGGCAGTACCAGAAAGACCTGTGTAGTGCTGAAGTCGGTGCAGGAGAATGTGATTGTCTACAGTGTCAAACGCAGCAGAGAGGTCGAGAAAAATGAGGAGGGATGTGGAACCGGAATCAGAAGCCATCAGCAAATCGCTGGTGACTCTGATAAGAGCTGTTTCTGTGCTGTGGGAGGGACGAAAACCAGATTGAAATTTCTCATATAGCCTGTTGGATTTGAGATGATTATGGAGCTGGGTGGAAACAACTTTTTCCAGGAGTTTGGAGATGAATGGGAGATTAGAAATTGGTCTGTAATTCGACAGTGGTGTAGGGTCCATGGTGGGTTTTTTGAGGAGGGGTTTGATGAGAGCAGTTTTGAGGGAGGTGGGAACATAGCCTGTCTCTACGGACATGTTTATTATTTTGGTTATGAGGGAACTGATAGAGTTAGTGTGAGTTTTAAGCAGAGGAGATGGGAGGGGATCAAGGCGGCAAGTGGATGTTTTGGATTTACGAATGATGTTCTCGACCTCCTGCTGCGTTGTGGGGGACAGTTGTGATAGGGTTTGAGAGATGGGTGTTGCGGGCAGGTCTAGTGAGGTGCTATTTAGAAGTGGAAATGAGGAGCGAATAATGTCAATTTTTGATGTAAAAAAATCAAGAAACCGGTTGCAATTTATATCAGTTGGACTGTAGAATGAGGAAATCTGTGGTTTGATGATGTGATTTATTGTGGAGAACAGTTTTTTGGAGTTACCTGGGTTGTTATTTATAAGTGTTGAGTAGTATTCTGACCTAGCCTTGGAGAGTGCTTTGGCATAAGCCCTACGATGTTCCCGGTAGGCCAACTTATGCACCGTCAGGTCAGATGTTTTGCAGGCACGCTCCAGGACACGGCCAGACCTCTTCATCCCTCTCAGCTCGTTTGTAAACCAGGGGGCAGAGCGGGTAAACGTGACTGTCCGGGTTTTTAATGGAGCAAGACAATCCAGAATAGAGGTGAGGCTGGTGTTGTAGTAGTCCATTAAGTCATCAGCTGATGAGTGAGGAGAGGGGGAGAGATGCTGGAGATGTTGACTGAGGGAGGTGGCGTCCAAGTTCTTAATGTTTCTGAAGGTAATATGGCATTTTGGTTTGGTGGGAGGAACTAATATTGGGACTTCAAATGTAACCGCCAGGTGATCGGAGACACCCACGTCATACACCTGAAGGCCTGAAACTGAGAGGGAGTCTGTAATGACAAGGTCCAGTGTGTGCCCCCTATTGTGTGTGGGGGCATCCACAAGCTGTTGGAGGTTAAGACAATCCAGGGTTTGTTTGAAATTTGAGGCCAGTTTACAGTTATGGGAGTCCACGTGTATGTTGAAATCACCAATAACCAGAATATTTGAGTGAGCTGTGCAGAGGGAGATTAGAAAATCATGAATGTCAGGAATGAAAGTTGGTTGTGGTTTGGGAGGGCGATAGACGAGGGCTATTGTTGCTGAAAAAGCTTTTTTGCAACTAAAAACCAGACTTTCAAATGAGCCAGTACTGGGCACAGACACGGGGGATAATTCAATGTTGCTGCGATGTAAAACAGCTAGGCCCCCACCACGGCCAGTTGTACGAGCCTTATCGAGGTAGTTATACCCGGGTGGGCAGGCCTCATTTAGGGATGAGTATATTCCAGGCTGCTGCCATGTCTCTGTAAGACAAAGAATATCTATCCCCTTATCCAGGATGTGGTCGTATACAAGTCCAGATTTGTTTGACAGGGACTGCACATTTAGCAGTTCAAATGTCATTTGAGCTCTAAAATCCAGTTTATTGACAGGGCGGAGAACCCTGCGATCCACTCCAGGTTTTACAGTGCACCGTTTACACCCAGCACTATCTATGCCAGGAGTAGCGGTACTCTGATGACGCAAACGGTGACGTGTCAGTTGCGCAACGGGACGCGATGCCGACCAGAGGGATGAGATGGAACTGTGGTCACCGGATTTAAACACAACAAACCGGCGCCTTGATCCCCTATGGATATATCGAGGTCGGTACGGAAGATCCAGTTGCTGCAGGGGAGCTCGGTTGTTGTTATTGAGAGCTCGGAGATGTTTCATCGAGGTGTCGGACCACAACATGATGCGTGATGTGTTAGCGGCTAGCCGATATCCAGGCGAGTACCGGTGAAAGACAACGACACAAGCCAAGGTAATCCACAGCTTCCACAAAGATGGTATTCCACGTGCAGACATCCGCTTGAAGGCAGAGGCGATGCAGAACCCGAAGTTGGTTCAGGGATTTGAAGCCAAAGAGTGGAGAATACACTGTGACTTTGCCGGTTTCAGCTTAGTAACAGGTATGTGCCAGGTAACACTTCACGTAGCAATCAGTTGGCTACTGAGTGCAAAAAAAAATATCCGTCAATTGCTGTAGCGATTTCAGTAACTACAGTAAGAATAGCACGGTAGAGCGGATTTGCGCGAATTTGCAGAGAAGCGGCGAACAGCCAGCGCCAGCGTCCTCTCCGCCTAACAACTCCCCTCTCCGCCTAACATTAATCTGACATCCATTAATCATTAATCTGTCGTGTCGTCATCAAATGACCTTTGACTGTCGTTACCATCGTTACCACTCACAAAAAGGAGGAGTGACCCAACAGTTCGCAGAGCGTTGTTGTCCGGGTGTGTAAACTATTTTATTTTATGGTTTATTTTTTAATTTAAGGTACTGTTCTGATTCTCTGCAATTAATGTGGAAGTACGTTATAAGTGCAGTGTGACGTTTTATTTACAAATCTGTTGCAAATGCCAGTAAACTAATTTGTGAAATGCCCAGTGACCACAACACTTACCATATTATTTACCATGATAACTGTTTTACTGTGGTATTTGTAGTTAAAGAAAATTAACCACAGTACCATGCCTTTAATACCTTTTTGTAATGTAATTGTAATTCAGTGTTTTTCTTTTCTTTTCTGTTTTGCAGTTTCTTCATATCACACACATCTCCAGCTCCTACAACAACATTCAGTGTCCGGCAGCTCTTTATGAAGCTCTCTCTCTCTCTCTCTCTCTCTCTCTCTGATGTTCCTCTGTGCTTTCCTCAAAAGAAAAAAAATACAACCTTAAATTTAAATCTGCCCGAGGTATCTAATCAGTCTAATCAGTACCGCCATGCAACATGTTCTCAATGATACTCAAGGAGCCAAAGAAAACACTGTAATTATATCTCTGATTTGCTTTCTGAAATTCTGAGCTGATGTTTTCTGAATTAGTATTATTATTTACTCAATGAGTTGTTGGATATGTGACTTAATGTAAGTTTAGGTCATGTTTAGAGTAGTCTCAGTATTCTTAGATCAGGTTATTTCCATTTAAACTCTAATATTGAACCAGCAGTGACCTTTGTCTTGTTGTAAAACAGCAGGAGTCTTCAGAGAGCATTGATTCTCTAAGTTGACAGTATTTGGTGTTAGGGTCAGGGTTTTAGTGCCATCAGAACTGTGGAGCATGTATTCATGTGGCTTCCCTACGGGAGTACTTTCTATTGAACACAGTGTTCAGTTTGGTCGATGAATGCTTAGATCGCTGTTAAAGATGCCTGAAAAAGCTTTTGATGAGACAGATCTCAAGCAAGTGTACAGTGATGATTATCTGTTTAATGACAATAACAAGCTTCAGTAAATGAGAATTTGTTGTTTTTTCTTTCTTTCCTTTTTTTCTTTAATAGGTATTAGACTTACTTGATATGCATTTCCAGAAGCAAATGGTGGTGTTTACAAGGCATCAAACAATAAAGCATTTGGTTAGCTTCGGTTTTGGACTTTGGTTCTGCATAATTAAAAGTGCAATTTTCTAAACAGATTTGCAATCTTTTTGAGCCTAGGAAGTCTTGAATACCCGGAGCGCACTAACTGCTAGCATTCACATTCATCTCAAGGCAGTTACTTGGCTAGTGCGGTAGTATGCAAAATGCAATTCGTTCTGGACTAATTGTGTTTAATATATGACAAATATGACTAATGTCTCTGGTGGTGTAAGAACAATAAGAGGAATGTACATATATTTTCCCCTGTCTGCTGCTTTTTTTGTTACAGGTGAACAGTTTAGGACTGTATGCATTCTTGTGGTGCCACCAACCCCATGTTTTGGAAACCTTTTCTATGAAACAATCAGTAATTTCAATACTGTGCTTGCAGTTAGAAAAAGATTACCATAAGTGTTGATGTCTTCCTCATTTTTCATCTGTTCTTTATTCTGATGAGTGTGTTTTAGCCAAAAACCACAACAAAGCATATCATTTACTTGTACTCAAAAATTCTTCCAAAGCCTTATTTTTCTTTCTAATTATTTGCTTTAATCATCTTATGTTTTTATATAAACAGTCATAAAAATAGCCACTAATCAAGCACTGGCATTTACATGACCATGAAATGTACAATATAGTGTTCATTTGGTGCAGCTTTGTTATTTTAGCCTGTTATTAATGAGGAAAATCAGCCTTGTGAGACTCACCGCTGTTGATTCATTAAGAGATATTAAGAAAACATGAAGTCAATAGCAGGTGAGCGCCCTATAAATAATTTATTTACTAGTTATGTGAAAGGCTCTTTTTCTTCAACCTCGCCCAGCTCTGACTGCAGTGCCCTCGCTGGACATGATCATTTCTGCTCTATTTAGCTGTAATTTGTAAATCGCTTGCAGCAAGGCAAATTTAGGTTGAATCTGAACAGTCCTGTTTTTATTAAGTGAGGGTTTTTACTTGACTGGTGTTTAAATGATGAAAATGACTTCAAAATTATGGACTCAGTGAAGGTTTTGTTTTTCTCTCTTCAGATATTCTTGCTCCATGAGCAGTTTTGTTTTCGGCTCAATCATACTTTTTTCAACTCCATGCTCTGGAAATGGCCTTTCCCTTTAGCATTGTTAATCCTTTTCCTGTGTATTATGTGGGAGAAAATCATCCTTTGTAAGATTGTGTTGTTGTTGGTGTTTTTTTTTTTGTTTTTTTTTAAGCACTTAATCATTAATTAATTATTAATGCATTCTCATTTGTTTACGTTCATGTTTTCGATTGATGGTTTCGTATTAAATTGGCTATAAAGTTCACTGATCTGGAAAGACACAAAGCTTCAGATATCACTAAACTAATACATAATCAAGACTGCTGAACAAATAAATACAGATTTGCAGATAAGTCTCTAAAGAGGATTATAATAAAGCTTTTATTTGTTCTGATCTCTTGCAGACTTCATGTTTCTCATTAGGTGTACACTTACGTCATACATTAGTTCATAACATCATATGCAACATTCATGTAATCACAGCTCTGTCTATGCACATTAACCCTTTAAAGGGAACCCAGTGTCTAATGTCTAATGAGTGGTATGGGGCAATTACCTTTCCTCTCTAGGGGTGAAGCAGACGTGTGTGTTTGCCATGAATATGTGTCTGATCGCACGTCCTCTTTTCTCTGCACTTTTATGGTAGCTGGGCTACATCGTGTTTGAGAAATCATTAAGGATGCTTCAAATTCACTTAAAAACACATCAGAAATTTGTATTACTGATGTGTATTACTAATTACTGTATGTTCCATAAATATATATATATATATATATGTATGTATGTGGGAAAAGAGTTGGTCCATGTATGATGATCTTTAGACCAATTCAGTCTTCTTAGAAACATCTAGATCACTGCACATACTGAAATTCAGGGGGGAAAAATAAGAAAAGTTAGTATTTGTTTATTTATTTATTTTACTATACTAAGTAATATACTGTACATCACATTAGATGTTTAATCCTTTTGTGGCTGTATCCTATTTACTTAGTTTTCCAAACCTGTCAGTTCTCTGGCTATGTATTTTCATGGGTATTGTGTATAATTTTGCCCTGAGGATGGCACAGTGCCTGAGATCTCCTTTTGATTAAAGCTCAGAACCCATTCCCACAGGCTCATATTATCTGCTTATAAAATTGCTGTCTATTTTTGTAAAGACAAGAATAGCATTCAAATGAATTGGCCCTGCTCTTGTTAATATGTTCATTGATGTTTTGACTCATTCAGTCTGGTGTGAAGAGCATCATGGGAGTAATATACTGTTTGATGCCCCACAGCCCCCAACATTATACCAACTGGGGATGGTTATAACTTTATCCCTAAAGCCTGTGACTTTGACAATCTATAATAAACATGTCATCACGAAAGCAGTTCAGTCTGTGTTTGAACATTAAAAGCACCTTTAGGCAAACCTATGTATGCTATTTATATATATATATATATATATATATATATATATATATATATATATATATATATATATATATATATATATATATTAAGAGAGAGAGAGAGTCAGTCAGTCATGTGGTTAGTAAATTATCCTCCAGATTAATACCCATTTGTACTGAGACTATTTAAAGCCCCCACGTGCCCAGCTATGTGTTATATAAGGAAGAGCTGACTGTGGGAGGAGAAATAGTTTCATGAAGCGGACTGTAAAGACTGGAGTTCTGTCATCCTTATCCAGGCAGTTTGACTCCCTCCATACAGTATGCCAAATTAACTGGCGTTGATGTTTCTCTCTCTGTCTCTAAGACATCCAAGAGTCAAGTGCCCTAATTATGCTGCAGCAGAAAGAGGCTCTCGTTCACCCGGCCTCAGTAGACAACACAGTTCATCAGTGCTGGTGGTTTTCTTTAATGAGGAAAATGCTCAGCCAGGGTTATCAGGGGTCTGTCTGATGTTAGTAGTCAACATTTTACAGACTGTCCCGATATGTACCACCAGCATCATCGATTGTCCTCAACATCATTTTTTTCTTTGCCGCTCTGTTCTCTTATTGTAGGTACTGTACAGGTTCAGGCTCTTAACAGGATTACTGAATTATAATTTGTCATCGCTGTTTCTTTTTCAAAAGTACAGATTTGAGTAAGAGATGACAAATATGAGTGTGATGTAATTTGTTTGGTCTTCAAAACATGGAAAGAAATAGGATGTTCAACAGTGAATTTGGATGCAGAAAATGTTCCAAAAAGACTAAATATCATACCGTAATGTAGGGATTACATTTTGATTAAAACACTATTTTTGTGTTCACAGAAATATTAGATAATGTGTATTTCATATATATATATATATATATATATATATATATATATATATATATATATATATATATATATATTGTAACATTTCAAAATGTGAAACTTTCATATATTCTAGATACATTACATTAAAAGTAAAACATTTCAAAAGTTTGTGAGGTGTGGCATGGAAGCGATCCTGTGGCACTGCTGAGGCACTATTGAGTCTTCAGCTCATCTGTGTTGTTGGATCGAATGTTTCTCATTTTTCTCTTGAAAATATCCCATAGATTCCATATGAGGTTCAAGTTAGGCATGTTGGCTGGCCAATGAAGCACAGTTATTTCATGGTCAGCAAACCACTTGGAAGTGGTTTTGGCACTGTGGGCAGGTGCTAAAATCCTGCTGGAAAAGAAAGGCAGCATCTCCATAAAGCTTGTCAGCAGATGGAAGCATAAAGTGCTCCAAAATCTCCTGGTAGACGGCTGCATTGACTTTGGACTTGATAAAACACAATGGAGCAACACCAGCAGACGTCACAGCACCCAAATCATCACTGACTTCAGAAACTTCACACTGGACTTCAAGCAGCTTGGATTCTGTGCCTCTCCAGTCTCCCTCCAGATTCCAGACCTTGATTTCCAAATGAAATGGAAAATTAGCTTTTATTTGAAAAGAAGACTTTTGACCACTGAGCAACAGTCTAGTTCTTTTTCTCTTTAGCCCAGGTAAGATGCTTCTGACATTGTTTCTGTTTCAGAGGTGACTTGGTAGCCCTTTTCCTGAAGACGTCTGAGTGTGGTGACTCTTGATGCACTGACTCCAGCTTCAGTCCACTCCTTGTGAAGCTCACCCAAGTGTTTTAATCGGCTTTGCTTGACATTATTCTCAAGCTTGCAGTCATCCCTGTTGCTTATGCACCTTTTCTACCCAATTTCTTCCTTCCAGTCAACATTCCATTTAATATGCTTTGATACAGCACTCTGTGATAAGCCAGCCCTTTAATGTTTTACTTTACATGCAATTAATCTATTTCATGTAAATTTCTATTTCATGTAACCATTTTCAAAAAAACATTTAAAGACACATCTTTTGTGCCAGCACTTGACCAACTAATACTAACATTTAACTATTCTATTCTGTTCTATCTTGATATATGTTCTATCTCTGTCTTCATATGCCACACCTGTGAGGTGGATGGATTATCTTGGCAAAGGAGAAGTGCTCACTAACACCGATTTAGACAGATTTTTGAAGAGAAATAGGCCTTTTGTGTACATAGAAGAAGTCTTAGATTTTAGTTCTTTGAGTTCAGCTCATGAAAAATGGGGGCAAAAACAAAAGTGTTGCTTTTGTTGTGTTAAATTTTTCAATTTACATTTTTTATCAGCTTGTTTTCTTGTTTTCTTTCAACTAGCAAAGGATTTTTATTTAATTTTGGAAATAATTTTTTAAACAAGAAACTTAGGAAAATATCATGCACAATTAAATATGCAATACTGACCAATACAGATAAATGAAATAAATCTAAATAGAGGTTGGAAATCAGAGAATTGGTAGTCGCATGTCTTAACAAATTGCATCAAGCTACTTTGTGCATTCAGAAGTTTTAGAGCATTATAGGTATTTGAGAGACATTAACAGATATTTGACATTCAAATTTCTTCACCAATAACATGCACATAGTTGAGTCATACAGTTGTAGATGTTTTTTGGCAGGAGTCCCTCCCAGCCTGATATCAGTGTGCCCAAATAAACTGCCGTGACATTTAATATCTGGGGAAGACCTGTGGGAAAATGGGAAGTGCATGGAAGTTTTAAGCCCAGAGCAGAAGACACATTTAACTGGTCTGAGTCAGTCCATCTCACACTTACTGCACCAGTAACCCTCACTCCTCATCAAATGCCTAGAGTTGCTGAAACTCAATCACAGCCACCAGAAAACGACCACCTGCCACGCTGATGAATCAAATGCAGATTTGATGAGGCTGCGCTGAGGACACTGCACACAAGTCTAGAAATAAAATGAAGCCTGTCATTCTGAAAAGCTGCCAAATTCCCCAGACAATCTTCCATAAATCCAGCTGTGTGCTCATGCTGTATTCTCCCTGGAATCCTGGGACAACTTTTACCTTTTAAGACATTGCTTATATAAAAACAAAAACATTGATTGTCATTAAAGCTGGGAAATGCATCCAGTACAGCTTGGACATAAAGGTCACTTTCCAAAGACCCTGTTTGTTTATGGCTCTTAGACTCCTAAACAATGGTCAAAGGAAAGCTAGACTTGCCTTTCTCCATCATGCTTCTCTTATATAACGGGGGTGGACTCAGTCACTCTTCCCTCTAGTATAGATTCTACTGTCCATTCAACCTTGAATCTGGTTGTTATCTGAGTATTCCTCGGGAAAATGCATCTCAACCATTTAAAGACTTTTCATTTTTAAAGTTGAGAAATGCTGCTGTATATATCATGCAAGTAAGACACGTCGTGGAAATTAGATTAATATGTCATCACAGACCATACACTAAGAAGTCTTTCTTTCTTTCTATAACCAGTTTAAAATGTTATTTATTTTTACAATGTATTGAACAATGTTTTGTGTTTCATATGTCATATTTTTATTGTATTGAGTATTGAAACAGAAATTAGTGGAGAAAGATGAAGACTGTAGTCTTATACAGCCTAAAGTATTGTAACTAGTTTTTTTTTTTTTTACAAAAAAGAATAACTCTTTCATTCCTTGAATTATGTTTTTTTTCATACGTTAATTTTTCACACTTGTTCAAAGATTAAACTTCACTAAATTTTGTTATTTGTCTGACTTAAATTTCTAAACATCCTTAAAACACATTTATTTGAATATTATGTTAGAAAAATGACATATATACAGTTGATTTGCATTGAATATTGATTTCATTAGGTCTTTAAAAATGACCTTAAATGACATATTGCTATTCATTTATGTATTGGTTTATTATTGTATATTTTCCAAGCAATTTTCAATAATAACATTTTGAATGCATTTTAAGTTGAAGATGCATGTCATTATATAACACAATGGGGAATAAGATGTTTTGTTTCAAAAGAGGGGTGTTAAAAAACAGAAACCTGGATTTGCAGCCAGAGCCGGACGTGCAGTGCAGGGATTCATCTGTTCTTGTGTGCAGCACAGGGAACTAATGAAAAGACTGGGTGTTTCGACCTTGTGTATCGATGCTTTATATAGACAGGAAAATACACCTCTAAATTTTCTTCCCGTGTGAGAGATGGCAGTTTCTCACCCTATCACATCTTGTTATTCTCATCATAAAGAGTATGAAAAAATGAAAGGAGACTAACATGTATTTGGTCCTCTGATCCTCTGAAGATCCTGTGTCCACTGCTTTGACACAGGTACAATTACTTATGATGTCTCCCTGAATTGTGAGTGAGGAAGCTTGTGTGTGTGTGTGTGTGTGTTTTGCCATAGGCTTTGTCTTTTACAACTCTGAAGAATTAAATGAGAATATAGAATCAAGGGTTAAAGAGCCTGTGTGAATGAAATAGACAGCAAAAATCCACATTCATTCATTCATCTCAAGTAATAATCCTTCACAGATTAATGATCACTTTTTAATTTAAATTTGTTAATTCAAATTATCTGTTTTGTTTTAAATTTAAGTGAATTCAGCTAATCTCAGCTCCTGATTCCCCTTTTATTGTGATAATTCTGAAACAGTCACGTTTGCAGTAAATCATATGGACAACTTTTATTCTATTTTAAGTGCTTTGCTGTTATTTTAGTGCTTTGCTCTTTTTTTTTTTTTTTTAGCTTGACAATAGCAGTAATGATACTTTCATCCCTCATGCATCTCCTTTTGTGTTCCAAAGTACACTGGTTTGGCAATGTCTATACTTTCATAGACCAGAAAGCAGCATGGGCATTCTACATTTGTGTTTCAAGGAAAACCGTATCATACTGTGCATATTTTGAACCATCATTAAATCAGCATATTGAGACTTGTATTGTATTCAATGTATTATATTATTGGTAAACTTGATCCTTAATAATTCAGAACAAGTCTCAGTGAGCACCAATGCATCTTGACGTAATTTCATCACCATGTCTTCAGCTTGACTTTTAAACCCTCTGCATGTGTCCTCAATGCATATTTAAAGATGAACTCTATTCAGTGAAGAGAAGCCCAATGATAATCTGCATCTGAAGTGTAACTGACACGTCATCTTAATGCTCTGAGCACTTCACTGACTTAATGACACCCCACCCACCATGCTGTACCAATCTCCAGGGATACCACAGAAATGCATGCACAGCTTCCTCCATCCACAGATATCTCCCCCTGGACTCACTCTTGCTCAAGAACACTTGTATTATCAGTAATAGCAATCCATCTTAAAGGAAAGGTAAATGTCATCATTTACAGTACTTTGTCTCATGTTGTGTATCATCTAATGTAATGTAAATGTTATCACAATATATGCGCAATGCACAGTATATTACAATATTGGTTATTCACTGATATTTGAGTTGTTTTATGTCAACCGATATAATATATTTATTATTATTTCATTATTTTAGTTGTATTGTTTTTGTTTTTGTTTTAACTTAGCTGATACCCAATTCTCTAACTTAAAGTTAATCTTTAAAAACATCAATAAATGAATAACACTGATAAATAATTTTAGCAAATCTTCAAATATTATATATTTTTCATACTATACCTTTTTGTCTATAAAATAAAATTATGTATAAATAATATCAGTCAGAATTGTAATATTGGTTGCACTACGCTCTCACACAATGTGACTTAATTATTGTAAAATCCCACAATTACTTTATTTATTTATTTATTTATATATTTTTACTCTGCATGAGACAGAAACAAGCTTCCATGTGTTTGGCTCAGAGTAATTAAATCAGTAATTAAATCAATCACCTATGCCACATTCAAACCTGCTCATGCAAATGTAACCATCTGGATATTCTCATATGTGGACAACATGTTTGGAATATTAAAATTGCTAGTAAATATTCATGTTACAATATGTCATTCTGTAGTTGTGTAAAATGACTCTAGAGGTGAGCAAGGGGCAATGAAAACCACGGTTGTTGCATTACATGAACAAAACCAATGAGTGACACATATACTGTACACCTGCATCAACCTTCAAAACTTTGAGAACCTCATTCAGTTGCAATCAAATTTCTAAATAAAACTGCATATTGCTCATCCCTACTGCACTCAAAGCTAAGAATAGTCATGATCACAGTCAGAGTTCAGAGCCAACAACTCTCTCGACATTATCACATATGCTGTTGTTATGAAAGAGCAGTTCTAGTCTTTTATTCTTTTACTTTTGCTTTGACAGAGTACAGTTGGCTTTCTGATTTCCACATCATAAGCATTTTAAGTCCTTTCCCCCCATTCATGACTTCTCATTCTATTAGGACATTTTTTTGGTTGGTTGATTGATATTTGGACCATTTCAATTTAACATCTGCTCTGTTCTTTAGACCTGGAGCGTTTATGATTCTTGCCAAGCTGGGGTGGATAGGGCACAGGGCATTTTTGTCAGTGCTTTTATGCCAAACCTGTTTGAAAGCATTTACAAGCTGCAAATGATTCTTGCCTGAGTGAATGAGATGAGACGAGACAGAGACAGACTTGTTTCTGAGCCTGCCGGCTTAAATGTGTGATGCCATGACCTGGCAGAGCAAGTAGGGTGAACAATAGACTGTCTTTGTCAAATTACCCATCGCTCCTTTTTGCTTTTAAAATGAGGCCAAGAGTGCGCAGGACTGCTGGATGTCCCTCAAGCTAATCCAACAACATTATTCATATTTATTCTTTTGCATCATTTTGTGGTTTTAATGCCAGTGTTGCTGAGATTTTTAAGTCAACAGCAGATCGCAGTGTTTAAGTCCCATTAGAAAAAAAAATCACAAATTAGATATTGCCTTCTACATAGAAAGTAGAATGGATGGAGAGGAAATGGACACTTTTTTTGAAGGATTAGTTTTATCCTTGTTTTTTTTTCCAAATCTGTATGACGTACATTATTCTGTAGAGACAAAAGAGGATTTTATGAAGAATGTTTCAGAATTTGTCCATTCATTTAAAGTGAGAGGTTTAAAACAACACTGACTTTTACTGAACTGACAGAGAACCAAACTGTATGACATGGGTTCTCTTACGAGAGTTCTCTCGTACTGCGTCTTAGCTAAGACGCTGCGGGAAAAGTCTCTTTTCACGATACACTGAAGCAAAAAATTATCCTTAATTTTGAAATATTGTAAAACGCATTTGCAGCAGCATACAGCCATAGGCGAGACGGCTCGCTCGCTCATTGGCTGCTCTGCGGCAACTGCATAAGCCTATCGAGCGCAGGCTGATGCAACATCAGGCTTCGCGCTCCCTCCATGCCACTTCCCACCGAAACGGGTGTGGCCTAGCCCTATAAAGGGAGCTCGAAAAGGCTGACTCACCTGATTTTTCATCTCTTCAGCGAAGCTCACGCATCGTTGGATCACGAGAAGAAGCAACGCGTCGTCTGATAGCATCTCAGCGGGACGAGCCATTCCTGAAGCTGCTGGCCAACGCCGCCTTCCACTGCTGTTCCTGCTGCGCTCTCCGGCGCCCATATCCTTTCAATTCTTTTATATCCTCGTGTGTGTGTTCGCCCTGTGACACACACTCGTAAAAGAGCTTGCGTCTTTTGTAAGATGCCTTCTTGCGGCTCGTGCAGAGCCCCACTCAGCGAGGGAGACCGTCACGTCATCTGTGTCTCCTGCCTGGGTGAAGATCATGCAGTGCTCGCGCTCGCTGACGGCGGCTGCCCTCACTGCGAGCTTGGCAGTTTTCTCCGAGCCTGCATTCCCCGCTGCGCTGTCGCGCCGTAAAAAGCGCCGCTCTCAGCGGATTCCGGAACCTTCTCCAGCCCGACCGAGCTCTCCGGTTCGCCCTGCTTCCCCGGCTTCCCCTGCATCGCTTCCTGATGGTCAGCGCTCGCTGTCTGCCACCGCGTCTTCTGAGGAAGTTGATCTCAGGGCCGTGTCGGGGGAAGAGGATACGTGCTCTCTGCTAGCTTCGGGCAGCGAAGGCTGGGCGAGCTCCGGGGATCTCGCGCTTTCTGCTAAGAAGCCCAGCAGACGAGCTGACATCGAGAAGGAGCTGATGCGAGTGCTCACGCTGGCCGCGACGAGCCTCGGCCTCGAGTGGTCTGCACCAGCACTCCCCTCTCGTTCCCGGCTGGATGGTAGTTATCTTCCGGGTGAGCGTACTTCTCCGAATTCAAAGCCCGCTCCATTTCTTCCTGAGCTTCATGAAGAGGTGGCAAAGGCTTGGAACGCTCCCTATTCAGCACAAACTCGTTCGTCTGTCTCACCAGCATTCTCCACACTGGACGATGCTAAAAGCAGAGGCTACCAGTCACTTCCGCCGGTGGAACAGTCGATAGCGACGCACCTTTGCCCGCCCTCTGCTGGACGGCAGACGAAAGCGGTGTTGCCATCTAAAGCCTGCCGCATGACATCATCTCTGCTTGCGCGGATCTTCTCTGCTGCTGGGCAGACTGCGTCTGCATTACACACCATGGCCACGCTGCAGATATTCCAGGGTGATCTCCTCCGTAAGCTGGACGAGATGGGACCTGAGGCTATCTGTCTCGCGGATATAAGGAGCGCTTCGGATCTCTCTCTTCGCGCTGCTAAGTCCGCTGCACAGGCTATGGGACGAGTTTTGGCTTCCGCTACTGTGGCTGAGAGGCATCTCTGGCTGACGTTTTCAGACATGGCAGAGTCTGAACGCACCGCGTTCCTCGACGCCCCGCTGACTTCCGCTGGCCTCTTCGGATCTTCTATCAACGAGTTCATTGAGAGATTCGTCGAGGACCAGAAAGCGTCTCAGGCCTTTAAGCACTTCCTCCCGAAGCGCTCCGGTTCTGCAGCGAGTCGTGCTAGACCGGCCCCGCAAAGCTCTCAGCCACACCCCCCGCCTCCTGCTGCTTCATCACAACAGCAACGCAGCTCGAGACCCGCGGGGACCACGGCAGAGGATTGCGGTAAGACCGGAAGCCCCGAAGTCATCCTAGCACTCCTAGGAAAGCGCCGATGTACGAGTCCCGCTGCGGCCGAACTCTCACCCAAGCGCGCCGCTGTTTCAGTTCCAGGAATTGTGACTGTCTCAGCGTCTTCTGCAACGTGCAAGCCTGTACAGTTGCCCACTTGCCTGCACACAAAAGCTGTTTTCACGGCTACCCAGATATTTCCCAAAAGGAGCGTAATTTCTGGTGTCCCGGCCACGGCCGATGGTGCTATAAATGTAGTGACGATGCCCACTGCTCAGTGCCCATCTCCACATATAAGCACAGCCCTTCACACAGGGCTTGCGCCTGTAAGAACGACTCAGGTCGATCGCGCGCACTACATAGTAAATGTGCCCACTCTTCAGTGCCCACAAACACTATGTCACACACGTCATGTGGTTTCTGTAAAAACGAAACCCGTGCACGTTCGTTCTGCCCAGGCAGACAACGCGTCAAAAGCAGTAAATGTGCACGCTTACAGCCCACAATTACTCACAGACAGCACGAGTCCCACGGGACTCGCTCAGCCATCCCTCACTCGGTTAAGCACCGTGGCGGGATCGAGGACGAGCGATCTGCCCACTGTGATCAGCGCGCTCCCCGCCTCAAATGTCACAGGCATAACGCCCATGTTACAGCACATTGAAGCGCTGCCGTTGCCCAGCCAACAGAGGGCGCTTCGCATCTAACCCTTAGCCGTTCATGCAGACGCATGGTCAGCGCTTTCAGGGGTTTCGGATTGGGTGGTAGACATTATAAAGAGAGGCTACTCGCTACAGTTTTTTCGAAGCCCTCCGCGCTTTTTAGCGCGCGTCGAAACTACAGTCAAAACAGAAGTAGCACACTTACTTCGAGCCGAAATATCAAAACTGTTGAGCAAAGGGGATGTGGAGCCTGTATCTCAAGCTCAAAGCGAAGGAGGGCTGTACAGCAGATACTTTCTAGTGCCCAAGAAAGACGGGGGTTTCAGACCCATACTGGATCTAAGACAGCTGAACAAAGCATTGGCGAAACGCAGTTTCAAAATGCTTACAACCAGGAAACTCATCGCGCATTTTCGCAGAGGAGACTGGTTCATGTCGATAGATCTGAAGGACGCGTATTTTCAAATACAGATAGCGTCACGTCACAGGCGATACTTGAGATTTGCCTTCGAGGGCCAGACATACCAGTATACAGTCCTGCCGTTCGGCTTGTCCCTGGCTCCTCTTACATTTACGAGGTGCATGGACGCAGCGCTCGCTCCTCTCAGACTCAGAGGCATGCGAGTGCTGAACTATTTGGACGACTGGCTGATGCTGGCTCAATCACGATCAGAGCTCGTGGAGCACAGGGCCATTTTACTCGATCACCTCGAGAAACTCGGTCTCAGTGTCAACTGGACGAAGAGTTCACTGAACCCCAGTCAAACGATGCTGTTTTTGGGTATAGCTCTGGACTCACATTCCATGGCGGCGCGGCTGTCGCCACAGCGCGCGTTGGGCATTCAGCGCGCAGCGAGCTCTCTCCGCTGCGGCGCGACCTTCTCGCCCAGAGAATTTCAGAAGATGCTAGGTCTCATGGCCTCAGCATCACCAGTTCTTCAGTTGGGCCTGCTCCGCATGCGCCCCTTGCAGTTCTGGCTGAAAGCGCGAGTACCGCGCAGAGTGTGGATATCCGGTCAGTTGCGTCTCAAGGTCAATCAGAGCTGTGTTACAGCCTTGAAACCCTGGACAGCGAACGACTGGTAGCAATCAGGTGTAAGCCTGGGGACTTCCTCGAAAGTGAAAGTGGTGTCGACGGACGCCTCCACTTCGGGATGGGGAGCGCTGCTCGAGGGCAGACCGTTCTTTGGCCTGTGGTCAGAACAGGAAAAGCTCCAACATATCAACTGTCTGGAAATGCTGGCAGTGGAGAACGCGCTGACGTGCTTTTGTCCCCGAATCAAGGGCCACCACGTCTTAGCCCGTTCGGACAACATGTCTGTGGTGTCCTACATAAATCGCCTGGGCGGTCTCAGGTCCCGAAACCTGTACAGGTTGGCGGAACGCCTCCTGGTTTGGGCTCAGCGCAAGTTGCGCTCGGTGAGAGCAGTTCATGTGCCTGGGCTACAGAATCTGGGTCCAGACAGACTGTCCAGAAACAACATTCACACGGGCGAATGGTCTCTACACCCACAGACAGTCCAGCTGCTGTGGGAGAGATTTGGCAGGGCGGAAGTGGACCTCTTCGCGTCCCATGAAAACGATCACTGCCCAGCGTTCTTTTCCAAGAACGAAAGCGCGCTGTCACAAAGGTGGCCGTGCTGCCCGCTCTATGCTTTTCCCCCCGTCTCCCTCCTTCCGCAGGTGAGAACGGGTGAGGGAAACAAAATGCTCAGTACTGCTTGTAGCACCACTTTGGAAGAACCAACCATGGTTTCCAGATTTGATGCAGTTAGCAGACACTGCCCCGTGGCCAGTGCCGTTGAGGAGGGACCTCCTCTCGCAGGCCAGGGGCTCGATTTGGCACCCTCAACCGGAGTTGTGGGCCCTCCATGTGTGGGCGCTCAACGGTTACCCACTAATCTCTCAGTGGGAGTGCTAAATACTATCACTCAGGCTAGAGCTCCGTCTACTCGACGGCTATATGCCTCGAAGTGGTCAGTATTCTCCAGCTGGTGCACAGCTCGGGGACGTTCACCCCTTGATTGTGAGGTGACGGAGGTTCTCTCCTTCCTACAGGAGCTGTTGGATAAGGGCAGAGCCCCCTCCACGCTCAAAGTTTACGTGGCGGCTATCGCAGCGTTTTCTGAGACAACGCTCGGTCAGTCAATAGGAAGGAACGATTTGGTCATCCGCTTCCTTAGAGGAGCTAGGAGGCTGAATCCTCCCAGACCTCCTTCAGTCCCTTTATGGGATCTCGCGACGGTTTTGGAGGCCATGAAAGGTTCCCCTTTCGAGCCTATCCAAACGATTAGCCTCAAACATCTGTCATTCAAGACAGTGTTCTTGTTGGCTCTCGCTTCAGTGAAGCGTGTGGGTGACCTGCACGCGCTCTTGGTGAGCTCGACGTGCTTGGAGTTTGGGCCTAATGACTCAAGAGTCATACTCAAACCTAGGCACGGTTATGTGCCGAAATCCCTCAACACACCGTTTCGGGCTCAGGTTATTTCCCTGTCTGCCCTGTCGGTGGCAGAAGAGGATGGAGACTCAAGTCTACTTTGCCCCGTTAGGGCTTTAAGAGCTTATGTGTCTCGCTCTGCTGTCTTCAGACAGACTGAGCAGCTGTTTGTCTCGTTCAGTGGACGTTCCAAGGGAACGAGTACTGCGTTCTCTGCCGTGCGTACGATTCACTCTGGTTCGCTTCGGCGATCAAATAAATCAGGTGAGTCAGCCTTTTCGAGCTCCCTTTATAGGGCTAGGCCACACCCGTTTCGGCGGGAAGACCATCATTGGTCTGATGTTGCATCAGCCTGCGCTCGATAGGCTTATGCAGTTGCCGCAGAGCAGCCAATGAGCGAGCGAGCCGTCTCGCCTATGGCTGTATGCTGCTGCAAATGCGTTTTACAATATTTCAAAATTAAGGATAATTTTTTGCTTCAGTGTATCATGAAAAGAGACTTTTCCCGCAGCGTCTTAGCTAAGACGCAGTACTCGTTCCCTCTTCTAGAGAGAACCGAGGTTACGTTAGTAACCGAGTACGTTTTACACTTGACGTTTCCTACTTATCTGAGACAAAGACCACAGTATTTTCTAATTTAGATCAAATAAAAAAGCTAAAATACCAAATGCTTTAATCAAAAGTCAGCTATTTGAATATGAACTCCTCCATTTTTATTTCTCCAAAGGAACTGTAGGAGAAAACTCTGACAGTGTTGATAGCTGAACATAACCAAGAGCTCTTTTGACAGCTGAGCTCTAATAGAACAACCTCTAAGCAATGAAATCCTCCTCTGAGTAACTGTTCTCACGGTCCTGTCATTAAACTGGGAGTTATCTTTCTTGGACGGCGAGGTTAGGATCACTGTTTGACCAGACAGTGAAGATATGCAACAATAAAACTTGATGCTGTTTTAAGACAGGACTGGTATTTCACTACCATGTCCCAGACCTGTCACTAACGCCTAGAGAGATTTTACTGAGAGTATTTTTAAACTTTGGTGTGAGCTGTAGAGATCTTATTTACTTCAAAAAGATTCAAGTTGTCAGAGTAGTGCTTTATCAGCAGCACAGGCAGACTTAGTATTAGGGTGTACTCACACTAGCCAGTTTGAACCGTGCCCGAGTGCGTTTGACCACCAAAGCGCGGTTCGTTTGACTAGTGTGAGTGCTCCGTACCGTGCCCGGGCGCGGCTCGATTGGCCGGCCCTGGCCCGCTTGGAAGAGGTGGGCCAGAGCACGGTTCAGTTGGACTCGGGCGCGGTTCGCATGCAGTGTGAGCGCTAACCGTGCTGGAGCACGGAACAGGACGCGTGGCGTCAGGGTTTTGCGACGCTCCAAAAGCTCAGCTGGTACCTTACAAACCTCCTCATACGAGCAGCACGATTACGTGAAAATTTTCTCGCCACTAAGGCGACACATCTGTTTAACAACAGGCTGTGAGAGGGCTGTGGACCACCGTGGACCAAACCACACAAAATTATCCACAAAGAAAACATAGCGATGGACTCCATTGTGTTCAGAGAGCGCCGCTCTTCCTGTTTATCCCGAAACCGTCGCGCACCATAATGACGTAAGCGTGCTCCGGCACGAATGCTGAAACCCTCCTATGTGAGTGCAGGCCAGAGGGGGAGTGGGGAGGGGGGACAATCGTACTCGGGCCCGGTTCATGGCAACCGTGCCTAGTGTGAGTACACCCTTAGTCTGCCATGCCATTAGGAAAGTGTACATAGCCCATTTATCAATATTTTAGCTACATAATAACAGCATTTCAGGGAGCTCTTATATTGCACATCTGGTACCATATTATGTGGTATATTATATATATACTTTATGGTACATTTGTTTGTAATAAACCAAGTAAATACAGTATAGAGGAATTTACAACATCAAACACTGTTTATCTGTAAGGGTAAATACAGAGTGACAATAGGAATAATATAACACTTTATCTAAATGAGATCCCAAACACTGGTCACTCAACACAAATGTCTATTTTTGCACCATTTCAGTTGAATAGAAACAGCAGCAGTTGTTTTGTTTGGTTCCTGCTTTAGAGGATATTTGTCTTTTTCAAGGGAATTACTCTGGTGTCCTTGTTTTCCTCCATACGCACTGACTCGATGAAGAGCCTTTGAGTCTGTGTACTTTGCTTTAAATCATGAAAGCCACCCACATTCAGAGCACTTGATAGCATGAGCTCGTTCTACATCGGTGACCAAACCCACACGCTTACTTTACACGTGGGAGGCATTGTGAAGCAATTTGACTTTAATGCAAACAAACACCTTTTTGTGTTTTATTTTACTTATTGCAAACTGACATACGAAAATACTTCAAAACACCAAATATTGTGATATCAGAAGTTATATTTATCATTTATTTATTTATTAATCAGCTAGTATGTATATTCTTCTGCCCCTCTGAAAACCCAAGATGATCTTCCAGGCATGAACTGGACTTACAGAGTGCCTGGACAGTCCTGGAGGGACTTGAAATGTACTTTATTTTCTTTATTTATTTTTTTTAATAGAGAAACTCAATTTGAAAGAAGTAGTTCATATACCAGGCAATATTTAATATTTCATGCGATACATTAGGGAATATATGGATGATGTGCTGTGGGTGTGATGAGCCACCACTGGTCCTAGGCTTATTTTAACGAGTAAATCCATTTCTACCATTTCTACCAGCTATCATGCCCAAAACACAACCTTAATCTGGGTTTATCTGGATTTCCAAGCCAGCCATTCAGTGCTGTATCCATTCAGTGATGTTTTAAATTTGGTGTTCACGACCTGAACAATGATATTTGATTTCAGATTCAGGATAGGTAGGCAGTTCTTTAAATATATCAAAGTAAATGATTGCCATTGGTCTCACCATTACATCATGGATTTATCTGTCATTCTCTTTAATCATAATGGCTGGTCCTTCAGTCATACTTACAGTCTGATTTACTGATTTATAGATAGAACCAACTTCTATCTATAATCTCCTTCTGAACTGAAACGTTTTTCTACAGAGGATGTAGTATATACAGTATGCGTTATGTAATGAGGTCTCTTGTTATCAAAGCACAGCATCCCACTCAAATGTTTCACTCTTCTATAAAACATTCACTTCAACAGGCAAGTGGTACCTTTCTTTTTAGTTTTCTTTAGTCTTTTAAAAGCAATCTGAATAAAACACTGAATAACATTGCAGCGCTTTCACTCTGGACACTATTGATGCAATAAATGGATCCGGGCCAACTCTTTCAAGTGGACCGGCTGAGAGTCCAGTCATTAATAACATGCTTTGATATGATCACATACTAATAGTACTATTTCACATACTAGTGAAGGACTAGACACCTATATCATCTTATTAGTGGTCCAGTCAAGACAATCTAGGACACTAGTCTGTCTCTAAAAATAATTTACTTCCACCTGCAAATGGAAAAGTTCAGTGCTCTTCATTTCAGCTTCCCGATCTCATTATTGAGAAAGCTTCATGGGGTGACATTGGCATGCTGGGATATGATATTGCTACCACTTTGACATGAGTGTATATCCCACTGTCAGACATGGTTTTAGACAAAAAAAAGAGTTTATAATAAATGCAAATGGCCCATGAAAGATTGTGCTGATGAAAGCAGCTAATAAGTGTTAGTCTTAGAAGATTAGTGACTGCAGTTTGAATGTGATTGGAATCATTTTATAAGAATGGAAATGTGATGGAATAATATATTTGATGCCTTTTCTGTGAAAATGGATCAGAGAGTATAACTGCTGGCTTTGTCTTTTGTTTTCTTTTTGGAAATGTCTACAGTTTTTGTTAAGAGTTTAAAAGAATACAGAACTGTTTGTTTGGGGTCGTGGCTTCTGATTGGTCAACCAGCTTTCCATCTGTGCTGAAATACATCGCAACTAGGTCACTGCACCCATAAAGGCCAGCTATAAACCTTAGGTTACATGAAAATGACTATATCTCCTAGCTCCATAAGATATGTTTAGTAAAATGTCTGTTGTGTTTTAATATGTGTGTCCTTGTGTGTGTGTGTGTGTGTGTGTGTGTGTGTGTGTGTGTGTGTGTGTGTGTGTGTGTGTGTGTGTGTGTAAGCTTCTATGTAGGCCTGTGTATAACAAACCTTTTAGCCATGACTATATTCTAACCCAGACTCAATGAAAAAAAAAATGGATGAATGTGAATCTGGCAGTGTTTGATGTTGGTTGTTGTTTGTATTGTAGCAGTTTGAAAATAAACTGTATCGTAACTGTATCTATATGTAATCTCGTACTGTATCGCATACAGTACCTTGTCAGTAAAATGTGATCAGCTGAATTCAATTTCTGTTTTGTCAAACAGGTATAAAAAAGGTAAGAATAACATGGCAGCCCTCGTGTGAAGACTGACAAGTGTAAAGACAATCTACTCTAATGTGTGACTCCACCGGCAAGAGACATAAGTATCGCCTTTGATTCGTCCTCTTTTCTACATCTTGCTTCACTTCTGTTTCAGTATTTATGACCTCTTACTATGTTTCAGTGGTCAAAATGATTTTGCCAAGTAAGACATGTTCAACATCAACATCTTTTGTTGATCCTGGATCAACATTACCGTCCAAAAATATAGACTTAACCCAATCCCTACCCCTAAACCTACCCATAATTTATTGCTAAAATCAGTGTGAAATGATAGCTGATTAACAAGGATGAAGAAGAACCTAACCTCGATCATAAGCCTAAAACAGATATTTCCTGAAAAGTTATACCTCAATTCTGATTGGTTGATTATAATGTTGTTCCAGGATCAACAAGGATGATGATCCAGGAACATGTTGTACTTGGTGAAATCACGCTTACCGTGTTTCAATATCCCTACTATCACTACCACTCGTAAACCACGCAACACACACTATAGGCAGTGCAATCCTAACAACCTGTACACTTTGCATTTGTCTGCTATTACACTACTTTCTTTTTCTATTGGTCTCTGGAAATGTCCGTCTGCTGTATACAACAAAGCAGATTTTATTACATCTATTACTAGTCATTCAAGACTAAACCTCATGGCCCCAACTAGAGGACACTGCTACTCCTGCAGCACTCTCCAATAATTTCTCATTTTCCCACACTCCGCGTTTGACTGGAAAAGGTGGAGTTACTGGTATACTTATAATATGATTGGAAATGTATTCCTTTAACTTCTCTGGGTATTACCTTTGAATCACATTCAGTTACTATTACCCACCCTTTTAAAATCAATTTTGTAGTTGTTTATTGACCCCCAGGACCACAAGGTAACTTCTGGGATGAATTAGATGTGTTGCTCTCAAACTTTCCTGAGGATGGTACTCCCCTAGTTATGTTTGGAGACTTCAACATCCATCTAGATAAACCTCTATCTGCAAACTTCCACACTCTGTTTGCCTCTTTTGATCTCAAGAGAGTGTTAACTACAGCTACTCACAAATCAGGCAACCAACTGGACCTCATTTACACACAACACTGCTCCACAGATCATGTACTGGTTACTTCACTGCACACCTTAGATCACTTTCTCCTCACCCTTAATCTTAACATGCTGCTAACAGTGCTACTGATACTTTCTGCTCCACTCTTACATCTTGTTTAGACACTTTCTGCGCCTTGTCTTCCAGGCCAGCCCATTTCACCCACTTCTGCCCCTTGGCTGTCTGATGTTCTCCGCAAACAACATTCTAAGCTCAGGACTGCTGAATGGCTGTGGCGACATGGACAAAAAAAAACTATCACGATTTCTTTGATCAATTTTGTGATTTCGATTTTAATTACGATTTTGACACACAGAGACATGTTTTACAGTCAAAAATGCATGTGTGAATTTGAAACATATTTCCAACAGAAAACCAGTTAGACCTTTATTAAAAAGCCGTAAAATGTCACTAGAACATACATATAGCAAAACAATATATATATATATATATATATATATATATATCCTGGTCAAAGAGCTCTTTGTTGCACTGCCTCAGGTGTTGAAATAGATTTGTTGCACCAGGTTCACCTGTACTCCATCTGCAGTGCATATACAGTATGTAGCATGGACTCATTGTGCTTTCACACAGGACACGTTTTCGGTCCGCTCCTGATCCGCAGCTGTTATTATTTTGGTTTTAAATCCAATTTCAAAAAGTGTACTTTTTCTTGTTTTAAATCTCAAAAAATTTTGTTCACTGTGAAACAGTAGACTTTAATAATTTATGGTGTAATTACTACATTTACTACATAGTGTCAATCCATGTTCATATCTACCACCAACAATGCGGTGTCACTTTAATTCAGCATGTGCAGAAACGATCACTTCATGACTGCTGGAGACACACCACTCCTGGAGCACACTGCCGGACCGCAACCGTGTGCAGTGTGAACACCCTGATCCATTATCAGTTTGCACTGGCTACCAATAGCTGCTCAACATAAAATTCAAGGCATTAATGTTTGCCTACAAAACCACCACTGGCTTTGCACCTCTTTACCTAAGCCATCCCTATTAATAATTTTATAAACCCATAAAAATAAAACCAGAGCGGTTTTTCATCATTTCCAGCAGGAGATCTCAACCTCCTTTGAACACTATAATTGTTTCATAGTTAAAGCACTTGGCCAGACACCCAACTAAAGGCATCTGGATGGCACCTAAAAGCAGGGTTTTTGGACTGCCTTCCCAGTTTCAAGATCCAGCAAACATTTTTAAAACAACATCCTTTATGAATGCTATTGGGGCTGTAATCACCACGTCTGCTGGCACCAGACTTATAACTGGTAGACTGGTACCTCCTTTCTCACCCATGGGTTTAGGATACAAATTTAAATCACAGAGCCGCAACAGAAACCTGTATTGTTATTGCAGAAATTGCACAATCAGCCCAAGGTCATCAAGACTGTGGAACAATGGTTCAAACGATAGAGTCTGGGGCTGGGTTATTGGTTTGTTTAAACAATGTAAGATTGGGGAGTGCTTTGTATATTTGTTTGACAATCACGATAAGTGCTTTAATTAACCTTTAAAGAAATAATTTATTCATCTGACATTGTATTCTCAATCATTTTTGAATAATAAAAAAAAATTGTGGTTTGTAATGAGCGCGAGTGTGAAAAGTGTTTTATTGTCCATGGCAATTAGTCTGAGTGTGAAAAGTGTTGTATTTCCCGTGTCCTCTCATTCCTTTGCGATAACAGCTTCTCTAATTGGTGCATTACTTACAGTAACACTTTGAGTGTAACTGTAAATAACTCCCTTTTGATGACTATTAGCTCCGTTGCGGCTCCAGAGATGGATGACGGGTTTGTCTCATTAGTGAGGAGTCTGTGAATATTCCTTGTCATTCCGTTTACCCTTTCATCTAACAGAGAGTAATGTCCTTTCTAATATGCCTCCCAATGCATGTATTTGAGGTGATTATTTTCCTCCCTCTCCATCAAGGTGGTTAGACAACTTTTTTAATTGCCTGTTATTAAAGTGATAAATAGCTGATGCATTAACAAGTGTTCCATTAATCTCAGGGAAATGTGGCGTCAGTATTAAATGGTACTTCATCTACAGGGAATCCTGCTATCAGCATGTATTGAATGGTATCTTGTGATATAGGATAAGATTTATTCAATACTCTGCACTTTCTAAACAATCAATAAAGCATACGAGGCCAAGGACAGCACATCTGAAATCCTTGATTGATTCCACAGACATATTATATAAGCGATGAATGTTACCCGAGAGATGAATTTTCCTGATATAGCACCAATAAATCAGCTCATTGTTTAGTGATAGTTGTGTAAATGTTAAACACAGCCTGTTTTTTTATGATTCTCACCAGCCAGATCAATGTTAATATTGAGGCATATGCAGACTGTGACACAACCTTAAATCTCCCAGTAGAACTTTCATATTTATGAATTATAGTCAGATTTAAGGATTTACACTTTTTCACAAAAACTTTGCCTGTGGTGTCTAAACAATTTGCACTCAAGGCACAGGAACATCCATTATCTGAGGGAAAGCATGTGGATGCTTATAGGGTCATACATTCTTTAAGAATTAATATATGAAAAATCTAATACATAATTTAATATCTATTTAAATAAAAGAATAAGAATCTGAGATCACTTAAATAACATAATCATATTTCTTCCTTTGCCAGTCACTAATGTGTTCCTTCACAGTTAAGGTAAAGATTACAGAAGGCTGTGATTTTTAGACATACAGTAATAGGTGGAGAGGAAAGAAATTATGATTTTTGAAAGTACTGTCATGTCTGAGTTGAATATAAGATGGAATGATTCATCTAAGATGGTCTAAGCTAAAATGCGTACTTACACTGTCTGTTCATCCAGAACTTTTATTTTTACTGTCCTTTGCACTAGTATAAATGATGTTCATCTGCTTATAGTGTACATACACATACTACATAATCCATCTGTATAGTATGTTCATAATACACCTATCTGTATATCATGCTGATAGTATTTAAAAATCTGTAAATTATGTCCATAGCCTTATCTGTATATTTATTGTACATTTGTAACATATTGTAGACACTGTATATCTGTATATCCTGTACTTACTGCTTATTGCACTTCTGGTTAGATGCTAACTGCATTTTGTTGCCTTGTACCTCACATGTGCAATGACAATAAAGTTGAATCTAATCTAATCTAATCTAAAAATGAAAGAGTAGTTTAATGATTTTTAGAAAGTTTCACTGTTGTGCTGTGTGAACCTGTATTGTTGAGACCTTTATTACAAAATGAATGACAATTACTCACAGTGCATTTGTGTTGTTTCCTTTGGGTCTTTTTTTTAATGGAGTTAGGTGGGTTACTGATTTAGGTTTACTAGCATAATGCTTTAAAATTTGCATTATAAAATAGCAGCACATCAGTGAATTGGTAATGCAGGCAGTTATTTAAAAGGATTTCTTATTTATCTTTGACATTACAAAATTAAGCTCAGGGTAAAAAGAGCATAATACATGAATCCATGAACATCCTTCTTGCAACAAAATGCAGACATCAAAATCATGCGGCATAAACATCAAACTAGTTTAGTAAACAGACTGATTGATCACACTCTATCTGACCTGCTGTAATTTAACAGCTAAACTTCAGGTGGCTCATGACCACATGCCTACCTTTGTTACAGTTTGTTCTCCTGACAGCACATGGTGTGCTACAAAGCAAATCCCTAATGAGGGGAAATGTACGGAATAAAAGAGTTGAGGGCAAATAGCTTTATTAAAACTGCAACAGAAATCTGATTCTTTGAAATTCAGCTGACATTAGAAATGTCTACTGTCTCTGTGCCACGGTCCAGTTCACCACAAGCTTTTAAACCACTCACTGTGGGTACAGAGCTCCAGGGATACACATATATAGCTTCAAAAAAAGCAATTAGCAGAATCATGTGAATAAAAACATCCTTTTAGTGCTAATACATAAATTATTTCACAACAAATGCTGCAAGCTTCTTAGCCGGTAGGTTGCTATGGAAGCATATGGGTAGCGATATTCAATTTGGGATGTAATATGCAAAATGACAATGCAATATGTAAAATGGCAATGCATTTCTGTATTTACATTTTCCAATACATTTGTGCGTTTTGGTGCAAAATGAAAATGAAAATTAAATGACAATTTCCATTTGCCATTTCATACACCAGTTTTAATATGTAAAATGAATACTAATTTTAACGCTTTATAAGTTGCAAAATTAAAATGAAAATGTATTACAGAAATGATTAGATATGTATAACATGTTCAAGCAAAAACTGTGGCAAAATTATCATTTAAATGCTATTTTTCTTAAATGCATTAACACTCACAGTCAAGACACTTCGATTGCATTTTCATTCAATGTCCCGCAATGAATGTAGCAAAATTCAATGTGCACATTGAAAATGCATTCCGAGCCGATCACGTGTCCGCCCCCTCCCGTCATGTCAATCACTGCGTGAACAAGGCGGGGCTTGCAGAAGGTCAGAGACTCAAATCTCAAGAAGAGGATTCAAGTGACAGAACATGGACAAGACAGTTGGTCCGTGTACGTTTTGATCATTTCGGTTTATGGGTTCAATATTTCATTCGCACTTGTGGGCGGCGCTGAAGCGCTCCTTTCATCTGATTGGTCGAATCGCTCCACCTTCAGCACAGTCTTTTCATTCTTTCAGGCAAAATATAAGAGTCAGTGTAAGTGTAGCACTTTAATGTCTGAAACCACCGCTCACTGTTAATTAGCATAATATTTGAGTCAGATGTAGCTGGGCACATAATTCGTAGTCTGATTTCTAAAACACAGAGGAAGTTAAATAGTAGTTTGCAGTCTTTAGACCAATTCACACTGCACTGTCAGATGGCGAGCTGGTTTTGTCTGATCAGTGCATCACCCCTATTGGCGTCTGTTGCTATTAGTCTGCACTATGTACACCACACATTGTGTCCAGTAGTCAGTTTTTAATTTTAATTAAAGATTTTTATTGATTTCATTCAATACTAAAAAGTATTGTGGTTGTAGCCCTCTTCTTTTCTTATTCTTCTTTCTTAAATCAACAAAAGAATACTAATCCTGAATGACTGACTGAATGAATGAATGAGTGTCATCATTTGGCACAAAGCACATTTATGAGAGTGAAATGCATTGAGGGTGACACAAAAAGGTTTGTTCAATGTCCAATGCTCACATGATGGTAAAGGTTTGTCGAAAGTGTGGGAATAACAGTGTCCTCCCTTCAGTGTGTGTCCATCCAAGGTGAAACTTATCCGTCATCATGATAATGACTTGCATCTAGACTGGAGATCGGTTTTACTAACAGAATACTGGCATGACAAAACATTTAGTTAAAAACTACCTCAAAGAAATAGTGCAGTTTCTGTATAAATGACTGGTATGTTATCTGTGTGCAGATAACACAGTGTCCGCATTCACTATAAGTGTTTGGATATACAACCACTTGATGAGAAACAAGTCTTTCTTAGTGCTTGTAGTCCATGTAAGTCTCCTTCTCTATTGTTCAGTGTGGAGGTACTTGGTTAGTTTATCGATTATACGATACCCTCGCTGCGTTTACTCCTCCACACCACTAGGGCAGTCATGAGTAGCGTCACCAGAATGGGCACCACAATAAAAGGCCCCAAGATCCGATTGGGTGGATCGTGAAGCAGCCGTCCAGACATTGAGCAGTCATGGAAGTAGTGCCTGTGCACCCGGATGAAGAATTCGTCCACCATTCGGTTGGGCCAGAAACAGTTCATCTTCAGAGCCACCAGGAACGTGCAGTTGGTCAGTTCTCCATAGGACCTTTAGGAGAGCAAACAGGAGAGTGTCAGTGGTTCGCATAAGATGGTGTTGTACATTTTTAAAACTGAACTCCTGTTTTCAAAGGAGTAATGAGAAAGTGGTTTAAATGTGAAGTGTGTGAAATACTTTCTCCTGGCCTGTGGGAGGTAGGAGATGTTCAGAGCAAAGTACAGGAAAGCTGCTTGCAGGTTTTTATCTCAAAGAGTGCAAACAATGTGGCACTTTCAAAACATTGCTCTTTTAAAATAGTTCAACATGGCAAATTTTTACTTACTGCAATGGCTATTGGGGGGGGGGGGGCAAACTGAGTTTCTGCAACTGTGAAACAATTAAATGATTCACTGTTTTTGAATCACAGGTCAAAACAATGGAAATGCATCAAAAACTCCTTGACAAACCAACTGCCAATGTTCTCTTGAAAGTGCAATCTATTAAATGCTATCTACCATGAAATATTAATGTACTAATGTTATGCAAGACCATTACTTAAACATTAAGTATTTGTATAATATTTTATTTTGCTAATTAAAAGGTTTTTATTTTGTGTGTTTGGCTAATCTGTCCAATAAGAGACTGCTATGCCTCCTTTTGTTATAAAGTTATATTATATTATACATGTAAAGTTAAATATAAAGTTATGTTATATTATAAAACAAATAAAAAATAAATAAATTGTAAAGACACTAGTTGATGGGTTCAATTGCTCCCTAGTGGCAACCTTTGAACTTTTGAAACGTTTCAACAGATATGAAGTGACAGAGACTTTGGCAGTTTGGCAACATTGGTTCAAATTAAAATACTGCAAAGGTTTCAAAGCTTCACAAAGCAATGTTTTGAAACATTCATCAACTAATGGCAGTTACTGGAAATAACTTTAATATTTTCAGTTTGCCATTATTACTAAATACAATAGGCATGTTTTATTGGTAGCAGTACAAATATGTTGCAGTACAAAGTACTTTCAAAGAAAAGGTATCTGGTTGATAATGTTTTATGCTTGTCTTTATCATTTTGTACCACCAGTGATACAGAATTTACACAAGTTTTCTATTTTATGCTATTTTAAAATAAGCATGTCAATACCTGTAAGATTTCAAGATTGTAACCATGGAAAAACAAAGCATCATATTGTGGAGCTCACATGTGCTAACTATTTGCTTAGGTTCACATGAATCTCTCGTGCTGTTCCCAATCATCCATAAAATGCATGTCTGCATATTTGTGTAAGAGCGTGCTTGATAACTGTTTTTATTAAGCTGGAATAATTCTCTCAGCGACCCTTAAGGAGCCCTGCTGGAATGAGATCATCCCAATGATGATGATGTTGATGAAGATTTTCTGAGACTGTTGTTCAGATGAGCTCTTAATAGGCCCCTGTGTGAGTGTTCGACCCCGATCCCCCTCCCATGGGCCATCTATTTATAAGCCCAGTCAGCCTAGCGTGAGATGCCTGGCATAACCAGCGCAGACTTTTAATCAAGAGTTTTCTTCCGGGCCTGTTTTGGGGGCTGGAGCTGACCGCACGCCCCCTCCACGCACATTTCACCCCGAGGGATAAAGATGGCTCTCAGGATGGCAGCTCAAACACTCAGGCAGAGCAAAAAGCGCGTCTCATCTTCCCAAAGACCCTTGTGTGACACATATGAGTGTCTAGGTCACCCCTGTGTGCACAGCTGGGCTGTAGAGGCTAAGGGTGTTTGGTAAAGGAAATGGGATGATTTAAATAAGTCAGCGGAGAATGACTGGAACTACTGAAGATTCAAGCGAGGGGTTTAAAGGATTGACTTGGAAACTGAAGTTTAAGCACTAAGCTGTCCTATGTATATTTCCTTTTTTATGATTCTTATTTTTCATGCCCATGTACAGCAATTTTATACTGATCGTCATATGGCTCATCTTTTGTTGATGTTTGTATCGGTGTGCTTGGGTACCAGTCATAGAGATGGTTGTGATGCACGTTCAGTAATGGTGGTGGGACAGAGTTTGTATTACTGGTATTAAAGTTCAAGAGAAGCTCCAGGTTGTGTTAAACCCAGTCTGTTAATGGACTGACCCTGAGCTCACACCCCTGACCAGCTCTGTCTGCCTGTGTATTTATAGCATTCACAATAAAGACTAAAATAGACAAAGAACCATCCAACTGTATCTCCACAATGGACAGTTAAATAGTTGTCTAATAACGGAAAGTAGCACAGTATTTATTTGCCTCATTTTATTTGTACTGGTGTTTTTGTTAAGCTTTATTATTGCTGCTCATACTATATATTATACAAACATCTAAACATACTCAACTTTGGCACATAACTTTTAACTATTTCACTGTTATTGGTACCATCTACTGCAATTTTGGTATTGAGACAGTTAAAGCACAGCACAAACAGATGTATAAGAATACACATGCATGTACAATAGCCTATATGTGGCCTCATATGAAGCCACAAAGGAGCACAATTGCAAAGGGCAAAAGATAGATCCATACAAATAGCATAAATGGCCTAAAAAGTCATATAGTGACATTTCATAAGGCCACTAAAGAGGTCGCCACCATGAACATGAGCAAATCAGAAGTCTAATAATATCATATTCTTTAGGTGGATTGCTGTTTATGTTATAAAGATGTGGACATAAGGTTGTGGCCTTATGTCACATCCATCTCTACATCAGTCATCACATTTTCTTTACTCTGTAATTGCTTTAAACACAATGCCATTGTAAGCCTATAATACATTCATGTAACTTGAAAGCCATTTCGGTTGCAAGAGCAGCTGCCTAATTCATTAGGAGCACATCAAACTAGGATGAGAAGTGCTCAACTTGTGGAAAATTAGCTTTTGGTTTCTGCTCTGCTGAGGAGACAAATGAGCATTTCATCAAGTTTCTGTGTTTATATATCTAAATGCACAGAGTGATGAAGAAGAGATGTCAAACGTATCATCACCAGCTTGAACAGAAACAGCTGTGGCAATATTCAGCCTGTAGCATCATTTTGATATGAGGTAATTTAGTGAACGAGTTAAATTTGGATGTTTAATCATGAGGAGCCCCAGGAGCTTCGTTTTTGCCCTGTCAAAACCTATTATCATGCAATTAGCAAGTGAATACAGATAAGATGAAGCGGTTCTGGCTTAAATGCACTCACTGCAGATGTGAGACAACACATGATGGCTTTGTACGGAGGCCATCAATTACTCTCATGACACTCCAAACCCATGTGGAATACAAAAGATGTTGAGGCAGAATAAAGTCTTAAATGTATGTCTGGTTCCTCACACTATCTACTACAAGATCACAAGATCTACTATTATGGTGCTACACTTTTTGTATAATTAGGCAAAATTACAACTTGAATAAAACTTTTTTTTTTTTATTAATAAAAGTTTTAGGGGCAAAACTGTTGGATGTGGGGAAATTACATCACAAGCGGGACAGTCACACATTGTGTAAACATGAATATAAACCATTGTCACAAAATATTTATTTTTAACAGATTTTAGTAGCTTAAGGATCTGAATACAAGAACACAAAAGTGTACAAAGTTTATCTATTAACAAGAAAGTTTTTTTTTCAAATGATTTCTCATATTAAGTTTATCATCTCAATTATCATTTACCTTATGTTTTTTATCATTATTATTATTTAAGGGGGAAGTCTTTGGCAGCACTGTAAAGATCAATTGGAAAAAATGCCCAAATGTCTGTTCTTGAGAAAATGTCTTGTTTTGCACATGAAGAAACTAATCTGATATAAAACATGGTAACACTATTATATACAGTGTCATTGTTACGCATGTGACATAATACATAGTTATAACAGTCAATTATGCATAATTATATGCAACTAACCCCAGAGTAGGTACATACTGTTAATATTACTCAGTTCTTAAATGTTTTATTACTGTAACTAGCATACCTTCAAATAAGTATAACCATACAGAGTTTAATATAAAAGGAAGTCTTTGAGTCTATAATGGGTGACTGCTGGTGCTTTTCTCCATTGACCATATGGTGTCTTGTAAGACAGCAGATTCAATTTCAAAATGGTTTAACGCCGCTAAATATAACTAGTAAGGGACAAACATCAACACAGAGAGACCATGACTACGGCACACTGTCAGTGCTCAGGCTGTGGGATGAGGGTTTCCTGCAACTAAAAACCAATCACAGAACAGAGATCACAGCAGGGATTTTATGTTGGTGTTTCATGATCAATCGCTGCTTTCGGTAAAAGCCTCTTTGCAAAGTCTGCAGTACAGTGTTACCTCATGCTCAAATAATAAGCCCCTTTCACACTGCATGTTGGGGTCCCTGAAAATTGATGGAGTGCTTTCTCTGTGAACACAAACACGTCCCAGGATTGATTCCGGGACCGATCCCAGGTTGGGGACCTAGTAACATTGACGGGATCAGTCCCGGAAAGAGCTCTGTGTGAACAAAACCCAGAACCAATGGCATAAAGTGTGTGTCATAGTGAGAACTCTTTTACAGGGTGTTTTGAAGGCAGATCAACGTTTGCAATGAAAAAGTATGTGCAAACTGTAATGAAGCAGAGATCAGTTTTAAATCCTCCCTATCTTGAAGCGGAGATCGTTCGCCAGTTTAAGTGAAAGTTAACGTGCCTAGCGTTTTCGACTTGTACATTACGCATCACATCCTGATGTCACGTGTCATTACAGGACCTTTACGGGTTGTGTGTGAATGCACGCAAAGATTCCGGGAAATCACTGGCAGTGTGAATGAACCAACAATTGCCGGGACACATTACCCGTGTATCATCCGGAATGTCAGTGTAAAAGGGGCTATACACTGCACAAATAACTGTCTTAGTAGTTTTGTCTAGTAAACAAAAACTTTTTTTTATTAAACACACACACACACACACACACACACATATATCTTGGTCTGAGCTGTCGACACGACAGATCTCGTCACAGTTGTTGTTGTTGGTGCGTCCTACGATGTGAATAGAGGCCGATCCTTGACGCACATGACCAGCCACAGGTGTCGCACACAAACTGGCTAGATGTTGTTCTAGATGTTAAGGCATTGTGCTTTCTGCGTCTTCGTTTGTCTACAGCAGTAACAATACGGCTGAGCTCAAAGGAGTGTATGGCAGTGTGGCACTGTGCTCGCCATGATGTCCTGTCTGCAGCCATCTCTTCAAGGTCATTTGGGTCCATATTGCACAGTTTCAAATTGGCTTTGAGGCCATCCTTGTAGCGTTTTAGTTGCCCTCCTTGAGAGCGCATGCCACTCTGGAGCGGTCCATAAAAAACCTGCTTCGGTAGGCGTGAGTCTGCCATACGTACAACATGTCCAGACCAGCGAAACTGCGCAGCAAGCAGGAAGGCCTCAATACCAGTGATGCCACAGGTCTGAAGTACCTCAATATTTGGGGCCTTGTCCTGCCATTTAACATGTGCAATACGACGGAGACAGCGCATATGGAACTGATCAAGTTTGGTAATCTGCCGGCGATAAATGGTCCAGGACTCAGATCCATACAACAGCACAGTGAGGATGACTGCCTTATATACTGCCACCTTTGTGTCCAGTCGAATGCCGTGCTCATCCCATACTCTCTTGGACAGTCGACCGAAGGCAAAACTAGCTTTTGCGATGCGGGCACTGATGTCGGAGTCCGCTGTTGTATCAGCTGCAAGAATGCTACCGAGGTAGCAGAATTTGTCAACGGCCGCCAGCACTGTCTTATCTGCAGTGATTACCGGTGGATTGGAGTTTGACTTGTTCACCGCTTGAAGCATGAATTCAGTCTTCTTTAGACTGACAGTAAGCCCAAACCTAGAAGCTGCAGTTCTATACACTGCACAAGTAACTGTCTTAGTAGTTTTGTCTAGTAAACAAAAACTTTTTTTATTAAACACACACACACACACACACACACACACACACACATATATATATACACATATATATATACACACAGTACAGACCAAAAGTTTGGACACACCTTCTCATATGAAAATTGTAGAGTCACACTGAAGGCATCAAAACTATGAATTAACACATGTGGAATTATATACATAACAAAAAAGTGTGAAACAACTGAAAATATGTCATATTGTAGGTTCTTCAAAGTAGCCACCTTTTGCTTTGATTACTGCTTTGCACACTCTTGGCATTCTCTTGATGAGCTTCAAGAGGTAGTCACCTGAAATGGTCTTCCAACAGTCTTGAAGGAGTTCCCCGAGAGATGCTTAGCACTTGTTGGCCCTTTTGCCTTCTGTCGGTGGTCCAGCTCACCCCTAAACCATCTCGATTGGGTTCAGGTCCGGTGACTGTGGAGCCCAGGTCATCTGGCGCAGCACCCCATCACTCTCCTTCTTGGTCAAATAGCCCTTGATGCCTTCAGTGTGACTCTACAATTTTCATAGTCATGAAAATAAAGAAAACTCTTTGAATGAGAAGGTGTGTCCAAACTTTTGGTCTGTACTGTATATATATATATATATATATATATATATATATATATATATATAAAAACAGCAGATACTTGCAGAAAGTCCTTTAAAACATGTCGAGCATGTGTATCTACTGCAGTTACAAAAGCTGTTGATCTCTTTCCCCTGGATACTAAAGGGGATGTGAATTGTTGAAACATACTATAAGGTGTCACCATCGCTGGCTCTTTTTCTCTCTCTATCAAAGTCATTAAGTGTCATCAAGGCTAACAAAGGGGTTAAATGCTTTCAAGTGTGGTCACATTCCACAGAGCTACTGGAAACTATCCCACAAGCACCTGGACTATTATGTGAATTGTGCATGCTCAGTGGAACAGATGGACCTCTGGATCAGAACCTAAAGCTTGCGACTGCATGGAGAGCAACAGCAGGAATCTGGCTTCAAAACAAGTTAAGCTTTATCGACAGTATGGAGCATTCTTGAGGGTTTAAAATGAGGGTTTGCTGGAATTTAACAGTGGGATAGTGAGACAGGAATTTTCAGTTCCCACAAAGGTACCAAAAATATTATACACATTTTGGTGTTAAATCTTGGTGGTAGAATGAAGCTATATAGCGGTACTTCCACATATAAATTCAAAGACTTCTAAATGCAGACATTGCAGCAAGTTTTATGTTTCTCCATACCACTGCATTCAGTTCCTACTTTTTAACTCCAGGACAGTTTGTGAACCAGCAATTCTACATTTCAGCTGCTGTCGCCAAAACTGTCACTCTGCTTCTCTTCTCTCCTTTAGTTTCTTTCTCACTTTTCAAGTGATCATATGGGCTGCCCGTCCTCATCAGGGACAGGGCAAAAGGTCACAGAAGGACCCAAAGAGTCAGAACTGCTCAAACACCAGATGGTGTACAAGGAAATGATGAGTACAATGAGTGAGGACCCCTGAGCTGGAGTTACAGGACCTCAGATGTATTACTGGCTTCAAGAGGATAATGTTCGTCATGGAACAGATTGCAGGAGAGGCCTAAAGGGAAAAGCCTGAATATTTTCTGGCCTGAAAACATGACCCTTCTGTGTCACAGCTTTATCCACTATACATTTATTGAAGCAGTCCTCATACTTTTTAAATTAGGCTTTTTAACAGTTCAATTAAACTCAGTACGGTATATTGTAAAATGATATAGAAGTTTAATTACCAGCTATAACATAATTCAGTTCAAATATCAACAAAGAACATTTATAAGCCGGCCTATAATTATACTTTTTGAACACATTAACATGGTTTGACAGTGTAACCCCTGAGTTTCACAAATCCAGATAACACACATCAAAACCTCATAAAATGGAAATGAAGTATGAATGAAGCCTAAATTAAATCTGATTACAAACAGATTACAAATTTGAAAGATTCAGACCAGACATGTGCTGGTCAAAATTTAGTTTAAATTCATGAAGTGATGCTTTCTAAATATCTTTCAGCTGTTCAGGAGAACATGAACCGTCATGTAACCATTAGCAGATTATCTCAGCTATAAAGCACAAAGTCATTCCTTTCTTTGCTAACTAGAGACTGACAGCAACAAAGATCACTAAGGTTTTCATTCTGCTACTTGTTATCTGTGAAATGAAGATATAAATATATTGCTGTCCTAAGTTCCAAATCTCATTTGTTCATGCGCATATTTAAACTTGAAGTGTCAAGACAAGTTTTAATGTACTTTTTTTAAATGTACTTACCCTACACTGTCATTGTGTGGGGACAAAAAAAATCTGCAAAACATCTGTTGTGTGCCACAGAAGAAGGAAAATTAGGTTTGAAACAAAATGAGGGTATGAATTTTCTTTTCATTTTTTTTTGTTTGGTTAAATTAAAATCATGTCCTGCAATAACCTAAAACCACAACAAGATCTCCAGTTAATGTCTCCACTCTGATTTAATGTAAACCTGCTGGGATCGGTGCTCGTTAAATCAGTAGCAAAATGCTTCATGGTGAAGTTTTAACATCTGTTCTTTAATTAGATTTTTTTAAAAGAGTGGAATTTATGTTTTAGACAAACACCTGCCTATACAGAGGCATGCAAACGTTTGAAAACCCCTTGCAGAATCTGTGAAAATGTGAATCATTTTAACAAAAAAGAGAGATCATACAAAATGCATTGTATTTTTTTTTTTTTTTTTTAGTACTGTCCGGAGTAAGATATTTTATATAAAATATGTTTACATATATTTCATAAGACTAAAAAAAAATATTGCTGAAATTATTAAAATAACCCCATTTAAAAGTTTGTGAACCCTTGGTTCTTAAAAATGTGTAATCCACGACTGTCTTTGTTTTGTGATGGTTGTTCATGAGTTTCTTGTTTGTTCTGAACAGTTAAACTGAGCACAATTCTTCAGAAAAATCCTCCAGCTCCTGCAGAGCATCTTTTTCCAGCATCATTTTCCAGCATCTTTTGCATATTTGAACCCTTTCCAGCAGTGAATGTATGAATTTGAGATCCATCTTTTCACACTGAGGACAACTGAGGCACTCAACAAAACTATTTAAAAATTGTTTAAACATTCACTGATGCTCCAGAAGGAAACACGATGCATTAAAAGCCACAACTTTTGAACAGGATGAAGATGTCCAATTCCACTAAATTCAAGTTTATTTGTATAGCGCTTTTACGTTTCACGTTTTACGTTTCTACAATATTTAGTAGTATCTTATCAGTGGTGACTGTCAGTTTATGTGGATATAGCAGAAATGTAAGGAAAAATCAATTAAAGAGGTAATCCAACAGACGATGAAGAGCCGGGGGTTTGAGACGATCAAATCCCCGGGTTCTTAATGCATCGTGTTTTCTTCTGGAGCATCAGTGAATGTTTGAACCTTTTAATAGTCCTCAGTGTGAAAAGATGGATATCAAAATTCATACAGTCACTGCTGGAAAGGGTTAAAATATGCAAAAGATGCAAAAGAATCTGCAGGATTTTTATGAAGAACAGTGCCAAGTTTAACTGTTCAGAACAAACAAGGGACTCATGAGCAACCATCACAAAAAAACAAACAAAAGAAATGTTGTGGATAATCCAGGTAACCACACACAGTATTAAGAACTTTTGAATGGGGTTATTTTAATAATTTCAACTATTTTTTTGTTTTGTGGACTATATATACACATCTTTTATGTAAAATATATTACTCAGGACAGTACTAAATAAATAAAAATACATGGATTTTGTATGATCTTTTATTTTGTCAAAATTATTTCACTGATTCTGAAAGAGGTTCCCAAACTTTCGCTTGCCACTATAAATCACAGCTCTGCCATTTTAATTTATAGATATTTTACAAGCATTTTTTACCTCCAAGGCTGTGCTTTAAGAGGAGCTTAAAGAACATACCAGAATTCACAGGAATGACCCCTTGAAGGGCAAAAGGGTTAGTCTGTAGATTGCTGGTTCCCTCTGAAGCAGTTTAATGCTCCAATGCCCGGGTGAGACAATTTGCTGAAGTGCAAGGGTGCTGACCTCCTCTGATCATTTGTATACATCCTTAATTACCTGCAGTCGACTGCCCTCAGTGCTCAATAAGTCTTACCTCACCACTTCTGAAGCTCACTGGAGGCCACATGCTGTTCTACTGTGTTGCTCTGATCTCGTCTCAGACCTGTGGGTGTCTTTAGACAGTGCTTTGTGCATAATTGAGCAATGGAGCTCGATGACCTCATGGAAGGAGCCGAGGGGCCATACATTCTTTAATGAGTGCTGTTTCACAGGTGCGCGGGGCACTTGAACCTGCTTTAAGATCTGAGAACACCATGAGATCCCTAGACCTATGAAATCCCAACCTTTGAGCAAAACCACTCTCCTCGAAGGCTGACAAATTGAGCCTGGAGTCTAACTTGATTGTTAAAAAATATTGCATTGAAGTAATATTGTTCACTTTCTGTCATAAGAGATTAATGGCATGCATTTTTCTATTGATTTAAAGCAGGTTGGAATCAATCATTATTGATGTACTCTATATATTAAATAAAGCCAGCCAACTCACATGTGTGCTTGTTATTGAGGTTTAATGGCATCCTGATCCTTTAGAAATGAAGGCAGAAAAACATTGTTAGCCAGGATGTTAAGGCTTTGATTTTGTTTAGTGGGCTGAAGCACTTCTGATGTAAAAAAGCATGAAATAAAATACCAGAGATCAAGGTCATCACTGTTTATTACTACCAACCATTATACACAGTGAGCACAATCTATGACTCAGTGTCTAAAGGGAATCAGCTTTTAATATAGTTGACATACTCAGTCAAACAGGCCATATGAATAATCATTTTCTGTCATAAATGACAGCTCAGTTTAACAACACCCGCAGGAATAAATCGTCCTCCTGAACTCAATCCTTTTTGTTTGCAACCTTAGGGCAACATTCTGAGATTTTGATCTGACTGACAACAAACGCACCAGCAATTTTGTTAAAGAGCACGGAGAACATTTTGCTCAGATAATCATTCCAGCTGAGTAAAGCAAAAATCTGGGATACAGTGAACCATTTACAATGAAAGTGAATGTAAAGTTAAGATATTCAATAGATAAACAATATGTGTTAACACTATTTTTGTGTGAAAAATGGTTTATAATCTTTTCTGTGTAAAGCTACATCTAATTTTACAACTATGCTGCCATGACAATGAAGGTTTTAAACACTAAAATAATAAACATTTTAAAAAAAATAATGTAAGTGCTTTAAAAAAAATGATTAAGCTTCAGATGTCTTGTGCTTTTAAATCCTTCAGTAATTGGCCCCCATTCACTTCCATTATAAGTGCCTCACTTTAATATAAAGGAAAAAAAGTTATGAAAATATCATAATTTAATCACTTACATGTTGTTCCAAACCTGTATGACTTTCTCCTGTGGAGCACAAAATATATTTGGAAGAATGTTTGTTACCAAAAAGATTTGATTACCATTGACTTCCACTGTATGAATAAAAAAAAAATATTCAAAATATATTTTATGAACCATAGAAGAAATAAAGTAATTGGAACAACATGAGGGTTGGTAAAGGATGGAAATGTTTTCAATTTTGGGTGAACTATCATTTTAAGCACTGTAAAACTCAGTCAGCATTTTGCACCTTGGCATGAGCTACAATAGAAACGAGTTGGGCCACATGGGAAAAAAGTGTCTGGAGTGTTGATGACAGGGACTGGCAGACCTTGCTGGCCCTGATCCGACAGCTTAGACATCCAGTGTCACTTTTCTCGACTGTATCTTTCTCAAATGTTGCACTGGAGCACAACGGCTTCAGTCTGACTTCAGAGTGGCAGAGTTTTTAGGGTCATTTGTCAAGGGCACAGAAGTAAAGACAAGACAGTTCTTCTTGTTAACCTGGAAATGTGAAAGTTCTTCCATATCATGTGTTTCCTGGGGCACCATGAATAACCTCTTCCATTATGTCACAGAGACAGCTGGGCATATTGAGGCATTCCCAGGAACGGTGTATGCCTGGAGCTGTGCCACATGGCACACTAAATCCCTCTGAAGTATGTGATAATATGGGAACCCTGTCATCTCTCTTACTGAGAAAACTCTGCTCTTCACTGACCTTGTCATGAAGTGTTCAAATAAACACGCAGTCATGTCAGCTGCAAGGTAGGATTGCACCGAACAAAAGTTGTTGAATGAGTGCTGAACCAACGTGTGTGTGATGTGAAATGGTTAGGGGAAGTTGGGGGTCAGTAATTTTTTTGTGTTTGAAAGAGGTTTTTATATGCTCAAAAAAGTGAAAACTGTAAGATTGTGAAATATTTAAAATAGCTGTTTTCTATTTTAATGCATTTTAAAATGCAATTCAATCATGTGATGACAAAGCTGAAATTTCAGCAGCTATTACTCCGGTCTTCAGTATCACATAATCCTTATGAAATTATTCTGATATGCTAATTAGCGTTCAAGACACATTTCTTATACTCACAATTAATGCTGCTTAGTATTTTTGTGGAAACCATGACACATTTTAAGAATTCTTTGATAAATGGAAAGTTATAAAATATAGACATGTTCTGCACTCTAGGATCGCTGTCACGGTATTCTGTTTCCTCTCCAACCACACAGGAAAGAAAATGACAATAAACCTACTGTGACAATAATTAATAGCTATGGAGCATGTGTCAGCTAAGAATTACCAATGATATAATAAAGCCTTGAAGTGGCATGTTGATCACTCACTCAACTGTGTCCTCCCAGCTGCACCACTGGCGCTGATCGAGAACCTCCATGTCCAGCTTGAACTTGGCCAGGCAGAACTCCTCAATGACATTGCCATAGTGACCACTGCATGCTGTAGTCAGCACAGACAGATTGACTGCAAGAGAAAAAAATTAATTATATACATTATACACACACACACGTTTATTTTATATACAGTATATATATATATATATATATATATATATATATATATATATATATACACAGTATATATATATATATTGTTTTTGTTTTTTGTTTTTTTGCTTTTGCTTTATTTGAGGTGGAAAAAAATATTTTCTGAAAGTAACCACATCTATTTCTTATTCTCCCCACAGGAATAATGAGGCAACTGGTTACCTGGGATTTGTTTTTATAATACCTAGAATGTGATAGAAGATTTTGACTGTATCTGTCGTTTGTGTTACAAGATCTAAATAACCATAAGAATCAGTAAAGATCAGAAGTACCGTGGTTCTCAGCAATAAGATGCATAACCTGTACAGTGCATACTATTGCTGGATTAAGTGCCAATAGAAACAATGCAAAACAAAAACTATAATGTTTATGATGTGCTAAAAGTGTTGAGAATGGGGAACATGCCCTTGCCATATTTATGCGTCTCTATAATAATGCTGTTTACAAATCCCCTTCCTCTAAACTTTCTCATCAATCATACAGTAGTTCATAATGGTTAATTGAATGTTCTGGGTTTAATATAGACACAGAAATGAAATTAGATTCACCCTGCAGTTGTAAAAGACATAAATCAAGCTTAACTTGATTGAATCCTGGACATTTCTTTAAAATTGAACATCACCTCCAGATAACCAGCAATCCTGCTGTAATTAATACATTAATTTAATTTAAAACTCTCCAGCAAAGTCAGTTACAGATTTAACATTCAAGATGAATAGAATGGAATGTAAAAGAAAAAAAAAACTCGAGGAGAAACAATGATGAGTCATTTCATTAAATCTGATATAATGGCATTAATGTGCAGCTCTCAAAAAAAAAAAACTGCCTTTTAAAACAGTGCAGCCATTGTCTGGCTGTCATTTTCTTTCATTTCTGCTGCTTGCTCTCCCTCCTATTGTTTTATTCTCCTACAGAGATCTACAGGAGCAGTGTAGCTCTCGCCCTCAGTGCCGTAAAGAAAGCAGCTGATCAGTATGAGAGACGGACTCACGGTCAGAGCCACAGTGACGGCAGCTCTATCACATCAATTAGGCTATGTGACAGGTGAAACTCCCTCGAGAAAAATAAAGAGAGAAAGAAACATGTTTGTGTGAGGTCTCAAAAATGAAGAATTTCAATCCGACTTTCTATGATAATCCTGAAGGATCCCAATGTGAATTCACTGGATAAAATGAATCCCTACAGGGATTTTTGGCTTTTTATAGAATAGTGTAAAGGCTAGATTTGGGTTTTATTTAAAATAAAAACTTGTTCTCTAGAACACAGTTCCCAGTAGGATTGATTCCAAAGAGAATCCTTACACATTTTTTTTATTATTATTATTAATTTATCACCCAGGTTGCAACTGAAATAACTGTATTAGTGCCAAAAAAAATAAATAAATAATAATAATAATAAATAATTGCAGGAATGAAATCTTTATGGGAAATGGCTAAGGACTTTATAAAACACTCTGGGTTTAATCCAAAAAGGAAATGAGTGAAATGAATGCAACGAAATGCAAATGAATGCAACATTACAACCTCAAACCATATTTGCAAATAAAAATAAACTTGGCAGCGGGGAGATGAAATAATGATAAAACTACAAAATGCATAAGAGAGCATAAATTCCTCAAAAACACTAGATACTGCAAAGTTTTAGATAGATATGGGAATATGTTCCTGCTTCATTTTATATACCCAAATAACTCTGGATATCAAGTAAATCCTCCAATGATTGGAGCTACAGTATCAGAGACTGAAATGGAATATAGCAGATTATAAAGATTTCTCCAACATAACAATCTGATATTACTGAAAAGAAACATTTATATGCATCATATTGCTTCAAAACCTGACTTAAGAAACCTTTTATCCAGAATTGTTAAATGAGAATTGTGTTGTAAACTGTTAAGAATGTTAACTTGTGGACATTAACCAGTCTGATGACAAAGTGCACCTACATTAGGGTTAACATAAAACACAACAACAAAACACAAAAACAACAATGGTAGTAACAGTATAGAAAAATAAGAAGAAATGACAAATGGGTAATAGTAGAAGTATTTAAATAGTAATAGGACGTATAATAATAATGATAATAATATTTTGTGATGATGGCAACAGTAGTAATTGCAGTAATTGTGGACTTCAGGAAGAGACAGCAGCAGCCCTATACTCCTCTTATGATCAGCGGGACCCTTCTGGAGAGGGTGAGCAGCTTCAAGTACCTTGGTGTAAACATCTCCGAGGACCTGACTTGGACTACACACATTCAAACACAGGTTAATAAAGCCACGCAAAGACTGTACCATCTGCTACAGCTGAGGAAATTCAGGGTCTCACCAGCAATCCTGAAAACTTTCTATTCAGGGGCTATAGAAAGTGTATTGACTCAGTGTATCTCAGTGTGGTACGGGAACAGCTCCAGTCAAGACTGCAAAGCCCTGCAGAGAGTTGTGCGCTTAGCTGAGCGCATCTCCGGGTCTGCTCTCCCCTCTCTTCAGTACATCCATCTCAAACACTGCAAAAGCAGAGCTGTTAAAATCACCAAGGACTCTACCCACCCCAGTAACCATCTTTTCATTTTGCTGCCATCTGGTAAGCGCTTCCGTAGCCTGATGGAAAAAACCGAGAGACTCAGGAGGAGTTTCTTCCCACAGGCCATCAGGCTCCTAAACTCAAAACCAGGCTCTTAACATCTTCATATCTACACTTAATATTCATTTATCAGTAAGATATTCATCATTCTCTACCTCACATTGACATACTGACAGTGTCAACCTGTTTGCACATTGCCTCTTGTACATCCCTGTGTATCTTAATATTTAAGAATACAGTTTACTTTCATGCACATTATTTTGCGTTCTATATTAAATTCTAAAGTATACTGTACATCTTTTTTATATTTTATTCTTATATTTTTATTGTTTACATTTATTTCATTCTTTCATAGGTATATTTATGTATATTTTCATCTGTGTTGTATCCTTTAATAATTGCACTGTCCATGGAGCGGACCTGACTCACATTTCCCTGCTGGTTATATATGCTCTATATAATTGTGTATGTGATGAAGAAAAATCTTGAATCTTGAATCTAATAACAATAACAGTAGTGATACTAATGCTAAAAGATGGTGATAATATTTTGTGTGGACGGAAAGAGCAATATCAATAATAATTATAATTAAAGCTGCAAGCAGCGATGAACGGGCCCTCGCACCCGGGCTCACCGGCAGCGAGTGGCTTTAGTAAATAGGTGAACGGTGAGAAATATGCATTTAAACTCATAAATATAAGTAGAATATATCAATGTTTATTCCATATATGTTCCAATCTTCCTGTTGCCAGCAGGTGGCGCTATCATTATAATGGAATATTGGCCTTCAGATGTGTTCAGGGCTGCACTCTTATCGAACATGTGAAGTTTGGGGAAGATCAAACATTTTATGCCTGAGTTACAACAACTTCTCTTGCTGTGGCGAGACATCAAATTGTGTCATTTTTGCCATGGACACGCTCTTTAACAAAAACTCAAGATTGCCACAATTTAACAGTACACAGGCCTTTAGATTAGACTGACCACAAAAATACATTAATGTCAAAAAATCTCTAGGAGTAGTTTATCTCAGCGTAAAATATATCACTTCCTGTTGCCAGCAGGTGGCGCTATGACTATAATTGAATATGGGCATGTAGATCTGTTAAGGGCAGAAGTCTTATCTAACATGCAAAGTTTGGGGCAGATTGGACATTGTATTTCTGAGTTACAGCAACTTCCTTTTTCATGGCGAAACATCGAAATTTGTCAGGCCGCCATGGACACTGCCTTTAACGAAATCTCAAGATCTTCCCAATTTAACATCGCAAAGGCCTTTAGATTTAACTGACCAAGTTTGATGCTGATCTGAATAAATCTCTAGGAGGAGTTCGTTAAAGTACAACCCCTGAAAATGCCAAAAACAACACCAATTTTGCAGAGAACATTCTAAATAACTGACTTCCTGTTTGGATTCGGATTTCGTACCAAGAGACTTTTTCGTAGATATTGGTGTGTTACATGTGTGTACCGATTTTTGTACATGTACGTGAAACATAGCTTGAGGCGCACTCCATTGAAAGTGTATATGCACTCAGTTGAAAGTGTATAGGTGGCGCTATCGAGCCATTTTGCCACACCCAATGGAATATTGGCCTTCAGATCTGTTCAGGCCAGGACCCTTATCACACATGTGAAGTTTGGGCAAGATCGGACATTTTATGCCTGAGTTATAACATCTTTTATTCCCATGGCGACACATCAAACTTCGTCACGGCGCCATGGACACTCCCTTTAACGAAATCTCAAGATCTTCACAACTAAACATCACACAGGTCTTTAGATTAAACTGACCACAAAAATAACATTGATGTCATAAAATATCTAGGAGTAGTTTGTCGCAGTGTAAAATATTTCACTTCCTGTTGCCAATAGGTGGCGCTATGACTATAACTGAATATTGGCATGTAGATCTGTTCAGGTCAAAAATCTTATCCAACATGTGAATTTTGGGGCAGATTGGACATTGAATGTCTGAGTTACAGCAACTTCCTTTTTCATGGCGAAACATCGAAATTTGTCAGGCCACCATGGACACGCCCTTTAACGAAACCTCAAGTCCTTCGCAATTTAACATCGCAAATGGCTTTAGATTACACTGACCAAGTTTGGTGTTCATCTGAATAAATCTCTAGGAGGAGTTCGTTAAAGTACAACCCCTGAAAATGGCAAAAACAACACCAATTTTGCAGGGAAAATTCAAAATAACCGACTTCCTGTTGGGATTAGGATTTCGTACCAAGAGACTTTTTGTAGGTATTGGTGTGTTACATGTGTGTACCAATTTTTGTACATGTACTGAAACATAGCTCGAGGTGCATTCCGTTGAAAGTGTATAGGTGGCGCTATCGAGCCATTTTGCCACACCCGATGGAATATTGGCCTTCAGATCTGTTCAGGCGAGGACTTTTATCACACATGTGAAGTTTGGGGAAGATCGGACATTTTATGCCTGAGTTATAACATCTTTTATTCCCATGGCGAGACTTTGAATTTTGTCACGGCGCCATGGACACGCCCCTTAACGAAAACTCCAGATCTTCACAATTTAACATTGCACAGGCCTTTAGATTATACTGACCATAAAAAAGACATTGATGTCAAAAGATTTCTAGGAGTAGTCTGTCGAAGTGTAAAATATGTCACTTCCTGTTGCCTATAGGTGGCGCTATGACTATAACTGAATATGGGCATGTAAATATGTTCAGGTCAGGAGTCTTATTAAACATGTGAAGTTTTGGGCACATTGGACATTGTATGTCTGAGTTATAGCAACTTCATTTTTCATGGCGAATCATCGATATTCGCCAGGCCGCCACGGACACGCCCTTTAACGAAAACTCAAAATCTTCGCAATTTAACATCGCAAAGGCCTTTAGATTAGGCATACCAAATTTGGTGTTGATCTGAATAAGTTTCTAGGAGGAGGAGTTAAAATACAACTCATGGAAATGGCAAAAATGACACAAAATTTGCTCATAATATTAAAAATAACTGACTTCCTGTTGGGTTTAGAATTTTGCTCTAAGAGACTTTTTTGTAGGTATTGGAGAGTTACATGTGTGTACCGATTTTCATACATGTACGTGAAACATAGCTCGAGGCGCACACCGTTGAACATGTATAGGTGGCGCTGTCGAGCCATTTTGCCACACCCACTTCTGAAACCCATATCAGATGTACATTTTCGCCGGTTCTGAGGTGTGTGCAAAGTTTCATGACTTTTTGAGTATGTTTAGGCCCTCAAAAATGCGATTCATCCTGGAGAATAATAATAATAATAATAATAATAATAATAATAATAATAATAATAATAATAATAATAATAATAATTAAAGCTGCAAGCAGCGATGAACGGGCCCTCGCACCCAGGCTCACCGGCAGCGAGTGGCTTTAGTAAATAGGTGAACGGTGAGAAATATGCATTTAAACTCATAAATATAAGTGGAATATATCAAAGTTTATTCCATATATGTGCCAATCTTTCTGTTGCCAGCAGGTGGCGCTATCATTATAATGGAATATTGGCCTTCAGATGTGTTCAGGGCTGCACTCTTATCGAACATGTGAAGTTTGGGGAAGATCAAACATTTTATGCCTGAGTTACAACAACTTCTCTTGCTGTGGCGAGACATCAAATTTTGTCATTTTTGCCATGGACACGCTCTTTAACAAAAACTCAAGATTGCCACAATTTAACATTACACAGGCCTTTAGATTAGACTGACCACAAAAATACATTAATGTCAAAATATCTCTAGGAGTAGTTTGTCTCAGCGTAAAATATGTCACTTCCTGTTGCCAGCAGGTGGCACTATGACTATAATTGAATATGGGCATGTAGATCTTTTAAGGGCAGAAGTCTTATCTAACATGCAAAGTTTGGGGCAGATTGGACATTGTATGTCTGAGTTACAGCAACTTCCTTTTTCATGGCGAAACATCAAAATTTGTCAGGCCGCCATGGACCCTCCCTTTAACGAAACCTCAAGTCCTTCGCAATTTAACATCACAAACGGCTTTAGATTAGACTGACCAAGTTTGGTGTTCATCTGAATAAATCTCTAGGAGGAGTTCGTTAAAGTACAACCCCTGAAAATGGCAAAAACAACACCAATTTTGCAGGGAAAATTCAAAATAACCGACTTCCTGTTGGGATTAGGAATTCGTACCAAGAGACTTTTTTGTAGGTATTAGTGTGTTACATGTGTGTACCAATTCTTGTACATGTACATGAAACATAGCTCGAGGCGCACTCCATTGAAAGTGTATATGCACTCAGTTGAAAGTGTATAGGTGGCGCTATCGAGCCATTTTGCCACACCCAATGGAATATTGGCCCTCAGATCTGTTCAGGCCAGGACCCTTATCACACATGTGAAGTTTGGGCAAGATCGGACATGTTATGCCTGAGTTATAGCATCTTTTATTCCCATGGCGACACATCGAACTTCGTCACGGCGCCATGGACACGCCTTTTAACGAAAACTCAAGATCTTCACAACTAAACATCACACAGGTCTTTAGATTAGACTGACCACAAAAATAACATCGATGTCATAAAAGTTCTAGGAGTAGTTTGTCGCAGTGTAAAATATTTCACTTCCTGTTGCCAATAGGTGGCGCCATGACTATAACTGAATATTGGCATGTAGATCTGTTCAGGTCAAGAGTCTTATCCAACATGTGAAGTTTGGGGCAGATTGGACATTGTATGTCTGAGTTACAGCAACTTCCTTTTTCATGGCGAAACATCGAAATTTGTCAGGCCGCCATGGACACGCCCTTTAACGAAACCTCAAGTCCTTCGCAATTTAACATCGCAAAGGGCTTTAGATTACACTGACCAAGTTTGGTGTTCATCTGAATAAATCTCTAGGAGGAGTTCGTTAAAGTACAACCCCTGAAAATGGCAAAAACAACACCAATTTTGCAGGGAAAATTCAAAATAATCGACTTCCTGTTGGGATTAGGATTTCGTACCAAGAGACTTTTTTGTAGGTATTGGTGTGTTACATGTGTGTACCAATTTTTGTACCTGTACGTGAAACATAGATTGAGGCGCACTCCGTTGAAAGTGTATAGGTGGCGCTATCGAGCCATTTTGCCACACCCGATGGAATATTGGCCTTCAGATCTGTTCAGGCCAGGACTTTTATCAAACATGTGAAGTTTGGGGAAGATCGGACATTTTATGCCTGAGTTATAACATCTTTTATTCCCATGGCGGGACTTTGAATTTTGTCACGGCGCCATGGACACGCCCCTTAACGAAAACTCAAGATCTTCACAACTTAACATCGCACAGGCCTTTAGATTAGACTGACCACAAAAAAGACATTGATGTCATAAAATTTCTAGGAGTAGTTAGTCTCAGTGTAAAATATGTCACTTCCTGATGCCAATAGGTGGCGCTATGACTATAACTGAATATGGGCATGTCAATCTGTTCAGGTCAGGAGTCTTATTAAACATGTGAAGTTTTGGACACATTGGACATTGTATGTCTGAGTTATAGCAACTTCATTTTTCATGGCGAATCATCGAAATTCGCCAGGCCGCCACGGACACGCCCTTTAACGAAAACTCAAAATCTTCGCAATTTAACATCGCAAAGGCCTTTAGATTAGGCATACCAACTTTGGTGTTGATCTGAATTAATCTCTAGGAGGAGTTCGTTAAAATACAACGCATGGAAATGACAAAAATGACACAAAATTTGCTCATAAAATTAAAAATAACCGACTTCCTGTTGGGTTTCGGATTTTGCTCCAATAGACTTTTTTGTAGGTATTGGAGAGATACATGTGTATACCAATTTTCATACATGTACATGAAACGTAGCTCGAGGCGCACACCGTTGAACGTGTATAGGTGGCGCTGTCGAGCCATTTTGCCACACCCACTTCTGAAACCCATATCAGACGTAAATTTTCGCCAGTTCTGAGGTGTGTGCAAAGTTTCATGACTTTTCGAGCATGTTTAGGCTCTCAAAAATGCGATTCATCTTAGAGAATAATAATAATAATAATAATAATAATAATAATAATAATAATAATAATAATAATAATAATAATAATAATAATAAACGGAGCAATTCCAAGAGGGTCCTCACACCATCGGTGCTCGGGCCCTAATAATAACAACATTTATATCAGTAACAATAGCAACAATAATAACAGCAATAATAATAATAACAATAGTAATACTAGATATGGTGATGGTGATAATCTTTTGTATTGACAGCAATAGTAATATCAATAATAATATAATAACATTAATAACAACAACAATAATAACAATATTAATAATAAATGCTAAAGATGGCGATGATGATAATATTTTGCGATGACGGCAACAGTAATAAAATAATAATAATAATAAAATTATAATAGATATAGTAGTAATGAAATAATGACACAACTAACAAATACCACACCTCTCCTAGGTTCTATGTCAATGTTTTTTTTTTTTTGTCCTCCTTCTCATTTATAGTACAGTTACTATTTGTATGTATGCCTTAGCTGAGGTGGTGCATTAAAATTAGCATTCGGTGCATTAAAACCATGTGTGGTATATGTTAGGTATAGATTTGATTTGATTATATTTATATATTTTATATATTTTTATTATTATTATTATTAAAGATATTAATTATACCATTACCGTCCTTATATCAAGCAAAATATCATTCCATCAACATCATTCTATTACTGCTCAATGTTTCTATTATATTGATAATGTTAATAATAACAATAATGTCAATAATAATATTAATAATAAAAATAATAATAAACTTCTGAGCATCTTAACTAGCTGGATCTCCCAATATTAATCTTGATTTTGAATCACATACATCACTTATTTCAGAAGGGTCAGACTATCATTATTACTATTCAGATTACATAATGTAATGTATTTATAATGTCATAGCCAGTTTTAACTTGCATCTGCCACTTGGCAGGTGTTAATTCTGCATGCTGACTTCAACATTTTTAAAACAAAGCACTGAGTAAAATTTCAATCATACGATATTCCTCTCTCTGTTTTTGCTTGTATGCCAGTGTTTACCCTTCCGCATGCCAAGAGATTCATGTTTTTGCACATGGAAGAGAGAAAATTTTCATTTATGTGATAAGATTTTTTATACAAGCCACTAAGTCTCTGAGTATTGGATAGAAAGCGTTCCTCACATTTTCCCTGGGCTAGAACACAATCATAACTTCAGTAATATAAACTGGTTTTATCTTGGGAAGAAAAAAAAAGAAACATAAATCCATTCACTGTTACAACTCCTTATCTTGAATTAAATCACTTTTCATTCCCACAATGCAAATGTAAAACAAAAAAGTGACAAATACCGTATTTTCCGGACTATAAGTCGCACCTTTTTCATAGTTTGGCTGGTCCTGCGACTTATAGTCAGGTGGGACTTATTTATCAAAATTAATTTGACATGAACCGAGAGAAATGAACCAAGAGAAATGAACCAATAGAAAACATTACCATCTACAGCCGCGAGAGGGCGCTCTGTGCTGCCAGAGATGCTGCTCAGTGCTCCTGTAGTCTACACCAGTGGTTCCCAAACTTTTCCATTCCACGACCCACCTAGACAAGTGTAATATATTTCACGACCCACCAAAATATTAAAAAAAAAAAAAAAACAACGAGTGAAATTACTTTAAACCTAATCTTACTTAAAATTTTTATGACAGAAATTAAGTATTTAAGAAAAATAACCATTTTATTTTAGAGTACAACTGAAAATTTCACTACAAATTTACAAGTTTTAATTTTTGTTTACTGGCGTTAAAATATGTAGTGTCCATAAAAACGTGAAGCAGGCTCACTCCAGTGAAGTGTGATCTGCGCTGCTGTGTTTTGTTGCATTCATGATCCTTCCGTGTGTGTCGGCGAGAACGGAGCACAATCCAACACTTTTTTAGAAAAGCATAAGAAGCAAAGCAGAACTATCTAAAACAGTTTGGAGATTAAAATAATTGTGAAATAGGTAAAAAAAGACCGATTGAACCTTTTAATGACATTGCTCTGAGACCTTCAAAACACGCAACGCACACGGACTTAATTGCAATTTGAAAATCACACTAAGGATATTGCAGTTCATTATTAATGTTGGTGGGCTATATCGTTGTGATGAGTGGGTTCCCAGTTCCCGCCTCCTTCTTCCTGTGATTGTGAAGATTTTAATGTTTTACACTGGTGCCGAAGCCAGGGAGGAAGGAGGGGCGCGCTGCCGAAGATCCTTCGCCGCTGGGGTGAATCCGCAGTGCCATCGAGCAGGGCGAAGGAGTCTGCCGCCGAGGGTGCTCGATGTGGTGGGCTGGAGTGAGTTGCCGGGGGGGGGGGGGGGGGCGAACTCACTCCAGCCCACCGCCTCGATGACTCCTTCGTGGAAAGAGGTGGGAACCGGCGGACAATCAAACAAAGTTTTAATAACCAAATAAACACAAAACAGCGCGACAGCCCCTCTCGGATGACTGCCGTGCACAAATAAAAAACAAACACAAAATAAAACCCAGGCCTGGTCCTCTCTCGTCCTTCACTGTCATCGCTCCTCTTTTGTATCTTTCCGATCTCCTCCGTGGTTCTTGAGACCGGTGAGTGTTGCTCATTTCCCAATCACTCCACCGGCCTAGCTCTGTTCCCATGGCACTAGGCCCCGCCCCACTCGTCACATTCGTGCAGCCCTAGACTGAACTGTGTTAGTGTCTGTGTGTCATTGAAACGCAAAATTAGCTGCAGCCAAGTGACTTTGTGCGACCCACCTTGTTCCATTCCGTGACCCACGAGTGGGTCGCGACCCACAGTTTGAAAACCCCTGGTCTACACTGAAGACATAGAGCGCCCTCTCGCGGCTGTAGACGGTAATGTTTTCTCTTGGTTTTTGGTTCTAAATAAATGCGACTTATAGTCCAGTGGGACTTATATATGTTTTTTTCTTCATCATGACGTATTTTTGGACTGATGCGACTTATACTCAGGTGCGACTTATAGGCAAAAAATACGGTATTTAAAATATCTAAATAAAAACAAAAAAGTGAATGAAAAAAGTGAATAGTTATGTAGTAAGGCACAGAAAACTGGATGTGCAAAGCAGTAAACCAAGCGAGTCTATGAAAAGACAACATCAAGCATGTCATATATGACCTTTGATGCAATATTCTCAATATGACAGGAACCTTTCAATGGCTAACCTTTCCTAACACTTAATAAGTCTCTGTATGTGTAAAAAGCATTTGTGCGTGAGTGTGTGCTCGCAAGTGAGGAAGTATGGAGCTAACCACTTCACATCTGCATTATGCTGGCAATGTGGATGATATCCAGGATCTATTGCAGTCAGTTAGTCAGTAATATGTCACTCCATTAACTGTGGTGTGCAAATGCAACAAAAAAAACATACAAAGAAAGAATTGAAACGTTACAGTATAAACGTATCATGGTGCTACACGTGTGATTTCACATTATAGCAGGCGCAAGCTTTTATATTGTCCTGAAGATGGATGAAAGAAAAATTGAATAATAAAGTGGAAAACTGTTCCAGTTTTGCCTCCCAATACAGGCAAAAATGGCATGTTTGCTTATGCAAAGTGAATTTTTAACCAAGACTGCACTTGTAGGAAAGGGAACAGGGCGCAGTACTGTGTACATGCTTGCTTCCTGAGGAGCTGAACCCATTATAACAGATATTAGCAAAGACAGCTTGCCATTCATTATAAATGGCGGCAAGAGAACAAATCACTGAAACACTGTGGATTTTGTATGTGTAGGAGAGCTAAATACTATTTGGACACTTCAGTCACACTTAGAAATGCCTGAAAGTCATAGCATTAGATAACAAAAAGAAGCACCGGTAGAAATGAAATGATTCTAAAGCACAAAACAAACTTTTCCCAGACACTTTTACAATTACTTTTAGTGTGTAGGAGGACACTGGGCCACACAGATCATGGCATCCATCTGTTCTGGCCGCTGTTAAGTGGTAAACTCACAAACAAGTGTTTTCAGAACCACTTCAATTTGTTACAAACCACTTATAGTATTTGTACACACAGAATAGAAATTCAATGTGAAATTGCACTGAATATGAACTTATTATTGAACTTGAATATTTAAATAGGTAGTTTGATTAAAATCGATTTGTATCTTTTTTATCAAAACTTCTCAGTGTTTAAGAAAATAAACACAGTTATTGTTCTACACGATTCCATCTGCCATCTTTTTTTTTTAATTGAACTTGTTGCAGTGCATTCTGGGATTACCTTATCCTTAAAGCATATATGTGATGCTGCCTTAGAACTTGCCCAAAGCATGATACCTTAGAAGACAACAGAATGTTCATTCTAAGATGACTTTTGAAAGGGAGGAGAACTAAACGAGAGCTTTTTGAGTTTACTTCCTTGATCATTTCTGTAACTTTGAAACTTTATATAGTGTACATGTATGTGCCACTTTCATGTTCATTGTATGGTGCTTTTATGATTGACTCTCGAAATGTGTGAATATGTAACTGGCAATCATGTGAAACAATGACTCGCGTTAAGACAATTCCACAAAATGATCCTAATGCAACACTCCGTATGGGATAAAATTCCTCATTTATGTCTCTAAGACAGGGCAAGTCCAGTACTGTAAATGCACATTTATAAAACTGAGGGGTGAGTCAAACTTCTTTCATGGTAATCGACATCATGCCACAAATGTTGTCAATAAAGTTGAAGTTTTACTGAAGCCATAAGATTCATTTAAACATATTGTTGTGTTAAACTGATCAGAGCTTCAAGCACTTGAGATGGCGTTGGACAAATTATGATGACAGATGCATTATACTGAAATTGATCATTTTCTGAAATTCTTTCCTTCGGGCTGCTTTTTGTGCGACCGTCAAGCTGTCATGTTCTCTTATAGTTTAACGGACACATAATTGGCCAAATGAATGCCTGCCACTGCCTCATGTTAGGAAATGGACGCAGACAGACGCTGAGATTGACAGATAATGCAGGGATGTACAGTAACTCTAGAGCCAGACACGTTTACACAGTGAACAGCAAAATAAATAAATAAATAAATAAATAAAACATAAATAAGGGGTTTTGATTTGGACTTGGGTAGTTTCCAGGATTTTGTTCATTTTGTTTCAGACTGAATGGGAAAACAAAATGACTGTTTTGATTTTAGGTTTTACAGATTTAACTTAACTTACAGTTTTAAAGGATATTTCATTAACTGATATAATGATAATACACCAACCTACCATATAGTACTAAACACCTGAAAGTCATGTTGAATCACAGATGTTGAAGCTCACAAGCAGCTTACAAAAACTTTAAATTTATCATTATACTGTAAAATGTCAATCAAAGTAATCAATGACAATGACAGAATTTTCATTTTTGCATGAACTCTCCCTTTAAGAACATTTTGATTACACCTTTAATAAATTATATTACTTCTTTTTTTGGCATTCTGTGTGATGTATTCTTTGACTCTCCTCGTCTGCTCATATGATCTTTTTTTCCCCAGTGTATGCAAAATTGAAGTGTACAGAGATGCTGCTATCCCAGCATGGACAAAAACAACCGGCGGCTATGTAAGGAAAACACGATAACATTTGCATTAGTGCCAGAAGAGAAGCATTAGCCGGCAATATGCTGCAGGGAAAACATGGTGACAGTCATATAAAGCACTTCCAATCAAGATGCAACCCATACAAAACATTCTGTAGTGTTGCGAGTGAACTACGCCGGCCGCCTGATCAAGTACTGTCTGCCATTTCTGAAAGCAAGCAATGTGCCAGTACAAATTGCTACTTGCTTTGCTCGTCCTCTCATTGTGTAACGTGGTTTCTAACTATTGATAAAGCAAAATGCTTCCATTTACTCTTCTTATCACACACGCACACACATGCACAACATCCATCATGGCATTCCAAAATAATCTACATGGCACAGACCCTTTGTAATGAAGCAATTACTGGGGCCATGAATGTCAGTGTATCTGGCTGTACAGGTGATGGATCACTCATGGCCATTACACCAACGGCTGGATCCCATTAAAGAGGGTCATTTGCTGCGGGTCACTGTGACTCTGACACTGTAATCTGTTGTAGGCAGCAATTGAAATGCACTTTATTTTAAACGCAAACATTCAGCTGTGAAAGAAAATAAGACAATGTGTGCGTTTGCATCAGAATATAAATAAATTAAAATGTGTGCTAAAATTAAAACACAATTAAGCCTTTGGAAACTTAACTATCTTGAGCTGTAACATCCATAAATTTAGCCTATGCATGTGCTAAAGTTTAAAATGTGTTGTACCAGAAAACCTTGAAGAAAAAACACAATATCATCAATAAAATGGTTGAGAAAAGCAATTGAGGAAAAACCCTTAATTTACTATTTAAAGCAATGGGAACATGAAAACCAAAGATGATCAGTGATCTACTACTGGCAGGCTCCAGGCTCCAGGCATGGTCAGGGGTGAGGTCTTGCCCACCCTAACAGAATCAGATAAAGATTGCATTTTTTTTTTTCTATGATTATAACCAATCTGAAGCTGAATGTATTTTGAGAAGTTTAAGATATAGCTGGAGACTGCCACAACAATAATAAATGAACACCAGAAAATTGCTGCATTTTTCCTTTATAAGCTGAAACCAATTCATGCTGAATTCACAAGGAGGATTCAGTCTGTTGCAGAAAAGCAGAGGCTGACAACAAGCGAAAACGGGCACCAATATTTGTGCAGTATCAAGGGGAGTTTGCGAGTTCAAATTGTTTTGTTTTTTGTCAAATTCGGCAGTTTTGAATGGAAAGTAGTTCTGTCATTTACATGATTCATCTAATTAATAATCCATTATGATGAAAATAGCATTTTTCTGTTTTGCGTTTTCAACAATAGAAATGAAATTGAATGGGTGCATATTTTAAAATAAAATATTATTTGCAATTCAGATTGATTACTTTACCAAAATTCTTATTCTTGTTCTTTTACTTTTATTTTTTTCTTCTTTAAATGTATATATAGCAATATCTACAGTATAAATATCCTTAGACTATGTGATGATATAAAGACTAAAAAGTGCCCAACCCAGGATATCTGGCAGCCCATCCTTCTATAACCATAAGGACTGGGCCTGATCTGCAAGCCTTTTGAGTGAGGAATAGAACAAGATTTCAGTTAGGAATCAAAGATTCTCTACAAAATGTAACCTTTGGGGTTTTAATTACTTAGCAACTATATAAACAGAATCAAGAAATCCAATAACTCTGATCAAAAACTAAATATATATATATATATATATATATATATATATATATATATATATATATATATATAAAAGGTATCAAAAATACCTTTTATTTACCTTAGAATATTTATATTTTAAATATACATTTCAATTTGTTAGACACTAAGAAATAATTTGTAATATCTTTAGCAGGGTCACCCAATTAAGGTTTCAGTTTTCTTTTTTGAGGTCTACTGTATTCTGAAAAGACCATGATCATGAAAATATTTTCGAAGATCATGTGAATCTAAAGGGAAACAAATGCTTTTGCTGACTTGTTCAACTGTTGGTTTGCAACTTGACGGCAAGTAGTTGTGGTTGAGATGCCAGTGCCACTCAGGGGCTGAGAACGATCTAGTTTCCTGAGCTCCTGCTGTCAAGAGAGCTCTTAAAAAACACTGCATGGGGTCTGATGCAGTTTTAACGGTCTCTTTAGTCAATCACACCAATAACACCAGAAAGATACTTCACAGCAAATAATGTCACATTCAGTGCCATGTTGTCTGTCCCAAGCGTGATAAGAGGGGCCTGCTGAGCCTTAAGCTAAAGCCTGCCATTGAGCAGATGAATCAATCAAGCCCTTATTTTCCTTTAAAACTAATTTATACCACAGTGATGCAACACAGTATATAGGGTAACTCGATCTGCATAATGAATAATCAGCTAATGCAGGGAGGAGTTCCAACCCATCCAGCAGCGCTGCAGAGAGCTGATTCCCTGCTGACATCACACGACTGCTTCGACATCAAATATTAACTGTATTTTTCAGTGCTACACCTGTTTCTTAAAGCATTAAACAAAGCGCCAATTTTATTTTGGAGTGAGACAAATGCTAAATGCATCTCAAGGGCCAGGGCTGGCACACAATTTGCCTGTTTTTATTTATACGATCAGTATAAATAAATAACCATGCCACCATGTTTGAAAAAAAAAAAAAAGATTAGAATGAGATTTTTATTTAAGCCTCCTGCTTTTTCTTTTAACAAAAGGTTCCAGTAAACTTGAATGTGTGTCCTTTGTCAAAATACCAGGTCAAGTCTCTTTGTCAAAATACCAAAGTCTGCAATCAAACGTCAGAGATATTTATGTGAACTTATCTAATCAAATCAACCTAAAACCAAACATTCTTTATTTGGTATTTTATATAAAAAAAAAATATTTAGATAATCCCATTAAGTTTTGCTATTACATTTTAAGTTTAACTGTGCTTTTTTTTTTAAATGTCCAATAATGTATTTTGAATGCTGGCCAAAAAGGTCACGCATCGCACTTTTATGTTAAAATATGATTGCTGATGAATGTCATCCAACATGATGGTCAAACATGATGCAAAAAGGTCGTCTAAGTATATAAAGAGCATAAAAAGCTACTTTTCTTTCAGCTTCAATTTGTGCTGTCAAATGATTAAACATGATTAATCGCATCCAAAATAAGTTTTTGTTTAGATAATATATAGGTGTGTGTACGGTGTATATTTATTATGTGTGTATATATATATATATATATAAATACACTAATGCATTTATATATTTAAGAAAATGTAATATTTGTATATTAAATGTATTTATGTATAATCTAAATTATATAAATTTATACACATGCAAATATTTTCAAAATACATACTGTATGAGTGTGTATTTATATACAGGTGCTGGTCATAATTAGAATCTCATCAATAAGTTTATTTCTTTCACTAATTACATTCAAAAAGTGAAACTTGTATATTATATTCATTCATTACACACAGACTGATATATTTCAAATGTTTATTTATTTTAATTTTGATGATTATAACGGACAACTGAGGAAAATCCCAAATTTGGTACCTTAGAAAATTTGAATATTACTTAAGACCAATACAAAGAAAGTATACTGAAAAGTATGAGAATGTAAAGTATGAGCATGTACAGCACTCAATACTCCTTTTGCCTGAATTACTGCAGCAATGCGGCGTGGCATGGAGCTGATCAGTCTGTGGCACTGCTCAGGTGTTATAAGAGCCCAGATTGCTCTGATAGTGGCCTTCAGCTCTTCTGCATTCTTGGGTCTGGCATATCGCATCTTCCTCTTCACAATACCCCATGGATTTTTTATGGTGTTAAGGTCAAGCGAGTTTGCTGGCCAATTAAGAACAGGGATACCAAGGTCCTTAAACCAGGAACTGGTAGCTTTGGCACTGTGTGCAGGTGCCAAGTCCTGTTGGAAAATGAAATCTGCATCTCCATAAAGTTGGTCAGCAGCAGGAAGCATGAAGTGCTCTGAAACTTCCTGGTATACGGCTGTGTTGACCTTGGACCTCAGAAAACACAGTGGACCAACACCAGCAGATGACATGGCACCCCAAACCCATGGGGCAACGTGGATTGTGTGCCTCTCCTCTCTTCCTCCAGACTCTGGGAATCTGATTTCCAAAGAAAGTGCTAAATGTACTTTCATCAGAGAACATAACTTTAGACCACTCAGCAGCAGTCCAGTCCTTTTTGTCTTTAGATGTGTCTGACGCTGTCTGTTGTTCAAGAGTGGCTTGACACAAAGAATGCGACAGCTGAAACCCATGTCTTGAATATGTCTGTGCGTAGTGGTTCTTGAAGCACTGACTCCAGCTGCAGTCCACTCTTTGTGAATCTCCCCCACATTTTTGAATGGGTTTTGTTTCACAATCCTCTCCAGGGTGCGGATATATCTATTGCTTGTACACTTTTTTTCTACCACATCTTTTTCTTCCCTTCGTCTCTCTATTAATGTGCTTGGACACAGAGCTCTGTGCACAGCCAGCCTCTTTTGCAATGACCTTTTGTGTCTTGGCCTCTTTGTGCAAGGTGTCAATGGTCGTCTTTTGGACAACTGTCAAGTCAGCAGTCTTCCCCATGATTGTGTAGCCTACAGAACTAGACTGAGAGACCATTTAAAGGCCTTTGCAGGTGTTTTGAGTTAATTAGCTGATTAGAGTGTGGCACCAGGTGTCTTCAGTATTGAACCTTTTCACAATATCAGATATAATCATAAAAATTTAAAGAAATAAACATTTGATATATATCAGTCTGTGTGTGATGAATGAATAGAATGTACAAGTTTCACTTTTTAAATGAGTGAAATAAATAAACTTTTTGATGATATTCTAATTATATGACCAGCACCTGTATACATAATAAATATGCACAGTACACACATATATATTATGTAAACAAAATTATTATTTTTGGATGTCTAGACTGCCAGCTCTAATCAGAAATATGGACAAATTTGTTGTGTTCAGCTCCAGCAGCCATTCTGCATGATCAAGCATGCATAGTTTGGTTCAGCGGCCCTCTGGATGTAACTCAATAATCATTTACATTTAGTCATTTTGCAGACGCTTTTATCCAAAGCGACAAAAAATAGAAAATAGTCAGGGATTCAGGGATCCAGCATTCCGGATAGGGTTGGGAAGATCATTCCACCAGCCAGAAATGGTGAACCAAAATGTTCTGGAAAGTGATTTTGAGCCTCTCTGTGATGGTACCACAAGGTGCAGAGAATTTATTTGCACACAATGCTCACTAATGAACTTGGATTCAAGACCTAGTAAACAGAATTGTTTCAAGGGTAGAACTGCTTAAGGCAGTACATTGAGAATGAAATACAAAGCGGTCGTGACAAGCGTAAAGAAATAGAGCAGCCATATATTCATCTTCACTTGTTACGGCTGTCCAGATCTCCCCGGCCACTGCCATCAGGTTATTCACCTCAATCAGAGAAATGCACTGTGCTAATAGTATTTAGAGAACTGTATAGAACACATCCTTGTGCTCCCCTTCATCCCTCTAATGTGTCCTTTACTGTATTTAGTGTTTTATCTGCGGTAGACTTTACATTTTCAGATTGTCAGAGCAATGATTCTTGGTGGGATAGACCACAATTCTGGTCTGGAACACAATGAAAGCTCGGTTCAGTTTTGAAAAAAGTGCTTGACATTTATCTCTCAGCTCGCAACAACATCACAAAGCCACCGTTTTCTCTGCGCCAGCAGTTAACAGTCATGATGCCATCAATATCCTGGGAGTTGTCAGACTCCCCTGGTTCATCTGAAGGACAAGATCGATATAGCCACCCATAAAGAAAGTGGGTTAGGGGTCATCTAAAAAAAGGAAGAAAGATAATGGGGAAAGGAAAGGACATTTTAAGGAAAGGTTTAGGAAATATGAAAAGCAAAAGGATACAACAAAGCTAAAGGAAAGAATCATGAAAAATGGACAGGTCCATGAAGGACAGGACAGAAAAAAGGAAAGGGTCGCTAAACTGTATTATTAGTCATCAAACTAGTTTTATGCTGTAGCATCCATTATAGGGCCCTTTGCAGAAAAGGCAACGAACACTTTTATTTTTGGAATACATATTGCATTATGACCTATGGTTAAAATGTAACCCATAAAATCAAGCTTGCAGATCTCATTCACTAGAGTAGGTAGCAGGCTTATTTCAAAGATCAGTTAACATACACTCCTCCTGAGTTCACCTCCTGACGCTGTTTTAAATCCAGAAGATTCGCCTTCTAAATCTACATATTTTATAGGACACTCACAGCAGGCTTAAGTGGAGCAGAAGTGTTTATCAAGAGTTACATATTTCTACAGACTGATTAAATATTTCTCTGCAGTTACATGAGCTTCATTGTCTTACTTGAATCCATCAGCATGCTCTCTTTCCCTCTGCCATCAGAGAGACAGATACATGTTTGTCACTCTCACAGAGGAAGAGTCATTCAGTATGTGTGCATTATTCGACTGAGAGTCAGGTCAGTTCACAACAATGAATCGCTCATATTTGCATTCAAATTCTTTATAGACAGTCTTCCTAAGAAAGTATGTCATGAATCTTCGTAGAGTAAATAGCAGGAAATCAAGGCAAGCGGGGAGCTGCTTGTTAGTCATGCTCAGCACAGCTCAGCGAGCTTGTTAAGGTAAGTGTGAAATTAATTCTTTCCAACAGAAGGAGGTTGCTTGCCATGCATTATTAATTAAAAAATTAGATAATTGACACATACGTGGGCAGGCTTGTCACTTATGGATTTTTCACTTTCAGCAAAATTTCCAAACTCTGTGTATTGTTATGAAAAAGACTAAGTGGGATAAGAGCATGTATGTTCCACAAACAAATATTAATTTTTTTCTCAAAATTACAGTCAGTATATTACAGTACATTATAGGCAGGATATAATTAAGATACAATTATTTCAAATGCTAGCTATACTTGCTTTATCACACCATACAGAGTAAGTTGCCACATCACATGGTACCTGCCATCAAATAGCATATTATAGGCTTTTTGACAAAATTTAAACCATAAAACATGCATTAAATTATGAAACCTTATACAACAAAAATGTAAAAGGTATTAATTCAAAATAATTGGGACATTTTTTCCTTCAAACATATCAATTGCCTAATTTACCTGAATGCACCATAACATACAAAAATATTAAGCCCATTTTGACTAGTAAATATTATAATCAACTGTATAAATATAATATTTAAAAATCATTGGCTAAACTTAATCCATTTATTTAAAAAATACATTACATTTATCCCGCAAACACAAAATCAGCTTTTGTTGACTCTTGCCTGAATTCATGCTAGCATTACCTTTTTAACATGAGAGCTACAGAAAAGTACTATTTTTGATTGGAGGATAAAATTCACAATCATTTTTTATTTATATAAATCCAACCTAAAAAATTAATGCTGCAAGATAAATAAATAAAATAAATAAATAAAAATCACTAAATTCTCACTCCCCTTACACCTTACTAAAACACTCCCAATAGACCACTATCAAACAGTTATGATTGATGATCAGCTGACTTTCTCAGACCACATTGCTAAAACTGTCCGATCCTGCAGATTTGCTTTATTCAACATCAAGAAGATTAAGCCCTTTCTTTCGGAACATGCTGCACAACTCCTTGTTCAAGCTCTTGTTCTGTCCAGGCTGGACTATTGCAATGCCCTCTTGGCAGGTCTTCCAGCGAATTCTATCAAACCTTTACAATTAATTCAGCACGCGGCAGCAAGATTAATTTTTAATGAGCCAAAGAGGGTACATGTCACACCTCTGTTTATCAATTTGCACTGGCTTCCAATAGCTGCTCATATAAAATTCAAGGCATTGATGTTTGCCTACAAAACTACCACTGGCTCTGCACCCATTTACCTAAATTTGTTACTTCAGACTTGTGTGCCCTTTAGAAGCTTGCGTTCTGCAAGTGAACGTCGCTTGATTGTGCCATCCCAAAGAAGCACAAAGTCACTTTTACGGACTTTTAAATTAAATGTTCCCTCCCGGTGGAATGACCTCCCCAAATCAATCCGGACAGCTGAGTCCTTAGCCATCTTCAAGAATCGGCTTAAAACCCATCTCTTCCATCTTTATTTGACCCTATAACTTTCATACTCACTATTCTAATTCTATTCTTTAAAAAAATCTAACTACCTTTCTAATCTTTTTATATTCTATTTTCTTTTCATTAATTATGCAATTGTATGTGTGTGTGTGTGTGTATGTGTAAAGACCTCTAACACTAGCTTGCTCTATTCTTTTTTTATTCTATCTGTTTTCTTTATTTTATATTACTTAAAATCCCATGCTAGGTGTACTGTGTTAACCTAACTGAGACTTGTTATAGCACTTATATATCATTGCTCTTTTTGTTGTTTTTGATTGCTTCCACTGTCCTCATCTGTAAGTCGCTTTGGATAAAATCGTCTGCTAAATGAATAAATGTAAATGTAATGTAATGTAAACAGATAAACAAACAAACTACTTAATAGTTTCGTTCTGATTTGTTCTAGCTTTCTTGGGCGTTTTACAGTCAGTATGAAATTTCAGAAACAAACATAATAGGTTGAAAAGCAGACATAAACAGGACAAACCAGTTCAACTTACCAGCTAGCAAGAAGAAAAGCGCGTGTCTCCACGACACTGATGCCATGACGTGCCAATGTCAGTCAAAGTAACTGAAGTTTGTTGATAGTCGATTAAACAGCTCTACTTTTGCGACACTCGACACATCCTGCGCGTTTGACAGCTAATTTTGCAGACAGTTTCATTCAACGCTGAATCTCCACAAAAGACGCCGAAGACAGAATCCCTCCGTTCCTCTCAGTCACCATGCCATGCTTTTTCTAAAGTACTGCTTTAGTACCGAATAAAGCTGAATGCGCAGCTGGAATGGGTCAGTTGAAGCGTGCTCAGGAGTTCTCTCTGAACTTGAAGTCGCTCGTGGACAGGCGGGCTGTGCGTGCGCTCCAGCGCGCGTCAGGCGCACAAATAAACGATGTGAGCTGTGCTTGTGGCAGCAGTAAACGCGAAGCCACCTCCCTCACGACTCATTAACTTACGCTGGCTAATAATAAACATGAACAAAATTAATTAGAGGAGTGAGGGAACCACTGTAATTTACGCTGTGCTGATCACACCAGAAAACAATAAAGGAAAAAACAGGGCAAATCCTACTGCGTCTGTGCACATACTTTTTAAATGTAATAATATAATAATTACACCGACCGCTATTATCTAATGGCAAAAATGTAAGAGTTCCAATGGACTGACGCCAATTTTCCTGTCCAGATGAAATGTGATCATTAAAGAGAACCCACTGAAAGAGGGATTGTGCGCTTTCTGTGGTCACGATCTGAATTACAGGGGGAATTACCAACCATGATTAATTGGACAGAGATAAAGCATTACATTACTTCTAATAAGAATAACTAATGGGTTAATAACTGGGGCTTCGAGTAATGTTGAATGAACAGAATTAAATAAAATCAAGGAATTTAACTGAATTCCACCGGTAACATTTGTGCCTCGATTTCAGATGAACAGGGTTACTTGTCTGCTGTAAGCAATTTATTTGGTACTAAATGTTTAAATTATCTATTTATTATTAATGTATTAAAACTATACTTTCTATAGGGTATTTTTGAGCAAATAAGCAATTGACTCGGTAGTTTAATTATGACCAGGGATAAATAAAACACTTTCATTTTTTATGATAATAATTATATTAGTAAAGTAATATAAGTAAAATAAGCATAAATATGCAGTTAATAAACTGTTAGAAATCGCAAGAAGCGCGAGTCTTAAGCAGTTATCTGCAATTGTTTCTGATGTTGTCTTTTTTAAATAAATTAAAACATTTGTTGTCAAACGATTTCCTTAAATATTAGGTGAACAAAACATAGGCTACTTAAAAATGTCCTTAAATATGAGGTGAACAACAAGAAGAAAACTGAAAAAGTGTCTTGTGAGATGTCCTTTTTATGTAGGAATTAGGACTGAAGTGTGACTCGTGAAGAGCTCTGGCTCCACCTGCTGCTCCACTGCAGACCTCCGCCACACTGACAAACAACTAGATTCTCACAGATGTAGACTTAAATCATTTCTACGGTTGTTTAGTCCATGGAGGCTCTGAGTCCAGGAAGTGACGGCGTCATTTCTAGGTTCAATCAAGCAAAGAAAGGCACACGGTTATGACCACAACTATGTCATTGCAGAGTAAGGATTTTTATGTTTACTTATATATTTTTGGAACAATTACATATTCTTCCTTTGGGAATATTTTACTACACGTAACCTGAATGAAATTCTTTTTTTCTGCACAACTTGGTGTAAGGTTTCTTCTTCCGGATCAAATCTATTACAGTTTATTCCTAAACCTAAAAGTACAATCATTGTCAAGTGCATAAGGTTTATTGAATTTTCTCTATATCGCGTAAGCCATATGCACATATGTTTACCCACAAATATTGGATTAATATCAGCTATATGTATTTTAAAATCATCTATTACTTTAAAGAAAGGAATTGGGGGTCAAAAATTATGCTAAGAAACTGTAAGTAAGCCATTCATTCTTTTTCTATTTTAACAAATTTAGTAGGTAAATAGAAAGCTGTAACATCTAAATGACCAAATTAATAACAATAATCTCCATTTCAGTCACATTAAGATTAAATTTAATAGTATCTCTTGGTCTATATATACACACACACAAACACTGCATGCACATAAAAGCACAGCTCCAATAACTATGTTAAAATATCTTTTACTTGTGGAATATCACATTATACAAAATGACAGGGCTTACAGTCAGTGTATTGATATAAACAGATCATTGCTGTGACATCTACAGATAATTTATATACCGTATGTAAATAAGCCTAAAGTGTGAGACTTAGAGAACAAAATGATAAGCATATCAACGGATACTAAATTGAGCACTTCCACTAAAGTCTAGAACTTTAGAACAGGCAAGTCAGAACTGGCAGACCATATAAACAACAGACGAATAATTATTTACAAGATTTAACTACATACAAATTTCAAATAATTCCAAACATTTGATCCCAGTGATTTCAGATCCAGTGATTATACCAATTACGTATTTTTCAGTGTACTGAAAAATAGCAGCAAATGCTTGTGGAACACTTTGTGAAGGAAGGGTCCATGAAAGGCCTCTTATTTGCAGTAACAATTGACACAGTGAATAACAGTTTAGTTTGTTTACATGGTCCAAGTCTTTGAGCCAGTGGGTGACAGAGGTCTCAGCTGCTCCTGTGTCTCACATAACATCTAACAACACAGCGAAGCACACTTAAAAACTGCACTTACATACTACACAGAACACCCAGTGAAATATTTCAACTAAACACAGTAGATGACAAATTACACAGTAGAATCATGTTATGTTGTAATTTGTCCATGTATATTTAAAATCTTACATGAGCTTTTAAAATAAGGCAGGTCATAACTATTATGTTTGGATAAAAACAGCACTGATAAAACGTTCAAACAGCAAATCTCGGTTCAGTGACTTCATGAATGTAGTTGCCCACAGCTACACATTAGTGCGCTAACAACTGCAGTTTAGAGTACATTACTTAAAAGTGTAATAATGAATGCAGCTACTTCATAAAAACATAGAAAGCGAAGCAAGAGAAAGGCAAAAAAGCTTAAAAGATTTTTTTGTAGGAAAAACTACTCCAGTTCTAAAAACAGTAAATGATGCAATGAAGCTCTTTCACAGTCATCCAATCAGAGAAGATCTAAACAGGAAGAGGACAGCAGGTGGATCACACATTCTAGATGATCAAACATCCCATCACAACACAGGACTGGATCATTCATGTGCTTCAGTATAGAGTCACTCAAAAGAGGTATAAAAGTTATAAAAGGAATGGTGGTCCCCAAACACTGGACCCTGTTGTTAGCCCCTTGTGCACTTAGATCATTACTTTTATACTTGGTCATCAGCGCTGAGATCTTGCTTTGCGGATGCCATCTGTCAAAAGCCAGCAACCCCATGCATGCCCAGAGTCCAGTTGTCTGTGGCTGCATTGTCAGGGCTTTTGATGGTCCAGTGACAGGTGCTGGGCATGTGCTCAAGATTTCGCTCTCAGAGTTCAGTGGTCAGTAGGCCTTTGGGCTTGTGGTTGTCGTCCTTGATTGGGTGAGCCACAATACTGTCAAAATCAATTCAGCAGTTGGCCGTTACAATCAGAAGCTAAATAAAGAACAAACTTGAACAACTCTTCAGTGTTTGAAGTTAAAGCAATTTCTGGTGCACTAAAAGCTTAGTTTTGTTTGCAATTAATACAGTATGTCACATGCAAAAACACATTGTTCAAATGTTTGGGGTCAGTATGATTTTTATTTAAGAAAATACTTTATTCAAAGCAAGGTGGCATTAAATTTATCCAAAATGACAGTAAATATATTCATAATGTTACAAAAGGTTTCTATTTGAAAAACTGTTCATATTCATTCTATTCATCAGAGAACCTACAGCAATTATAAGAAATGTTTATTGAACACCAAATCAGCATATTTGGAAGGATTATGCGCAATTGAAAACTGTAATGATGCTGAAAATGCAGCTTTGCTGTCACACGAATTAAAAAAACAAAACAGAAAATAGCTAAGTAACAATATTTCACTGTATTCCTGTTTTTTTTCCAATCAAATACAATCTTGGTGAGCATAAGAATGAGATCAAAACATTAAACAGATCTTACTGACCCCAAACTTTTGAGTTCTAGTAGATCTAATTGAATACACTACTTTCAGGTGGCTCTCAGTGGAGAAACACCCACAAAATGGTAAAATTACAGCATGACTCCTCTTAGTTTTTATCATCTACCAAGCTGAAAATGGTAAATCTGATTGCTTAGGAAAGTAGTAGGACAACTGTCCTCAACAGAGCAGAGAAAAGTAATGGAGCAGGGATTAAACAAACCTTGCGGCAATCACATTGTGAGTGTGAGAGAGATGTGGGAGTGAGGAGATAGCGGGCCCGTCAGGATGGTGAGATGATGACATCTTTGCTGTACAGTCAAGGAGGCCGTTAGTAAAGGTGCCAGTCTGCTAGAGGCGAGAGAGGAAGCAGGGGGGCAGTCAGTCACTAAATCTACAACTAGAAATGTGAGAAGTGAGGGTAATAAAAATGTACACTCCACTGAACGTGTGACTTGATAGTGCATCAACATCATCTGCTGCAATATGAAAGCTTATTCTTAATCTATAAATCTACAGAGTGCATCTAAATATGAAGAGGCATCTCTGTGCAAACGCTTTGATAAAGTAGCTGTTGTTCTACAGTGATGCATGGATCGGTGTCTGGAGACCTCACCAGGAAAACAGCTAAAAATCTACAGTCGGTTGGAGGTACTCATTCTAGATCTATCATATTCAGAGTATGCAATCAATCCAATATCAGATTTTGTTTTCATGTAATATCTTCATCTGAATGATTCAAGAGGTCAACTCACTATAGGTGCTGAAGCTGGAATGATCCATCGAGGAGTAATTGTGGGTTTGGGAGCTGGCACCTATGTCCAAAAAAAAAAAATTATAGAATATTAATACTTCAACGATGTGAAAACATCTGAAGAGAACAGGCATTGTTGTGCCATACAGTCAATTATAGAGCCAAACGTTTGCTTACTACAAGCATTACAAGCATATCGTGAGCTGCAGTGCTGAACTTACTACAGGGATGGGGTCTGTGAAGTCTATCAGGTTATCAGTCAGAGGGGCTGTCAGCGGCTCAGGATCCTGAACTTTGACCTGCATTGTAAAAAGCCACATGCTCTAAAGCGTATGCCCACCAACAGCACATTCAATGACTACTGTAGATCTACAGTTCCTGCAGGATGTGTCAATGCCAGCAAGACATCACAAAAAGTGATGCTTTTGTAATTATTTGAAAACCAAAACCTTTAACAGAGACAGAAAGGGAGCATATTTAACATAAATGGATACAAATATAAGTAAACAGTAAATGTGGCATTGTGAGGTGAATGCAAAGTGGCCCAAGTCCAAAGAACCCACCCTCAAGTTTCTGTTTTTTTTTCTTTTATGGTTTCACTTATAACTTAATATTATAGTCATAATAGTTTTGCGTTGCAGGAATAAATCCTGAAAACGCAGAAATAAGTGCACTTTGAGTTCCATCATCCCTAAGTCAATGGGGTTTTGGTTATATGCCTGAGGTGAGATCTATGGTTAACAAAAGGTCAGCCACGTTTTATTCTATAACAAAATAAATACAGTAGTCAACTACTGTAATAATTGTATTTAGGCTTCAAAATTTGTGGTCATTTGTGAAGATTACAAAGATAAACATTTAAGTACCATAAAAATGTATTGGTCACATATCTTTCTGCAATAATCCAAAAGCAAAGGGAAAAATTCCTCTTGGCTTTTTGTCGAGGGAACTAGGAGGATGTTAACTAGGGATGTCATGCCTGCAGTACTCTATTGGCAATCCTTATGAACCACTGAGTAATCAGCGAAACCTCAACACGCCGTTATGAATGTTTGACAGCCAAAGAAAATAAAAGTGATGTTTTGCTGGATTTATTTTCCCTGTAAAGGAGAGCATGTTTCAGTGGTGAGTGAGTTAATGATAGTGTGTATATTGACAGCTGCTGTGGACTCTTGTTACAGTGTGCCAGCAGCTGGAATGGCATTAAGCCACTTCTGTTACCTTGGATGACTGGGCTTCATTCACTGGATCCGATGACAGAAACGGCACAGAAGAGATAAAGTCATCTGCCTTCTCTTCCAGGCTGAGGACAGACAATAAACTGAATGAGCACTCTCATGAACAAATGCGCTTCCAGTCTTTTTTCTTGACTGAATCTTCAAGCTGCTATATATGTTAAAACAATGGTGGCTGTAGCTGTGGATGAAAATGTTCTCATACCTCTTTCCTGACCGAAACAAAAAAAGTATTCAGATCTTTTCAATAGTGATGGAGCATATCTGAAAAGAGCTCTGGACACAAGCCTTTTGATTTTAAGCACTGGAAATGAGGAAAGGACATTGAAAAAAAACGTCTCAAGCTATTCATTAGTGTTCATTCAAAGGAAATCACACAGGAAATCACATTGTTCACCCTTGAATGAAACCTTCTGAACACCTCTTATGACGTGTTTGAGGAAATGACTTGGGGTCACTTTGTGATTACTGTTAAATTATGGGTTTGAGTGTGTGTACACACTCTGGACGGCTTCCCACCAGAACAGAGCAGCCTTCCAGAGAGTCCTGACAAAATGCGTACCATTGTAAAGGTACTAATTATTTAAACATTTGGCAGATGATTTTGCCAGTGTGTGTTTTCCCTGTGAATAAAACCCATCATTTTGGTGTCTGAAAATTGAGTATCTGATGTAGGCATCATAGTGAATTATAATTTAATCTTTGGTTCCTTTCCATATTACCTCATTTTCATACTGTATATAATTTCAACCATCAGTCACATGATGTTTATTTGATTCTACAGACATCTAATTGTAAATGTGACGTTAAACAGAAAAAGAAAAGCTTACACATTAAGACACATATTTGACATGTGTTTCTTATATCACGTGACTATCGGAGCTGAACGGTTGCAGGTCAGTGTACACAGATAATCGTGCAGTCAATCTGTGGCATAAGTACATGTGGTTACATAAGAACATCTTTCCAGTCAGACCACAGCCATATGTCCCATCTGTAACTACACATCAACAGTTGACACTAGATGGCAACAGTGAGCTTTTAATCACTGGCTACATTAAGGAATGTGCCGGCCTTAATAATAGAAACAGTCTAGGGGCATGATCTATGAAATGCTGTCAATTCGAAAAATGAAATTATTTATAATTTATTTTAAAGTAGCAACTGAAGCAAATTTGTTCAACCTCTTTTTTTGATAACATTCTTACTAGTTAACATACACTACTGTTGAAAAGTTAAAAAGGGGGTTGAAAAGGGACAGCAAGTTTATCTTGATTACCAAGGTTGGATTTATTTGATCAAAAACACAGTAAAAAAAACAATAATATTATTACAAACTGTTGTCTATTTTAATATTTTAAAGTGCAAAATGCACATTCAGCAGCTATAATTCCTGTGACGGGAAAGCTGAATTATCAGCAGTCATTACTCAAGTGTCACATGATCCTTCAGAAATAATTCTAATATGCTGATTTAGTGCTCAAGAAACATCTTATTACTGCCTGATTATCAATGATGAAACTTTTGTAACATTATTTTTTGTCACATAGCATTGTCTTGTTTTTTGCACAAATCCTCACACAGTAATGTAAAATGAACAGGACAGATATGGCAGGATAAATTATTTGGCTTAATCATACCAAAAATAAATAAATAAATAAATAACAGCATAAAAGATTTCATTCTAGCTGTAACAAATATCTTAACGTGCTGCTTAATATTTTTGTCAATTTATTATTTTAAAAGAATAGCATTTATTTGAAATAAAAATCTTTTGTAACAGTTACATGTATTTACTGTCCTTGCTGAATAAAAAAACATGACTACAGACTTTTGAATTGTAGTCTAAGATCATATGCCGTTTAAAAAAATAAAATAAGTCCTGGCTTGTTGATGGTAGGACCAGGTGGCCCCTTTAATCTGGGTGTGCCCCAGTTTCTGCCTGTCTGCTTGCGCTCCACTGCCTCAGACTCTGTCCCAGGAGGATTACAGGCCCACAGGCTCACTCACATGGCCCTACTGTGTCTAAATCCACACACTCAAACAACAAAGTAATTCTTCTTTGTAGTACAATCTTCTCGCTGTACTCGGAGTAGGTTTCGTGTGCTGTGGACTCACCTGCTGGTAGAGCGGGGCAGCAGGCCAGGCTGCTTGAGCAGGTCCCAGGACTCCTGGCGCTCCGCTCTCCCACTCACTGGCAGGGAGGATGTGCTTCCCATACGCCCCCCACGACCCATCAGTCTGATAAAGGGACAGACAGGCATTACCACCCACCATCTTTTCATTATTAAAAAATTATTTTAAATAACCATGTAACAATGTAAATGTTTGTGCCCAAATGTTACAGCAAGACAAATACACTATATTGCCAAAAGAATTGGACACCCCTTCAAATGAAAAGGTTTGACTACTTTAGTAATTTCCATGAGTACAAATCTAAATATTCAAGCATGCAATGATATATGTCTACATATTTGTTGCCACAGTTTTGGAAATGCCTTTTTCTGTTCTAATGAAGGGGGTGTCCCAATATTTTTGTCCATATAGTTTATGTACAAGTCATTGGGGTTTGGTGATGAGTTTTTGGCTCAAGGTCTGCATTTAAAGTCACACCAGAGCTGCTCAGATGGAATTAGGAATTACAAATTTCTAACGGAGCATGTTGCATAACGACTTGACCAGACCCTTGTCATTTCTAGGCTGGACTACTGCAATACTCTTCTGGCTGGACTTCCATCAAGCACTATCAAACCTCTACAAATGATTCAGAATGCAGTGGCACGACTGGTCATCAATGAGCCTAAAAGAGCTCATGTTACACCTCTCTTTATCTCCTTGCACTGGCTACTGGTTGCGGCTCTCATCAAGTTCGAGACATTGATGCTTGCATATAGAACAGCCACAGGCTCAGCACCCACCTACTTCCATTCACTTATACGAATCTACATCCCCTCCAGAAGTCTGAGATCTGCTAGTGAGCGATGCCTCATGGTACCATCACAGAAAGTCTCAAAATCACTTTCCAGAACATTCTCATTCCTTATTCCTGGCTGGTGGAATAATCTTCCCACCACTATCCGGAATGCTGAATCGCTGGCAATTTTCAAGTGACAGTTGACACAACTTAACTTAATCCTAAATTTAAAAATAAATAAATAAATAATCTTTCTCTTTATTTATTTCTTCTCTTTCTAGCTTGTACTTATTTGAACAATGCCTAAAACTTGGTATTACGAGCACTTCCTGTGTCTGTTTGCCTCTTTAAGAATGGCTTTAAGTAGCCCCCAACTGTAAGTCGCTTTAGATAAAAACATTTGCAAAATGACAAAATGTAAACGTGTCCTGTCCAAACAACTGCTATAAAATGAGCACACAATTCCCTAGAATAACACTATGTGTCTTAACATTAAGGGTGTATTCACACCTGTCTTGTTCGGTTTGATTGAATTGAACTCAAGTTCGTTTCCCCCTTTGGTATAGATCTTTTGGGCAGGTGTGAATACAGCAATCGCACTCGGGTGCAGACCAAATAACCGCACTGAGACCCAGCTGAAGAGGTGATCTCTGCCCAGTTCCAAACAAACTCTAGTATAGTTGAATGAATGGATGAGCTTAGCACATTGTTGTTTTGTTTACAATTTCTGGTTCACTTGCAAAAAGAGCAGCATGAAAGCGAACTGCACCAAACAAAAGAAATCAACATTGTATTTGGTCCGGAACAAAACAAGTGAACTAGCCAACATTTCCGGTGTGAATACACCCTAAGATTTTTACTCATCGAAATTACTCAAGTAGTCAAACCTGTTCATTAGAAGGGCATGTCCCAATACTTTTGGCAATATAGTGTGCATCATACCTGGCTGCTGCCTCCTGCAGGTTACAGTTCTTGTCTGGAGTCAGTCCAAACTCATCTCTAGAATCCTAAACAAAGAGATGACCATTTACAGAACATAAACAAGAACTTTATGCATAACACGTTGAGGTCGTAAACAATGTATGTAGACATTAAATTAGACACTCTTCCTTTGAGGAAGACAAGCAGCCAACTGTCTGAGTGGAGATAAACATTAACATCAGGTGTAAATGGGGCCTTTGATAGTGCTTGAATACCTTGAGCGCTGCCTCTGCATGAGCTTTCAGGATGTTGCTCTTGAGTTCCTCAGGACATCTGAGCTGGTTCAGGACAGGACTGCTGCCCTCGCTATTCAAACTTTTCTCTGTCAGTTTCGCCACTTCTTCCTGCACACAATCCAAAGCAAGTGTTTTTATTATGAATTTGTTTGCATTGTATTTCTGTCTCTTTGCTTAAAAAAACAGTCCAGGCTGAAATAATCATCAGCTCTTTATAGCATAATACCTTACATGGCACTGAGCTGGAAAAGATATAGAGATCAATGAATGCTGTAATAGCATGAGTAATCACCTTTCCTATTCACACTTAATCTAAATTACATCCTGAGGTTAGCGTGGCACTGCAGCCAACACAAGCTCTGCTCCTTGTATTTCAAGATGCGGTGTGTGGAGTGGGGACATACTGCAAAAACACCATGTGTAAGAAGCTCTGTTCTCTGTGTGCATGTGTGGGTTTTTTGGATGGCGGAACTGACCTGGTTGTTCATGATGAGGTTAACGTTTGTTCTGGCTGGAGCAGACATTGGAGTGTTTTCAATCTCTAGTTGCTTGAGCCGAGCTGCAGCCTCTGTGGACGAGAACAGATTCAGAGAGCATCATTAAACAATGAGAGGTCAGACAAGACAGATGGAAACACATCTGCATGTGTGGGGGTTAAAACATGCTCACTCTGGAGATAATCAGATCACACAATAGATAGGCAGAGCATGAAAATAGCATAACTATACAGACAATAATCAAATAATAGATTAAAATAATGCAAGTTGTACTTTGTTTTATAAAAGCATAAGAAAAAAAATACATCTGCATATGTATTATTTTAAATTAAAGAGATAATACATTTATTGGGATCAAAACAAAGTAAAATTAGCACTGTTGTGAAATATTATTACTATTTTAAACAACTGTTCTCTATTTGAATACATTTTAACATGTAATTTATTCCTGTGATGCAAAGCTGACTTTTTAGCAGTCATAACTTCATCATCAGTGTCACATGATCATTTAAAATCATTCAAATAAAATTATTTAGTGCTCAAGAAACATAACTTATCAATGTTGAAAACAGTTGAGCTGCCTATTAATTTTGTGGAAATCATAATACATTTTTATAGAATTATTTTATGAAAGTCCTAATTGTCATCTGTGTTCCGTTTAAAGCCTCTTTGCTAAATAAAAGTATTAATTTATTTACAAAAATAAATAAAATCTTACTGCCTACTGCCTCCAAACTTTTGAACGGTAGTGTATTTGTGATTGGCACTAGCCAATACGTTTTTATTTATTATTCTGAAGTGGAGTATTCTTGAAGCAGACTTAAAAATACAAAAACTTTTTGTGTTTCAGTTTACAAAAGCACATTTATAACATTTATAAAATGTAAATGATAAAACTGTTTGGATTTTTTTTTATAATTGTTGTGAACAAATAAATAAATGTAATTATCACAAAAATAAATTAAATATGCAAGACGAACACTTGCATAAAACAAACATTTCTGCCAGTGCGTCCCACTGTATCTGTGATCTATTATCTCACCGGTCAGAGAGAGGGTCTCCTCTGCGGCTGTGCTGGCGGTGGTATGAGCAGCACCTGCTCCCACATTTTCTGCTGTCACCATGGGAACAGGGGCCCGAAGAACCTCATCTACGCTCGTCTCCAAGAGGTCAGTCACCAAGGGCATACTGTAAAGAGTGAAAGGGTTAATTACCATCTGTCAATTACAGGATGTAACCCTCTATATGCTGCTCGAACAGGGTCCACATTGGTAGATATATGACAAATGTGACTCACCTGGACAAAAATGCTTGAGGCCGGGCCGAGACTCAAGTTACAGCTATGCAACAGCACAGTATCACATTTCAAATATGCAATGTTAAACTTAAAAAAAAAAAAAAAAAAAAAAAAAAAAAAAAAAAAAAAAACCCTAAAAGATAGTGTCCTCAGAAGCAGATGGATGTTGGGCGATGGTTGGGCAATGAATATGTATTTCTATATCTGATGTATTGCACAACCCTAACGGCATAATCAAGCCTTTACAAAATGAGCAGAGCCAGTCATTACTGAAGAACACAAAAGGAACAGGACCATTATCTAACACAGTCATATGCCAACTGACCACACACATTCCACTAGATCTAGATTAAAAGACCACACGCACATTAGTAATGTCTGTACTAGAATCACAAAACGCAATGTATTTCTTCCCTTCCTGAGTAAAATGAGGGAGGGAATAGAGTCACATTCCATAAATGACTAGAATGAGATTGACTTTTAAAGGAGACTTAATAATGGACACGTCAGTCCTTGCCATGCTGACTAAAACCACTTTGCAAAAAAACTTCCACCTTAAGACATGACAAGTCATTTACAGAAATGTACAGTAAAACTTCAAGAGAAACTGAAACATTCAATGGGGAGTTCTGTTTGTTAATTTTAATCAAACGTCTTAAAGCCATGTAAGATGCATATGTCCTTTGGTTATAGTACTGTAGACAAATCTAAAAACAGTGTATACTGCACAACACATTGTCAAATGGATAAAAATTATTAATTGCCCAAATAACCAAATGATTACATAAAGACATACTGAAATAAGATATAATTATAATAGCACTTTCCACAAATAAGAAAATGAATTTTACATTTATCTGAAATAGTCCATACAAAGTCCCAACTTAGGTAGGACTGTTGCCCGCTTTGGTGTTTTAGTTCTTTTATAAATGTTTATATTAAATCTTTATTGTTAAAATAAAATTAAATCTCATATTAATATTTAGCTTGACCTCTTGAAAGACAAACAACATCTTTTTAAAATATTTTATTTTTAAGAGATTTATATCCCACTTAATGTACCCTATTTGTGAAAAGCGTCTTATATCTTTGTTTTAAATGCACATTAGACCTAAAGAAAAGTGTGGTTATGATGATCAAGGCATAATTTAAATGTCAAATAAATGCCAACAGGATATTTCCTGGGTGACAAAGCTGGTTAAACAATGTCCAAATCATTCTAAATGAAAGTACAGCCACAGTAAGGATTTCTGGCTTCTTCCATGAAGGTTATCTCATCTCTCTGGCTGGTTTCAGTCTCAGAGGGAAAGAGTTTAGCCCAGGTAGTCTTGCTTGATCTCAGTCAGAGAATATGCCTTTTATCCCAGTGTTCCCTGGAGCTCAGTTTGTATCTGAGGAATGCGGGGGTGGAGGGGCTGTGGCAGCATCCGTGTTGGAGAGGAGGTGCCTGTTGGTCACGCTGGTGTCAGTGATGGGATTGAGGGGGGAGTGAAGCCTGGATGGGTCAGTGGAGGTGGGGGGGGTGTTAGCATGAGGGACAGGAATACTGTAGAGTCTGAGGTGCAGAAGTCAAAAAGGGTAGTGAGCAGATCACAGGACGAAACAAGAGGTGAAATTCGAGGGAGCTAAGTTTGAATGCACTTAAAGGCATTTCCTGGTTAGAAAACTGCACTGAATATAACATGAGTTTGTAGTAGACTTCTCACTAGCTATCTGTCTAAGTCGCTAGACAGAGCAGAAGTCCAGACTGAAAAAAATAATTTAATAAATTATTTTATCTAGAAAGAAGGCATTAGTTTATTGGATGCAAATGATTCCTTTAAATCCATGCTTGTTTCTTAAAGTGAAAGCAAACTAATAATAAATCCAGTGCTGTCAAAGAAAAATACAAGTGCTCACTGCTCCTGACTAAATAACATTCGTAGCATCAAAAATTATTAATCTATATTTCATTTATACAATGAAGACTATGCAGTGTAGGCCTATTTTTTTTTGTTGTTGTTAATGTCCCAATTAAAGTATACAATGTGAAAATTTCATATAAAATGGTCATGTTATATATTTTGGTTGCATTTGTGAGTTAATAAAAATGTAGATGGTTGTTTAAAATCAAATTTTTGATATATCAATCAATATAATCAAATCGTAATCGCATCATAGAAATTTTTGAGATCGACAAATATCGCATCGCTGGGTTGAGAATCGATATCGTATCGTGACGAACCATCCGATTTACACCCCTAATTATTACTTTAATATTTATTTTCAAGTAGCATCAATATTTTATTAAATATTTACATCATCAATTATGATATTGCAAGGATAGGAACATTCTAGAAGATTCTGTAAGATTATTTTTTTTTTCGTGAGCATTGTTAATGATATACAAATGTAATGTGATTTTTATATTTAGCATGTCAAAATTCATTAAGAAACATTAAATATAAAAGCAAAATGACTTCTTGATTCATGGTGTAATTAGTTTGAAACAGTTGTTTTAATTATTTTAAAAGCTTACTATTCATGAATTAATCATTGTGACGCAAAATTAATATTTTTACTATTAATATTAATTATTACCATTAATTATATATTTTAATGATACTGATTAAGTATTATTCTTCCTAATTAAAATTACTAGTAATAAATTAAATAATTAAATTAATTAGATAAAATAATTGTTACTGTTATTATAAAAAAATAGCAAGGACATGGGAAAGCAGTTGGTAAGACAGATGTAAGGTGACAAGAAAAACGGAATTTTTAAGTATTTAAGTCTATTTACTAGTTTAGACAGGGGGTTGTGTGTTTGGTTAAGTTGGTTAAGTTAGAAACGGTCATCAGAAAGGGATGTTCAACTGTCTGACTGTTGATTTCATCTTTAACTCATCAAGGAAAGGTACTAGTGTAGTACTGAGACTATCTGTATTAGTTTTAGTTTTGACGAAGGAGAAGACCGGACAGGACAGGACAGTCACAAAGCCAAAACCAAAACCAGAACGTTGATTTCAGCTTGCTGTTATACCCCACTATTCAATTTACCCAGCTGAGATCACAGCTCTACCCCACTGATTGGGTTGGATGGTTTGGACTAGAATCAAGAACTGATGCAGAATGCAGATACTGATTTGCCCAGCCAAAGGAAACAATAACTGATCCAAAGCCGATCACAAAGACTCCCTCAGGAATGCACTGATTGGTAAAAGCAAGTCTATGAAGGCTTGAAAACAGGAGTGTACATACCTTGCCTTATGAAAAGGCCACTGGGGTTTCAGAACATCAGACTAAAACAAAGTTTAGACAAAAAAAGATCTATAACATTAAAAAACGAGGATCACATTTTCATAAGACAGACCAACATATCCAACACTGACACGATAATCCCACATCGCTGTCTGATTTAATTTTAATATTTCAAGTTTAAGGCAAAGCTCTGCACAGCACAATAATACCCCTCGGGAGACAAAGCAAGAAGGGGAAAAAAAAGAGAGCACGAGAGAAAGGCATTTCACGTCAAGAGAGAGTTTGTTATTGTCAGCCCAGCAGGCGTTTTCTCCTGTGTTGAAGCAGCCATCTGCTCAACGTCAAAGCTAAACAGCATGAAGCACCTTCAGCACCAGTCACCAGCCAGCACCACAACCTCACACCAGCTCACCGACACAGCAGCAGCAGCATCCAACAGCCCAAATATATCATTTATACAAGTGCTGCACTCTGCCAAAGAGATGTTAACTGGCTGTGCGGGGGCCTGAAGTAACAGCAGGGAATCAGATTAACCTGCTTAGAGGTCTTATTGCATTACAATTTTGAGAAGCTCACCTCCTCTTGTCTGATTGGCTGCCTCCGGGGCTCCTGGGGAGGGTTTCGATTTCCATAGGGCCTGGTGCAGACGGTGGGCTGCTAACCACAGGCATACCGGACCAGGGAGGCCGTGTTTGGAAGGGCTGAGGAAAAAAGCGTGTGGGATGCTTTAAGGTACTGCAAAAACTCAAAGCAAAACAGCCAAATAAGCAGTATATACACCAAGAAATAAACTTGCAGACTCATTCATAGTTATAAACAAAGGGGTGATCAAATGTATGCGGTCATGTTTCTTTTTATCAAGTCAAATTCATGATTAACAATTATTTATATTATTAAAATTGTGACATGAAATTGTTTCAAAAGTTTGAGATCTGTAAGACATTTCTTTTAGTCTCTTATACTCACCACGGCTGCATTTAATTTGATGAAAAACAATACAATTTTAATATTTGTGAAATTTTAAAAAAGTATTTTCTATTGTAATATATTTTAATACATTATTTATTGTTGTGATGGCACCGCTGAAGTTTCTTATTACTGGTATTATCAGTATTATCTGTATTTTTGTATAACAGCAAGAAGGTTTTACCTTTGTTTCTAATCTTGGGCTCACTCCGTTATTGTGGTTACTGTGGAAAGAGAAGAAAATGCAAGTGATATTAAAACTAATAACAGGGTTTATGAGCTACTGTTGACTGACTTCAGTAGGCAGCACAAAGATGGTCCTTATAGAGGTGACCAGAAAATGTGATCAAGTCAAACCAACACTACATCATGGAGAGCAAAGACATTGCTGATGTTGTTTCAGCATGTGACCAGATCTTTAAAAATACAAGGAGTAAAACTATGCTGTGACTAATACAGTAATGCATGAGGAGTCTTGAAAATTCCCCATAAATCAGCAACACAAAAGTGCTTGCACATGATGCTGCTCACGTTTGAAACATTAACACCAGCTGCGTCACAGTCTTTTAAGATTAAAGTGACATACTCAGTCTGACAACATGTGCTTGAGCTGATAGACTAGTGATGCATTTTGCCCCTGGAATAAGAATGAAAAACAGTAGTAGTATTACTTAATGTCTTATATAAGTGGTTCCCAACCACGTTCCTGGAGGCCCCCCAACACTGCATGTTTTCCATGTCACCTAAATCAAACACACCTGATTCAGATCATCAGCTCATTAGTAGAGACTCCAAGACCTGAATTGGGTTTGTCAGACAAAGGAGAGATGCAAAATGTGCAGTGTTGGGGGGGCCTCCAGGAACGTGGTTGGGAACCACTATGACTTAATATTACATTCAAATCATGCTTAAAACAGCTCAAAATAAAAATCATTGTTTGAAAGCACCTCTGTAAAGCACAATGATTTTACAATTATTGTACTTGTACATAAAATAATAATTTAGAAAAGCACCTCTCAAAGGCTAAAAGTCTCTGGTCATAAAATCATTCATCATTTATACAAACATCATCTATAGCAACTAGTATACACTGGTAAGCTAACACAACTGAGTCCACAGAAGCTCTGAACAGCTCTGAACAATGTGTTTGTGTGCTTTCAAATGACACATACTTTAAGACTTTTGTTGAAACAGGAAGTCACCTCATCAATATATGAGAGCCATAAGAATTCCATTGCACAATGCAGAAATGTAAAATACTTACTCTGAAAATTTGTTAGGACCTGCGAGGAAACAAAATACGCATTTTATTATGTAAGATCAGAAAGCTGAGGTAACAACAGAACAATTAACATGGAAGTGAATCAGTGTTGGGGCTTCAAAATAGTATATATGACTCAAAGCACTAAAGCAAGTTAACTATTTGAAAAAGGAGTTGCTAAAAACAAAAGCTGATTAGATTAAAATTAGTAGCAAGTAGCAAAAATGGACAAAAGACTGCACAAAAATATCTGGGGGAAAAAAACAACTATGTGATGACTGTTTCACTGTAACTAATTGGACTATTACTTGTTGGGACTAAACTAATAAATCCATAAAAATAAGTAAATACATTTAGGAAAAACCTACTGGTCCTAAATATGCATTATTTTTTTAAATATATTAATCCCCCAAGACAACACAGGACAGATTCTCTTACCTCTGTTGTGCATGGTCCTTCTAGAGTAACGCCGACTTGGTCTTCTTTCAAACGAGGAAGATCGTCTAGCTTTGTTGGCCTTAGTTGTCTGATATTCTGTCTTCCCACTTCCCACAAATAAAATAAAATAAACATTAATAAAAAACCTTCTTGATAAATCCCTGCTGACTCGATAAGACTGCAGGCATTTACTTTTACAGGCTTAGTGCAATGAAAGTCTAATGTTTTCTGAAAGAGAAAAGCCACTGTTCTTTGGAGAATAACCAGCCCAACCAGCATTAGCAAACAATTTAACAACAACAACAGCAAAAAGAGACACACACAGGTGAAATCAAAGATAAGTGAATTCATTGACGTAAAAAAATAGGTTAATTCTGGAGCAAGGATAAGTCCTAAATTAAGTGCAGATGAATAAAAAGCCTGGCCAATAGGGAGCTGAACTGGACAGTGTCAAAGCTCCAGGCTGGCAGCTGGAGATAAGATACAGTTCCATAGTTAGTACAACCAACACACACACACACACACACACACACACACAGAAATGCCTGGAGCAGACCGTTTTTTACAACTTAGCAGAAGATATTGTTAGGAGGACCGATGAAAAACAGGAAGTCTTGTCTGACCACTGGGCATGATTAGAAAGGATTTATACCAAAATTAAAAGAGAACACCAGCCTCTACTGAAGCCACTGCAGATGCAAAAGTAGAGATGTAACGCCTTTAAGAGCTTCAAATAAATTAAATCCAGCAAATTATTTACACAATTGCCATAGGATAGGAAACATTATGTGACTGCTTCCAACAAAACCAAGTAACCTCAAATAGATTTTAGTGGTGCTTTGCCATGCAAAACTTGCCTCCACAATGCTTGTTGGGCACTGCCATGAAACATAAATGCATATCGTACAGTATTCACGAGCCATTAGTGTGTGTTTCTCCCAAGTCTGTAGGGTTTTTTTTTTACCTCCGTTTTATTATATGCCACTCATGAAGGACGAATGAACTCTAGAAAAACGTACCTGTATCTGAAACGTGAGCCCATGCGTATGAACCCAGAGCGGGCTGAACTCTTCTGGACCGGGCCACGTAGGCGGAAGAAGGCATGGTGCTCTACGGCACACTTCCACAGGTGCTTGCAAGCTTTCGGATGGTCCATGCGGAAAACAAATGTGTGCTCCTGTTCTTTCCCCTACAACAGAGATAAAATGTAATAGCAATGTACCAATAATTTGTTCTCTGGTGTTACAAAAGGAATAAAGAAGGCATACAATTTTAAAATCAAGAACATGATAACAAAAGTTGTTGAGAACATATTGGCTTAACCACTGGGAACCAAAGTGACACCTTCATTACATTATTAACAGACATTTATTTGACTTTGCTAGACAAAGTTATCTTTAAGAGTACACAAATTTTTCCAAACTGCCAAAACTAATCTGCCATTTAGCTATATATGCAACTAAGGCTATATGATTTGGGGGGTGGGGGGTCCTAACTAGAATTTCAGAACAAAGGACTTGTTGTCCATGTTTACAGGGCGGTACAATGTGGTAAAAAAAAAAAAAAAAAAAAAAAATATATATATATATATTATTCCTTTAAAAATGCTATTTCAGTTACTGCTTAGAGTAGAGTAGAGCTGTAATCGGGCCATAAAAGTTAGGGCCAACAGGACCCGAGCCCAACAGGTTTTGGCCCGAGCCCGACAAATACATTTTGATTGACAGCTTTTTAAAAGTCCAAAGCCGTTTACAGCCCGACATTATTCAAATGTGCGCACACACAGCTCTTTTGCCTTTTGTCAAGAATGAGTGATTTATACATGTTTTAACATAATTTATTCATAACTAACGTAGACTAGACCACTTGGAAGTTGGAATAAAGAAATAAAATAAGTCCTCTGTGACATCTTAACATCTCAGCACTCTAAATAGACATAGGCTCATTTAGCCTATAAATAGACCAATGCACCAATAAAAATGAGTCTTTTTATTTTAAATTAAGATAGGATACATTTTTAATTAAGATAAAGGCTCTGCCGGATTTGCTTTGCCACTAGCAGATGATATTTAATAAAAGAAAAATGCTAACATTAGTGTAAATACTCCACATTATGCATTTAAGACTCAATGAATATTGAGTTATCATTTAAAAAACTTTTACTCACAGAGATTAGGCTAAGCCTACATGTTTTTGACGAGGAAAATTATTGAATCCACTGTAGATGGCTTCAGCGCATTCCTGCGCTCACTGATGGTGCATCATTATTCACTCATTCTCATTATAAACATGGTCAAAACATTTCCACACCTCAGACTTTGCTTTAGTTGCTGGTGCAACCTAAACGTAATCGCCAGAGGCAAGCCTCCGTTTCACCTACTCAGCATCAATTTTCGCATCTTTCTCACGCTAATCAAAACATCACATGACTGCTCGTTTACCTCGCAAACCCGAGCGCAAGCCAGAGCCCGGCCCGAGCCCACATAAAATGATATAAATTAAGCACGAACCCGACCGAACTCGTCGGGTCCCATCGGGTCCCGTCAGGTTCGGGCAAAGATCTTCAGCTCTAATGTAGAGTATTTCAAAGCAGTCCTTTCTGATTTTCCATTTAGGTTAGGATGCTGTCTTTGAAACAACTCGATAGGATTTGTAAAGTGTTTTTTCTCAGCTTTCATTCCACAGCCTTTGACTGGTAGCAAAGACTAAAAACAGAAACCTCCAGCTGTTCAAACTAATTTCTATGTGCTCTGTTTGAGCAAATGAAATTCTGTCTGAAGCTTTTATCAGTTGTACTGCAGAGGAAAAACCTCATAAGTGACCTGGGAGACTCACGGTGCAGAAAATCTTTTATCAAGCTCCTATGCTTAGGTTGAGTCATTTTACCTTAATGGCAATGTGCAGGTCCTTTTCCAGGCTATTAAAGTGAAATAACTGAACATAAATATAGGAGCCTGATAAAAATCCAAATTTTAGATGAAAATTTCAGATGGCATTTAGAGGCTTTTGCATCTGAACTCTTCATATATATATATATATAACACCTTGCTGTGTGTGCTGTGTTGGCCTAACTGAGACTTGTTATAGCACTTGTATATCACTTCGTTTTTATTGCTTATATTGTTCTCATATGGAAGTCTGCTAAATTACTAAATGTAAATGAAAGGAGACCTTGTACAATCTTATACATGACAGAGACTACTAATAACATCATATGGGTGCGCTTTTCTGCAACAAACAACAGATTACTGGTCACAGTCAACTGAACGAATTAATGCGGATGATGCGGAATGAATTCAATGGAATTAATTACAACAGACTTCCAGACTCAACAGAAACTCATACTGCTGTGCACCAAGCACAAGCCCCATAAAAATACATGTTAGCTGGCTGTCTGACACCATCATATGCCATGACTGACATTGTTATTGTAGTTTCAAACTTAACAGAGTGATGGGCAGTTCTGTCCACACATTCACAGCTTCAGTGCTTTATAAAGTGTGAAGTGTTTCAGAGGCCAGGCATGCCTGAAGGGAGACTGTCACTTATTAACTCAAGCTGGAGAGATGAGAAGCCTCAGCAAGAGCACATACACACACTTTTTCTTTCAAAAAAAAAAAACAAAGTAGTTTTTCTGGGATGCACAAAAACACATGCTTCACATCAAATGTTAACTGTAAAATTGCATGCTACATTGCATTTTTAGCATAAACCTGTGTGCAAGCATGCATGTGATGTTGAGATGGGTCTTTACCTCTTCTGTCTCCTGCATTACCTGTTCATCATCCTCCACTACCACCAGGGTGAGTTTGCTTTTCTTAAAGTCCAGACGCGTGATCTTGGGCCTATGCAGACAACCAGTTTGCTTTAGATAAAATGGCCATTGTCATTGCATTTACTGAAGTATGACAACAGCTGGAGGACAAATACTGAAAATGTTACTGATGTTAATGATTCTGATTGGTTAAGCCGCATTCAAAGTTGTTGCTCGGCAACCACTTTTTTGCAACCACAACCATTTCTGAGGGACTACACGGTTTGGCTAAGATTGTTTTTATTAATATCATTACATTTTATTGCTTTGTTTTATTTTGTGAAACATTGTTATATCTATGGAATAACCATTTTATATTGAAGCAATGTTTTACAGTGCATTTATAAAAGCTAAGGTTTTTTTATCAAAACTAAACAACATTAACAATGCCCCTTAGCTGTTATGAATTCAAATGTAAACCTTGACTTCTTGGGGCTTACTGCTTTAGTAGATCCATTCAGAACAAACGGATGCATAAATCATGTATCTCAGAATATTTTACTTAAACACATTCAACGAGTACAAAAAGTTTATTGTAGCTTTTTATTTTGATGTAGAAACAATACACTTGAGCCATCAAGAGCTGGTGAGGGAGCACTTACCAGAAGAACAGGCCAATCTTAGTTTCCCCCTCAAACACGAGCACTCCGGTGGGGGTCAGACCTAGGCTGTATTCATTTCCGTCTCGTGCCTGGAGGAGACGACAAGATAAAGAACAGATAAGTTTCTGGATATATCCGGATTGAAGAGAGTCCCCCTCAAGTTCCTGATTTTAACAAACTCTTGCACGTTTCAAATGCATACCTTGACCATATGCATGTCCACTCCATACATCTCCAGCCATTTGGCCTTATTTAGGTAGTTTATCTCAGCTTGTGCTGGCGTCTGGCCCCTGCGACATCAGCATAGAACAGGGTAAAGCAACATTTAAAGAAATTGAAACATCCCAAGCTGCTGCACATCTGCTGTAGATTAGAACTTGTCGAGGCTACAGTGATGGGTCATAAATCACATACAAATTGTTCAGTGTCAACAGAAGAGCTTTGGCTGAGTAGACAGGAGAGATCCAGGAAGAGTCAGAGGTGATGACCCACACATTGACATTCATTCACCTGCTTTACATTTATATTACCTCTCTAAACACTTACTTAAAAGGAGTCACCATGTGTGGATAAGAGGTGCGTTTTATAGTATGAGCTCCCTTATTTATACCTGCACTCCTTCCACATGTTGTAGATGGATGCTTCCATATCTTCCGTCTGATTTGGGATGAAGCGGAATTCTGACACCAGGTCAAGTCCGTGCTCAGCAGGGTCACAATCACCCAATTCAGCTGAAAGATAAAGTTTCCACAGGTAAAAAAAAAAAAAGAGGCAGAATTCAACTGAATTTTTTTGGTATAAAAATGACAGAATGCTCCATCATGGCCTGAACTGTACCAGTTTCGCTTTAGAAAAATATTGTGGTTGCGCCTTTTGTCATAATGTTACAACTTAGTTCAAGTTGTTCCCCCGCAGGAAATGACCCTCAAAACTTGATCACATGACTGTTTCCAAAACAGCATTAAAAAAAACTTTCTAAATGAAAGCAGAATGCTGTGCTTTTATTTAAAAGATGCACAGTAGGGATAGGGGGATTAGGAGCCTTTCTTTCAGACCCACACTAATGAGATGCCATTTATTTGTTATACGAAGCTACGAAAAATACTTTTTGTGCACAAAAACACGCAATTTTATTCAACAATGTCAGCTGTGGCACACCGACACACTGTTTCCGTTCAGATCAAATCACAACAACGTAGGAAACAGATCCGGTGTAATGCAGCTGACACAGAACAGCATACGTCCAATGGATACTCTCCAAAATGGCACCAGGGTGATGTGGAGAAGACAAATTGTTTAATAAAGTAGTTTTTTTTCTTTCTTTTGCACACAAAAAGTATTCTCTTAGCTTTGTATAATTGTGGATTAACCACTGATGTCAAACATTCAAAAATATCCTTACCATCTCGAATAAGCCCGGTTTTATGAACATTATGTTCACAGAAACCTAATAAAATGTGTCACAGTTTCCATTAAAACATGAAGCAGCACAGCTGGTTTCAAGATTAACAATAATAAGAAGAAGAATAATGTTTCTTCTGCGACAAATCAGCATGAAGGAATATGTGGCACTGAAGACTGAATTAATGGCTGCTGAAAATTCAGCTTGGCCATAACATACATCATATAATACACTTACATTAGAAACATATGCTTTCATATTTCACAACATTATTGTTTTACTGTATTTTTAAACAAATACATGTATTTCTGGCAAGTACAGGAAACTTTATGAAAAAAAAAAGTACCAACACCCATCTTTTGGAAGTTTAAGTCACATATTTTGATTTGATTTCAAGAAACATACAGTTCAATAACTCACCTTGTAAAGCATATGCAGCCAACTCCACTGCTGTGTCGAATGGGCACTCTAACCTGGAACAAATGTGATCACAATGCATTTGGATAAAGTCATCAGAAATGTAAGGATTATAAAACACGTCGTTGTTGTTTTTTTGGTTTTGTTTTTTACATTACAGTGAGACATTCACAAATTGCGTCAGACATAGAAGGTTTCTGCAACAATACATCCAAACTACTTTTTTAGGGCAATTGGATGTGTACGAATTAAGTTGCATCAATGTAGACAACGCATTCGTCAAAAACACATTTCATGTAAGCCAACATTTAAATAATAAGCAGACAAATGTCATTCATTTTTATCATTCAAGACCATTCAAAATAACTTCACTTACTTGCCACTGAGAATATCCTGTTTTAGCTGTAGTACAAAAAGGTATCTACAAGAGATAATGAAGATGAAAGCAGTGAGTGCAACAGTTGCTTGAATATTAGTCAATTTGTAATGGTATAAACTAGGGTTGGACGATGTCTTTAAATTTGGCATTGGACGATGTCTACAGTGAGAACAGGTTTGGTGGGGATTGGGTGAGGTGTGCCCAAAGCGTGAATCCTCATAAGGGAAAACAACTAATTCCAAACACCATGTCTACACCGGATGTGAGCGGCGCGACAAAATCTATAATACAGTTTCATTACATATAGATCAGTCAATAGAACTCAGTATAATCAGTGATAATCAGTTATCACGATGTTGTCTATCAGCCATCAGCGATGGACGATAGCATAGTCTATCGGCCCAACCCTAGTATAAACAGGATGTACCTTGTTAGTTCCTCGTGTAAGTTGTTGGGCTCTGAGGAATAGAACTTTACTCTCATATGGAGGCAATATGGTGGTCCAACTAAAACAAGCCAAAAGGCAGAGAAAATAACAGATAAGGTCAACAATGCAAAATGCCTTACTAAAAATTAAGTTTCTAGTGCACAAGTGTACAGCTTGGAGTAAAAAATAATTAGTGCTGAAGATTGCAGAACAGAAATGGAATTTCAGAAAGAATGTCATGCAAGTGATGAAACTCTGTAAATGTAAATGAGTTTCATGAAAATCATTACCAGCCCTTCACAGACATAGTAAAGCATTAACCTTATACAAACAGCTATTTCTGTGAGCATGAAGGAAAAATGTTGCTCTGTTCCCAAGACTTGTGAGCTGCCTACCTAGATAACACTATGCAAAGCAGCCCACAAGGTTTAGAACAGTGTCACGGTTAATTATGTATGAAGGAATGCTTGAGTGCATTGTATTGGGCCTTAAAGTTGCTCATCTTATCAAACCTGTCCAAAACACCATCTACCATGAACTGAGTTCAGGAGTAAGAACAGCATTTTACTTACTTTTGACTTGCTTTTTGATGCTTTTGGTGACATCAAGCCAGTGCTGCAAATGTAAGAAGATGAAACATGTCACAAGTTTGAGGATGTGGAGAACCTTAAGTTTTCTGCACATAAAATATTAAACAAACTTTTTATTCAAGACATTATTACATTTAACAACATGTCTGGTTAAAAAAAAAAAAAATCAGTCACTTTGCCTGGTGGGCACAAAGTTTTTTCATTCTCCGGTTTGGCAACACTAGAAAATTCTGTCCCATCTATTGAGCTAGGTCGCTCTAACGGGGTGATGCATGAACATTGTGGAGGGAGGGAGGGAGGGAGGGAGGGAGGGAGGGAGAGTGGAGGCACTCACGCTGATGGAAGAATAGTGTGTCTCGATTTCTCCCACACATTCCTCACACGCTCTTCCCTCCCTCTTTCACATAAAGACTCTGCACTAGTCTGAGCTCTGTCTGCTGCTCTTTGCAGATTCAATATTTTATAAACATAATATAAAGGTAAATAGCTGTCAATAAAGAAAATTTATTGGAATGTGCGTACTGAAGTTGATTTGAATAAGTTGAACAGATATTATTAAATGATGGTTGCTACTGGAAAATCATCAGAAAATGTGAAGATGTGATTGAGAAAAAGCTCCTGATTTTTACTGACTGTGCAGTAACAATGCATCTACAATGCAAGCTGGAAATGCACCAAAACTAGAACAATTAATATAGGCATCGCAATAAAAACAGCATCCAAACAGACAGGAATTCTGGGAGTTGTGTTTGACTCATATCACATCATGAAGACCACCCAGTCATGAGGATTGGCATACAACATCAGATCGAGAGTGCATGTTACAACTCTCTGTGACTCACTTAACTGGCTACCAGTTGCTGCCTGCATACATTTTAGTAACCCCACCCCCCACCTCTACCCAACTCCCCTGCAAATTTACTCTGTGAAATGCTGTAGTACTCCTTATTTGCATGTAGCTTTGGAAAATATGTTTCAACAAAGCTTTCTGCAATGTATGTTCATTGCATATTATGACATAAGTGTTCTGGTTTAATCATGATGCAAACCATTCACACTGGAAGTGAGCAAGTTTTAAATTATTTGACTATTTAAACATAGTAGGCCCATCAATCAGACCGAATCAGCTGACATATCAAAGCACATCTTGCACACACCATCTAGAAATCCTTTTGCTCTTACCGGGACTTGGGCTGAATCCATGAAGCGCAGGCCAAAGTAATCTTTCTCGACAACGTCCAGGTGATACATTATCTGTTCAAACAGCTCTGCACCTTTGGCTTTTTTCTGGAGAGAGAGAGAGAACATGATTTAAATCCTAACAGTCCTGTGCCTTGCATGTTTAGCTTTTAAACTGATATCAAGTATGTAATATTACACAAACTTCAGTCTTGTTTATAACTAAGTAGGTGTATTGGAACGACATGTACTGGCTTGCAATAGCACTGACACAGCACGTCAATCTAGCTTTGACTAAAACCATGTCTCTGTTCCAAACATCTAAAGCAAAACCTTCAGATCTTTAAAATCAGTTTAATATGTGTGTGTGTGTGTGTGTGTGTGTGTGTGTGTGTGTGTGTGTGTGTGTGTGTGTGTGTGTGTGTGTGTGTGTGTTTGTGTGTTTACATAAACACTCCATCCATCTAGGGGGACATAACGTCTCATTATTGTAAAAAATCCCTACATCCAGTTGGGATTTTGGAGTCCAAACCACAGGAGGAACTCTTCTGACTTTGTCTGAAAAAGTCTCAACAGCTTAACCACTTGACTTCAACGGTGTCTGATTTCAAACTACAGTCGTGCCCAAAAGTTTTGAGAATTACATAAGTTTTCAAAAAGTTTGCTGCTAAACTGCTTTTAGATCTTTGTTTCAGTTGTTTCTGTGATGTACTGAAATATAATTACACGCACTTCATACGTTTCAAAGGCTTTTATCGACAATTACATGACATTTATGCAAAGAGTCAGTATTTGCAGTGTTGGCCCTTCTTTTTCAGGACCTCTGCAATTCGACTGGGCATGCTCTCAATCAACTTCTGGGCCAAATCCTGACTGATAGCAACCCATTCTTTCATAATCACTTCTTGGAGTTTGTCAGAATTAGTGGGTTTTTGTTTGTCCACCCGCCTCTTGAGGATTGACCACAAGTTCTCAATGGGATTAAGATCTGGGGAGTTTCCAGGCCATGGACCCAAAATTTCAACATTCTGGTCCCCGAGCCACTTAGTTATCACTTTTGCCTTATGGCACGGTGCTCCATCGTGCTGGAAAATGCATTGTTCTTCACCAAACTGTTGTTGGATTGTTGGAAGAAGTTGCTGTCGGAGGGTGTTTTTTGGTACCATTCTTTATTCATGGCTGTGTTTTTGGGCAGAATTGTGAGTGAGCCCACTCCCTTGGATGAGAAGCAACCCCACACATGAATGGTGTCAGGATGCTTTACTGTTGGCATGACACAGGACTGATGGTAGCGCTCACCTTTTCTTCTCCGGACAAGCCTTTTTCCAGATGCCCCAAACAATCGGAAAGGAGCTTCATCTGAGAATATGACTTTGCCCCAGTTCTCAGCAGTCCATTCACTATACTTTCTGCAGAAGATCAATCTGTCCCTTATGTTTTTTTTGGAGAGAAGTGGCTTCTTTGCTGCCCTTCTTGACACCAGCCCATCTTCCTGACACCTGCCTGCTGCCATTCCTGAGCAAGCTCTGCACTGGTGGCACTCCGATCCCGCAGCTGAATCCTCTTTAGGAGACGATCCTGGCGCTTGCTGGACTTTCTTGGACGCCCTGAAGCCTTCTTTACAAGAATTGAACCTCTTTCCTTGAAGTTCTTGATGATCCTATAAATTGTTATTTTTTTGCAAGGCCGTTCACATTTCCAATTAAATGCGACCTTTTGTGATCTCCTGTGTGAACGTGAAATGACTCAGAAGTGACCCGCATGCGCAGAAGAGTACTCAATGCTCAACGACGTCACTCGTTGTTTGCGGAAGTATCTAACGTTAAACAAGGATGTCAACAACAGTGTAGTCAACAGCGGAGCTCTTTTTGCAATATTAAAGTTATTTTCCCAACGGAGCCAGCACAATTACAATCTTCTCGTTTTAAGAAGAAAATTAAAAAGGAGGAGGAGAGCAAGGTTTTTGGCCATGGCGTTTTGTGGAGCAGTGTTAGCAACGTCGGTACAGAGAAACGTGTGGGTGCAGAGTCGCAGCCAGGAGTGGTGGGATACTGATGTGAGTGGCTTCACTAATACAGAATTCATCAGTTTATCTTCTCTTTCCCACCTACTTCAACGCAGACGTATGACGTTTGTAGCGTATCAATGACATACGGGTCGGATACATGTGGCCTGGTCGTTCAGACGGAGGTCGCATTTCAAAAGATCGGATACGTATCGGATTCAGGACCACATACCCAAGTGGCCTGGGTCACATTTGAAAAGATCGGATCTGTGTCGTTCAGACTGTCATGAAAAGATCAGATACAGGTCGCATAGGGGCAAAAAAAATCGGAATTGGGTCGTTTCAGCCTGCAGTGTGAACGTAGCCTTAGTAGCCACAATATCCTTGCCTGTGAAGCCATTTTTATGCAACGCAATGATGGCTGCACGCGTTTCTTTGCAGGTCACCATGGTTAACAATGGAAGAACAATGATTTCAAGCATCACCCTCCTTTTAACACGTCAAGTCTGCCATTCTAACCCAATCAGCCTGACAATGATCTCCAGCCTTGTGCTCGTCAACATTCTCACCTGAGTTAACAAGACGATTACTGAAATGATCTCAGCAGGTTCTTTAATGACAGCAATGAAATGCAGTAGAAAGGTTTTTTTGGGATTAAGTTAATTTTCATGGCAAAGAAGGACTATGCAATTCATCTGATCACTCTTCATAACATTCTGGAGTATATGCAAATTGCTATTATAAAAACTTAAGCAGCAACTTTTCCAATTTACAATATTTATGTAATTCTCAAAACTTTTGGCCACGAATGTATATATAACTTTTATAGTTCTGCATCCTATCAAGCCAGCAAATCACAGTCTAGCTTAACAAAAAAGGAAGCCCCTGACCACCGAAGACATAAACAAAAACAGGAATAGTCAAACATTTCAAAAGTTTGGACTTAAGCAAGTGATAAATGTTAAAACTAGAGGCGATTAAGAAAGGGGCCATTTCATGGATGTCTGATGTAAACCAAAGTGAGTTATAAGTTTCAATTTAGAGCTGAAACAACGAATCGATTTAATCGATTAAAATCGATTATTAAAATAGTTGTCAACTAATTTAGTCATCGATTCGTTGCTAAATAACTTTTATTTACCGTAAGCGGCTCATTTCGTGCATATTTCAAATCTGCGGTGACCAAAGTGTGGCAGTAATGAGCCACCGGAGGTTTTACTCAGCCAGTACAACAGGAGAAGTAGCGAATAGCCAATAGCTGGCCTTGTTTTATGTCACGTGCTTCCCGAGCAGCGTCTCTGCAGCCATAGACATCATATGATGTCTATATGTCTGCAGCATTCAGCGTGATGTGGGAGTACTTTACATTGAGCCTTTAAAAAAAGAAGAGTAACCTGTAAACTCTGCACTACTGCACTGTTCAAGGGGACGTTCACATATCGCGTCTTTTGCGCGCTCAAGTTCGTTATTTCCAACACCGCACCGCATCGAGTTAAAAACATTTCAACTTTTCAGAATGCTGCAAGCGCTCCGCGTGTCATGTGACAAGAACTAACCAATCAGCTTCATCCTTTCCCGTAACAACGTTAAAGGCTCAGTCAAGATGAAAGGAACAGCTGATCATCAGTTGTATATGGATTTCCATTTTGAAATAAATTTAGTAGCAGAGCTACTGCAAGCGATTTATTTGAGCTGCAAATCCATTTATCCTTTGCTGAAATTTCCGCGTCTTCAAGGAGAGAGCACGTCATGGTTGCTTAGCAAAGGCAGACGCCTCAGGGGCACTTCTGCGCGAGCGCTTTGGAAAGAAGGAGAAAGCGGTGCGCCTAGAGTTTTCCACGCGTTTTTAGGCGCGATTTGTGAACGGCCCCTAAGACTTTCATTTGTGCAGATTCTCCAGTACAATGTTGTTTGCAAATGTTTAGTCGTAAAAGCTGATAACATTGCTTTTTAACAGTTAACATTTAAAGCTTTACAAACATGTTTTGTGATCAGTTTGTCGTTTACCAGTTCAAAATTCAGTCGTGCAGCCTAATTATGACTGAATGAGAGAGGTAAATGTAGATATTTGAAATGCACTTTTTTTTCTAAGTATTCACTGCTCTTTTTCACACAGTAGGTTTTTTGTGTGTGTCCTATTTTTTTTTCTGGACAACCTTCTGATGGATTTTACTTTAAATTGTGAGTTCCATTCAGGTTTCATGCCATTGGCACTTTTTTTGAAGGATTGTTTACAATTTCACAGCAAAAGCTATAAAGCTGTTTCCCAGTAAATAATAAAATACAATGCACTGCAATTTTATTCTGTTTTATCCTTATTCTTCGTGAAAATATGTTCTGAAAGATTCCTTTATAAGCTTTGTTCGGGATGTTAAACTACTTTAGGAGCTCTAAGGACTGCCATGGTGAAAACATTATTTTAAATCTCCTTGTGAAATTTGCTAGAGTATGGGTCAGTGTTCTGATTGCAGAAGAGTTCGACAGGATTACTAACACAATAAAACAACTCCAGGTATATTTTTGATGAGGATATGACAGTGCAAAATGGTTAAAATCTCTTAAATCTATGCTGAATGATAAAGACCATTTATTAATAATTTACTTGGGGAAAAAATGGAAAAAACTAAAATATAAGTACATAAACCGATTAATCGATTAATCGTAAAAATAATCGACAGATTAATCGATTATCAAAATAATCGTTAGTTGCAGCCCTATTTCAATTTCTAGTTTTCAGAAGATCTAAGACAAACAAACCCTTTTATCTTTAGCATACTTTATCTAATACTCTGTTTATTACCCAAAGTAGCAGTTTATGGAAAGGTAAAACTAGGGCTGTGTCGGTGGGTGATTTTTACCACCGCGGTAGTCATGGACCAACAACCGCCGGTGGCGCGGTGTTTGAAAAAAAAAAAAAAAAAAAAAAAAAAAAACACATATATACATATACATATATATATATATATATATATATATATATATATATATATATATATATATATATATATATATATATATATATATATATTAGTGTCAAAATTTGCTCATTAACCAAGGCGATAATTTTTTTCCAGTTTAACGTATTCAAATTATTTTACGTAGGGGCGGAGATGGCCACCCATTCACAACTGCTGCTTCTGTCACTTTTTCTCATGAGAAGAAGTGAATTTATTCAGTCGCAGACTCGCAGAATGACTGAACAGGAAACGTTTCAGACACGCGCTCCACTTCACTTTATTATCAGGTGCAAGTTAAGCGAGCGCGGACGGTCCTGTGCTCAAAGGCGGTGCGTGTTTCCTTGTTGCAAATCCTTTTATATCAAACTGCGGAATAAACTATATGCAAGCAGTGTCGTGGTCAGTTAATTCATGGAATTACCAAAAAAGGTGATTAAAGCTGACTTAAACTGTGCATGCATGTAATATATTTTATATATATTATATACAGGATATATTTATATGTATGCACGTCTAGAAATCAGAACAGCACTGTCTCACTCATCTAACACATCCTATTTAACTCGTCAGTTCGTGTTTATTTGAGCACTTCTGTCAGTGAACGCCGCCTGCAAAACACTAAAATAAATATCAAAGAAATAATGTTTATTTAGGCTACAAGAAAGTAGCCTAAATAAGAAAGTTAAATACACCCTGTCTAACGGACGCGAGCAATGCAGCGCAACAAAATACTCATTATAATCAGTGATGCTACACTGGATGTAGCACAACATGACATGATAAATCCCCGTCCGGTCTGTGATGTAGGCTACTGACACAGAGTTCAAATGTCCTGTATAGATACTAGACAGACTAAACCTGTCGCAACGCGGTTGTGTTGCGTCCGGTTAACTTTTCCGCCACCTCTCTTTGAAATAGGAATCGTTGCCATATTTCTTGTTACCATCTTTTATTTATCGCGGTCTCGTTTGTATTTGGCCAGTTTGGAGAAAGCCTCACCAAACCTTACCAGCCAGCGTTTGTGATCACGAGAACTTGTGCAAACGCCGATGGGTGACATGAATGCAGATGACTCAAGATCGGCGATGTGGTATTTGCTTTCCCAACAAGATCCATCGCCCAACACTAAATTAATTTGCTGATTGTATAAACTGTATTTTCCCGCGCTCAAATCTGCCAATCTAAAGGAAACGCTGTGTTTGAGATAATTTGTTAATTACCATGGACTTAGAATTTGCAACTATTACAGTTATTACACTTATATACAAAACTTTGTATTATGTTTGTGACGTCACGTGCACTACCGCCGGTGGCAGTAGACAACCGCGGTAGCAACTGACCACCGCGGTGACGCGGTTGTCACGGCAACCGTCACAGCCCTAGGTAAAACCATGCTAACATCTCTATGTATGAAATGAAGGGCGCTGACACAGGTGTCTCACCCGACTGCTGCACTCAGAGTTGGGAAGGCTGGTTTAGCCATAGCCCAGGCGAACAGCACCGGATGCTCACGCAGGCCCCAGTGAGTTGGCATAGTGTACAAAGCATCCCAGCGAGCTGCAAGAATGCAGACAAAGAGTCCATTGTGTGCTTGAGTGAACCCCAGGCTCAGGACTCACATTGTTCAGCTGAGGTTTTCCAGGCTGCTAGGCCAACATACAGCCTTTGGAGGCGCAGTTACATTCCTCAGTGTGCTTCCAGCAAGTAGGAAAGAAAGTAACACTTGGTTTAATTGCTTGTTCTGAACCCACATCCACCACACTATCTCAGTAGATATAATAAGTTAATATATATTATTTCAGAATAACAAAAGACAAGTCAGTGGGTTGTTTGCACAAATAATCTTAAAAAACTAACCAAATGCAGTGCTCTGATGTCAGTGTGGGTGGTGCTTGAAAGTTTTTTTTTTTGTAAGTTTGTTTACTATGCTGATGTGTTTCAGTTTCTAGATTCATCCCCTTTAAAGTACTGATCACTTCAAATATCAGATCAATGTTTTTATTATAGCACACTGTCAGCATGGTAAAACTCTGAGAAGAAAATCTGCACATAAAAGCTACATTCACACTGTCGGATTTTGGAATTTACAACCGTATTTACTTACAGGTGTGAGTCTTGAAATGTCTCCTGTTAACACAGCAACTTACAGTAGCATCTCTCATACTGTCTGTATGAACAATGCAATGGAAGTAAAGCCAACATGTATTCCTAACCAGTAACCATAGTGACACTGACCAAGGTAATATATAAGATGGCGTCCAAGATGGCGTGGGAAAGTCCATAAAACTTCTAAAAAAGTCTTATCACTTTTTGACAAGTGTTTATTTGTGCTGCATCCATCAAATTTTCATTCACCAACAGCAGCTTTTATATTTTTGTGGAGAACATTGACTGGATGACAATCTTCAGATAACAAAGCTCATACGGATCTCTGGAAGTTACGGAAACCACACATGAAAAACCACAACACACAGTAGCCGCATGTTTATGCAGCAGAGCAGCTTTCATGCACTGTATGACATGACAGAAAACTAGTTTGGTTCCTTTCACACAGCATGGGTTTTCGGAGAATGCGGTTGTGAGTAGGGCTGTGCAAAAAATCAAATGCGATTTTCATGCGCATCTCATCAGTAAAGATCCTCCTGTGATTAGAAGTATATCTCCAGCACGTGCGTTCAAATCAGGGTTGCCAGGTTTTCACAACAAATCCTGCCCAGTTGCTTCTTAAAACTAGTCCAAAACTAGTCCAACTGCGCTTCCAGGAGGTTCCCCGATAAAAATTTCTTCCCGGGGTTAAAATATACATTTTTTGGAAGGGTTGCCTTGGTAAAATTCACATTTTAAGGGCTAAATATCACGTTATTTGTATTGGGGTTGCTTCAAACTGCGGACATGAAAAACAATCGCAGAATTGGCAACACTGGTTCAGGTGGAGCGGCAGTTACTACACAGAGCCGTAGTCTACCGACAACTAACACAAAATTGTTTTCAAAATGAACAAAGAATCGCCTAGATTTTAACATCGATTTTGTGTAGATTGTCAGTGAATTAAGGCTCGGTGTAGTAAATGCCAACCAGTGTTGCCAAGTCTGTGGTTGTTTTTCATGTCCGCGGGTCGAAGCGACCCCAATACAAATAACGTGATATTTAGCCCCTAAAATGCGAATTTTACCAAGGCAACCCTGCGAAAAAACGTATATTTTAACCCCGGGAAGCAATTTTTATTGGGGAACCTCCTGGAAACGCGATTGGGCTAGTTTTGGACTAGTTTTGAGAAGCAACTGGGAAGGATTTGTGAAAACCTGGCAACCCTGATCCGAACGCACGTGCTGGAGATATACTACTAATCACAGGAGCATCTTTACTGATGAGATGTGCATGAAAATCGCATTCGATTTTTTGCACAGCCCTAGTTGTGAGTCCAGAAAATTTATGTCTGTGAATTTGGTTGTAGAATGCAGTTGTCACTCCCTCAAACTACAGAGATGTGAACATAACCATAATAAGGACTCAAATACAGGACTGACAATCATATTATGTTGCTGTGTCAACATGGCCATATATTCTTCTTCTAAAGAACTTCTAATAAAATGCTACAGCTTCATAAAATCCTATACTAGCCGACCAAAACAAACAGGTTAACCCAGCCCTACTGTGCACTTTTCATCATTTGTGATATTGAGCCTTCTTGTTTAGGCTTGGCTTCACTCCTCAAGATTGTCAAGCCAGGAAATTAATTGAACTGGAATCCTCCACCTCCACACTGGCCAGGGAAACAGCGACTCCGTATTTATGGGTATCCGGGGTGACTGTCTGAAAAGCTATTCCTTGGAGATGCACCATATGGTCATTGCATGTTTGTGCAGCCTGTGAACTGTAAAGATATTTATGTCTCTTTTCCAAATACATAGTACTAATCAATGATGCTGCCTATAGAGACGTGCCATGGTTGGTTTTCTGTACTTTGGTGCTTAAATTGTATAAATAGGAAACCAGAGAGAGAAAAAAAGTTCTGTCCTTAAAAACAACAACATAAGAAACTGAAGTTAGTTCAGTTTCTGCAATGCTTTTTTAAAAGCGTATAGTGATGAATTAATATGCTGCCAAAAACCTCCTTTAGGTTTAGGTTGAATTCATTTCCATTTTTTATTTTAAGTTGTGATGTAGACTGACATCTGCTCATTTGATGTCTTTGGTGGGGTTGTTTACTCTTGGTTATGCAGTTGGGAACTCATCCTATAATTTATCAGTCACCACTAGTTCAGTTTATTCTCATCATTCCCTTGTTTATAACACATCAGAGGAAATCTTTAAAACAACAACAAAATAGTGGCAGCTATCTACAATAAGAACAAAGGAAAAATAAAGGCAGATTAAGATCTTCGAGTAAACTACTATGGCATGTGAATCCCACTTGCATTCCTTGCCAAGCCTCAAACAGGCCATTAGTAATCTACAGTGACCAGCCCAGAGACCACACTGATCTTTATCAAACCAGAGGAACATTACCCAGTGCCCTCAGGAAACTGCTAATATCTATTAGACTTTCCAGACTGCATTAATAAGATGCCAAACAATTAAATAATAATGTAACACACAAACAGATCGATCCAAATCCACAAAACAAGAGCCTAAAATTGATGCCTCAAAACAAATATTTAAGCCTTTAATAAAAATCTAACCTCAAATGTGAATGTATACCATGTAATAATTTGTACACAGTTTTTTTTGCAGTTAATTGCCATTGATAAGTAAAAAAAAAAAAAAAACTATGAAGTTTAGATGCAAATACATACAAGAGATAAAAATCACAGATGACAGCAGCTCATTTCTCTCAGTCTTACCTGGTTCATTATCCACTCTTACCTCTACTAGGAACTGAGAAATACACATTATTCAGACTAGAGCCTGACCGATATATAGTTTTGCCGATATGAACCCATCACAGATATATCGGAATCGGCGAATATGGCACTGATATGCCACAAAATTAAATGGTGTAATTACTTTGTAATCCACTGTTTGCTACTGGCGACCCAGGACACTGTAGTGTAGAGATGCGCGAACTTTACCCGATTCCGCTTCAAATTTCCTGCCTGCCACCCACCCACACCTATATTTGATCATCACATTACACTGATTCTAATTCTTAGTTTTGCAGTGCTAATATGATAAATGGATGGTTGATTTTTAAGCAGATGTTAGAGCTCATCTGTGCATTACTGCATGAGTCTGCAGCACACCAGAGCTGATCGTGGTAGCGAATAATTGTGTTTATACCAGCCGTGCCGTGTCCCAGATGTCATGCTTATCACATCGGTCACATCACATTTCCTAAATCAGCACAGTTTGTCAGTACAGTCAGTAACGTAACAGATTGAAAAGTTAGTATCTTTCTGCAGTCCAACAGACGGCAGTGCGGTGGTGGCTTGAGTCTTTTGAATGGTGATTTAACACTACGTTTTCACCTACTTGGAAAGACTCAATGCTTAAGTAAATAAACAACAATGTCCCCATATTTTACTTTCAGAATAAGCTTATCATACTCTTTGCTACATTAGTAGGGCCCTATGATTTCCACGATGTTGGAAACATGGATGGAATCCCGGGATCCAGTCATAAAAATTGAATTTACTGTATAATGCGGTAGCTATTTCATGGAATTTGTCTTATTTTTGATGAATAAATAAAAAACAGGTACACTTGTTGATTGGGATATATAGACTAGTGTCTGTGAATAACAAACTGCAAAATACTATTTAAATAAGAATCCTAGTGTTCTGCATGTTAATTTGTTTGCTATAAAATACACAACACAGAATTTGTGAAAAAATAATAATATATAATAATATATAATATATATATAATTCACTATTATTATTTCTTCATATTAGATGTTTACATTTGGAAAAGCTGTGCTTCTTGCATAAACCTGCCCTGTTTGTTTGTCAGCAGCTTGCTTGCATTACACAATTGCTTTGTTTATTTTCTTAATTCAACTTAACCTTTAAATATTGTTTTGGTGAAAGGCAGGCCTTGGGAGTCAAAAAGTCTGAGAACCATTGATGCAGAAAAGTAGACTGTGCAGGTTAATGACACTATGGTTATTTTAAAATATAGGTCATTAATGTTGACACAATGCATTCAAAATGACAGCAGATGAAATTCAAAGGAAACCTGCTAAATTTGTTATACAGTAGCCTATATAGCACAGATAGCATATAAATGTGCACTTTAACACAAACAACACTAAAACAGAATAATACATCAGCAGTGGAAATGCGGGAACTTTAGTTAGGAATGAAGAGGAGAAATGCAAAACACTCATGAGTTCAACAACACACTCAGTCATACGTCAAACCTAACACATTGAGGGTGGAGGTCAAGGAAATTCCTGACAAAGGCTCAACAACAGCATAAACAGACACATAAAGAAGCTGAGGGATCAAGTCAATCACTGTCCACACAGTCCAATGACCACATGCTACAAGAGGGATGATGGTATTATGGCTAATCAGTAAACAGAATGACAAGCATCTTGGTCAGATCGCTGAGACCCATGCTTGAGGGCACACCTTGAGTCATCGTACAGTTTTACAAGTCAGGGTCAAATCTCAAGTAATAACAGTAATAACCATAACTTTTAAACCAGGTCCTAATCACTCAAATGTAGATTATCTGCATTAGGTAAAAACACATGTAATCTTTCTCTAGTCTAATAAAGCACCATCAACGCTTAAGGAAATTTCTATTCACTACTAACATTTAAAATCACAACTAGCATTTTATGAAGATTACTTGTGATTTAAAGCGATTATCATCCAGTGTCACTGAAAATAGGTTTTCATTTTAACAGAAATCAGTATTTACATATTCTAATAAGAAGTTAATATTGCTTGCTGACCTGCAACAGTGCAACAACCAGGTGGTCACCCCATATAGTGAGAATATGGACTTGAGAAAAAAAAACACGTACATGTCATTCAAAGAAAAAAAAAAAGGAAAGGAAAAAAGAAAAAAAATGCTATATGGAGCTGATACTCTAATTGAGATGTTTATACTATATCAGACTACTTACATTTCCTTGATTTTTCTTGATACACACATGCTAATGACTACTTTGTAGAAAATGATGTATGGATAATGAAGTAGCACGAGTTGCTCTAGTCCAAATGTTCATCATGAAATACTGAAGTGCCCCTATTATGCCATTTTTACAGTTCCTAATATTGTTTTGGGAGTCCTACAATATGATCACATGCATGAAAGGTCAAAAAATGCTTTTCAATTCAATTCAAGTTTATTTGTATATAGCGCTTTTTACAATACAAATCATTACAAAGCAACTTTACAGAAAATTATGTTTCTACAATATTTAGTAGTAGCTTATAAGTGGTGACTGTCAGTTTATGTGCAAAATATGCAAATATGCATTAAATGCATATTTTTCCTCAAAATATGCATTTAATATCACCTCAATTTCCAGCAATTCTCAAATGAGCAGTTTAAAGATTCAGTCTCTCTAAATCCCTCTTTTCTGTGAGCCTGCTCTGCTCTGATTGGTCAAATGGCCTAGTCTGTTGTGATTGGTCTACGGTGAACAGCGGTGTCAGAACCGATACGCCCGTTTCAATAGTTATTTTAATGCTTTATACAAAATATAAACACCTATTATTTATCATACTTACAGGCTGTGATTCAGTGGAGCAGCCTGTCCAAATAAACAGGATACTGATCCAACTTTCAAGAGCAAGCATTTTTTGAATCCTGCATTGAACTCCCAGAAATTAGAGAAGCAGTCGTCATTAGAATGACATGTTTATGGGCTGGGTCAAGTTGTTTGCGCCCAGCCAATGTAGAACATAGACAAAGCGGCATTTGAATTACTAACGACTAGTTTCAGCTGTAAAGAGTCGATTCTTTATTTTTGGAGACAATATCATGCACTTTCAGCATTACAACTTTGCAGATCGTTTACATTCATGTACAGCTACATTACAAAATGCATGGAAGGCAATATTGGAAATGGCATAATAGGGGCACTTTAATAACAAGTTCTTTAGTTCGTCTGTTTACTTAATAAAATGCTTATTACTTTCTAAAATAGTATGAACCATCAAGTAGGTTCAGAAGGCACGTAGTAGATTGTGTATAACAAGTTTATCAGCAAAGTTTAAAAAAAAATATTTAGAGGCTTTAGAAAAAAGGTCAGCCTGAGTGCACCGTTTCTCATTGAACATGCAAAGCCAGTGTTTACATTAAAATCAAAAGCATAACAGTAAACACAGCATCAGGATTTGGCACAAATAATTTTATGTAGGTGCTTGGCTCGTGAGTTTGGAGGACAGAACTCCTTTGAAAGAATTTATAATCTCATCAGTTGAAGTCAAGGTAATTAAAAATACAAAGTTGAAAGTAAAGACTTCTCATATTTGTCAAGTTAAAAGTGCCAAACACACATCTCTAGTCACCACCAGAGATGTCTAGTTTCACTGTACATTTCTCCCAGGATTATGTAATAAGGAAATAGCCTCAAACAGCAGTGAACAATGGAGAGCATTTTCTCTGTCATACTGAAGTATCAACATGACTCAGTAGTCAAGTTTCTACCAGAGAAGAGATGGAAAACTAATGCCTAAGATTCAACCTTAAACTTTAATAAAGGTCACCTTTCAAATTGTTTAAGTGTTCTTCTTGAATTGCACAATGCAATTAACCAAGAGTGTATTACAACAAAATAATGTCAGGAACTGACCAAACAGACTGGTTTGTGAAAACCATAGTCAACCAAACACATGTATTAGTCAACTCACCGGCAATTCAACACTGACGTCTGTGCCGTCTAACAAAGACACTCGGCAGGTGATGATGGACTTGGCATCTCCAGCAGCAGGGATGTGTGTTGTGGCTCGCTGGGCTTCCCGTAGTCGAGTTTTCTCAGCGTGTTTGCGGATGGACCGCCGGCCCAGAGTCCGGCGAAGGAAGCTCAGCATGTTCAGGAAGAGTTGTTTGTCCAGTCTGGAATAAAGAAAATCTCAGTTACAACTTACAACTCACTATGGTTCTTACTTATAACCACAGTTTAACTGTGGAATCTAGAATAAGACAATTATTGAATAGATGGCAACTTATTTCTTTAAGAAAATGTAACTCATATCTTTTGCAGCATGTACAGTAACTATAACTTAACCGAAGCATCTGTATTAAGACCACAGTTAACAAAGTAACAAAGGTTACTTCAAGACAACTACAATTTCCATAAAACAAACTGTGGTATTTATGAAAGATAACATGGTATGATATTTAGAGCCTCTAGACACAACTACAGTTAACTAAAAATGCTACCTTCACTTTCCCCAATTTTAATTTCACTCTGGTGAATATTAATAATAGACATTTAACGCTGCTGTCAGGGTTTAGAGCAACATTGTAACGAGTGTCTCACGATCATCACGCGCTGACCTGACTGAACTCAACTGACACCTGTTTGCTCAAGAAGAAAAGATGCGAATAACTTACATTTAACGGAGAAAAGAAAAATGTTGACTATATTTAATAGCACAAATAGCTAGAAGTTACATTACGGCTTGTAATTATGGTTCCGATATCTATCGCGCCCAGCTCCGGGATGCGCGTGCAAGCGGCGCGAATCCACTTGTTGATCCTCAGACCACAGACAAAAGCGATACGTACCGAACACTAATTGATATTCCGCCCGTGAAAAAGTCCTCTAGCCTCGGCCGTTATCAATGAACAGCTTTGTGTTTGGAAATGTCCATCTTCTACGCCGCAGTGTGGCCCATCCACCTTATGTTTGTGAAGGTAAGTGTAACTGATACTCTCCCGGTCCGAAAGATTGCGGGGTAGCTGTTTTCCCTCAGGAAATGACGTCACGTAAATCCCTAAAAGTGGATGTACATTTAAAGGGCCGGTGAGGAGTAAAAAATTCCTCAATACTTTTTAACATTTAGTTACATTACAACTTTATTAAACGTACATTTATTATATTTTAAGAGACTACAGTCAGCTATTGTGTGACATGTTAGAAAGCTGTAAATCAGTTACTGAATAAAACCTTTGATCAAAATAATACATCCCAAAGAATCTAATTTAACTTCCCAATCCAGTTTAATACACAACAAATAACATTTATGAGAAGATTTTGGAACTTTGTGTACTAGAACTGCATATCCCCCGTATCTTCCAAACTGGTTCTGTAGTGGTAATAAGAGGGTAACACCACGGTACTGAATGATTACTGACGATATACATGTATATTATAATTACTCAGGTAGTGATATGAGAAATTAATAACCATTCACCATTATCTGTCATATATCATTTTATTATATATGGTGAATTATTATAGCATTTTCAAAGCTAACACATTACATGCAGGTTTGCAAAAACTGCAAGAAATATTTGTAATTGTCTTGAAAGCATTGGTTAAGTTAAAAATAATATGATTTCATAAAATGGATTGAAAATGTATAATCTGAAGCTAAAACATATTCTAAATTGATTATTATTATTTATTTTTTTAAGAAAACAATTTAAATAAGTAAAAAAATATATATTTCAATGTGGAATATAAAAATATTATAGTTGCTAAAAATATAAAGGCTATGGTAAATCTGAACCACTGGCTCATCTGGGCCAGCAAAAGATCCTAATTTTCTAGCCAGGATTAACAACCCTCTAACAGCCAGGTGCTTACAGGTGCTCTGTATGTTTTATTTTCCCGACAGCACCACCCACTGGTTTACTCTGCGTCAAACTGCTGCAGCTTCAGGAACTATCCTGCCAAAACTTTCAGAAGATATAAATATATGCAAAAACGACCCAGATCACACGCCTTACTTTTATTTTAAAGATTTTCTTCTTAATATACAACTTTGTATGTACACTTTATAATATTTTCATAAAAATGGACAAGTGGCACAACTTGACCTTCCTGTTATTTGCAGCAAATAAAATGTTAACTCCAGTCTACAATTGTACTCTTTATTGAAAAAGTGCTGTCCCACAAGGCATGAGGTCTGTAGTTTCTCCCAAATTCCATGCCATGTTCCTGTTTTAAATGTTTTTTGGTAAAACCTGTAACCTGTTCAGCACCGAATGGAATTATTTGGTCCTAAAACCAAGGTTCTCCAGCAATTATGACCACAAAGACACATCATATGATTGACTGTAAATGTAGATAGTACCATAGACATGGATTCAACTCTGCATTCAACTAGAGTTGATATGTGAAACTGGGCAATGGGACAAACATTCAATTTGAGTGATTATCAATGTTTATTTGATGGCTTCTAAACAAAGACTGTTCATAAAACTAGGGCTCAGTTAAATAAACGAAATAAAATCGAACAGCCTGAACCAGACGGCAGCTCTAATGTGTTGAACCAGGCCTAGATCAAACCTAAACGTGATTTGGGCTGTCACATTCACACCAACAGTACTATAAAACACACTTACACATATAGACATCAGAAGCATACGGTAATAACACAGCAACACACACACTGGACACACATGCTAATGTTAGCAGGATATTCTGCATGTGCAGTCTGCTACAAGAAATAAACAGGTCAAAAATAAACAAACTCCGATTTGATCCCCCAACATGGTACTGCATTTGACACATTGTGGTGTGTAACAACAACACAAAAAACACTGATGCAGCTGTTACATCACCTAGAGCAGGGGTAACCAACCCTGCTCCTGGCGATCAACTGTCCTGCAAAGTTTAGCTCCAACCCTAATCAAACACACCTGCCTTTAATTTTTAAGTGATCCTGAAGACCTTAATTAATTGCTTCAGGTGTGTTTGATTAGGATTGGAGCTGAACTTTGCAGGACAGTCGATCGCCAAGAGCAGGGTTGGTTACCCCTGACCTAGAGGGAATACTAAACCCTTCAACTGAACACTAACATCTGATTTTAAATGGCAAGTTTATCCTTTCAGGGAATGTTTGCCTTAGGACAGATCAAATTTATAAATGACAGTTCTCTTATAATTAAACAGCAGAGGAGTATATATAAAAAAGGAATACATAAAAATGAATCAATCTAATTTTAAAGGAATCTTCTGTATGTTGAATTCTATGGGTTGGTGGCCTGGAATTTATTATTCTACAGCAACTAATTCTGTCAGATTTAGGTACTACTAACTGGAAGAATATTTTCTTTTTAGTAATTAATAAGTTACATTCTTTTCCTGCTTCAAAACACTTGGAATATTATTGTTTTTTTCTGTAATTTTATCTTGTAGGCTTTCACTGTATGGAAATGAGCAGCACAAACATTTTTCAAAACATCTCCTTTTGCACTCCACTGGCGAAAGAACATCATATGGGTTCGGAAAGACACGAGGGTGAGTAAATAATCACAACATTTTCATTTTAGTATTCCTTCTGTGTGAGAGTCCAAAGCAATATTTTGCATCACAGCTGTAATGCAAAGTGCTTTAAAGTCCTTGTTGACAGCTTTTTAGTTTGACAGAAAAATAAATAAAAATGATTTTCATCCTGGGCCAAAAAGTGAGACCAAAGCAAACAGGAAAAAAATAAAAAGATCTCTGTTGTAACAAAAACCTAAGTAGTTACTTATGTTGAAGGAGCAGGGCTCAATATTGAAACTGAAACAATAAATATTTCTAATAAAAATACAAATTCAGCACAGGCCTGGATGTGAATTGTTTTGTGGGTGTTGTATGTTTCCAAATAATAGGTGACCACATATAAAAACACTCATTCATTCACGGGCCTGCCCTTACACACATATGGCACCAGCAATCTCCACTATATTCATTATTAACATATATATTTGTTAAAACCCTGAACACTCAAAGTCCCAACAAGTACCTACTTCCCCTTTGTTAGATTTCTTTGTCATTTCTCTCTCTCGTCATTGAAGCCTGGCATATAGTCTCTTTGCCAGCATAAAGTGCAGCAGTGCTTGGTTTATGTCCTGTGTTCCTGGCTCGAGATACTTCTCCATCACTCTGTCACAGAGGTGTAACATCATCATGTGGAGAACATGCATCTGTCAGTGAATTTCAGCATCATTTTCGGGAAGCTGGCATTGCATTAGTTGGATTCGTACAGCGTGGACTTGAGCGGTTTCACCAGGCCCTCCTCGTAAACCCTCAGTATGGCCTCACACACAAACTTGAACTGGCTCTGAGAAAACAGAACAGAGGGGAAGTCATGGTGAATGCAAGACGTGTCAGTCTATCAAGCAAGAGCAGCCAAGTGTGACGGCAGTATGTGAAACTGAGATGAGAGCAGGATTCATGGACTGTGTCTGTGTGGCTGAGTGAGTTAGAGAAGGATAGAGAGAGACGGTTCCACTGTGGAACAAAGCAAAAGCAGAAAATAAGATGCGGAGGGGAAGAAATGAAAATCAAGAAAATATAGCTCAGGTCAATCCTTCAAAATCATTCACCAAGTAAAGATAGAACAGCAGATCATTTTAAAAAGGGATCAAATTGAAGTACACTACCATTCAAAGTTTGGGGTTGGCAAGATTTTTTAATGTTTTTGAAAGAAGTCTCTTATGCTCACGAAGGCTGCATTTATTTGATCAAAAAATGAAAGCGGGGGAAAAAAATACAGTAATACTGTTATACTGTAGATTATTACACTTCAAAATAATTCTATATATTTTAAAATGTAAATTATTCATGTCTCCAGTCTTCAATGTCACATGATTCTTCAGAAATAATTCTAATATGCTGATTTGGTGCTCAAAAAAAAAACTTTTCACTTATTATCAATGTTAAAAACAATTGTGCTGCTTAATATTCTTGTGGAAACTGATCACTTAAATGCATCCTTGCTGGATACAAATACTAATTTCTTTCAGAAACTATTTATTGTCATGGTAGTGGATGACCAATAGAGAAAGTGATGCTTTAGTAACACCAGTAATTAAAAAGAGAAGATTGGCCACACAAGTGTTTTCACTGCGCGTCAACCCTTTCTCCTTCCTGCGGTCTAATTAGTGTGGTCTCACGGTCAGCAGCCTCTGGCAGGAATCATTACACTACAGAAGATCATGTTGGAATCACAGCTGCATCATTGTCTCAAGCTCTGGGAGTCACAGCCTAGACAAGACCCCCGCTACAGCAACTCTTCTTCTTTTATATAAATGTGGAAACATTACACCCTGCTGCTGCATTTTAAATGTGAGTGAAAATGTCACAAATTATTATTTGTTGTTAATATTTAACATCTTATCATTAGCTGTGTAGTATTCTGCCTCTTCCCAGCAACTGAAGGCAGAAAGCCAATGATAAACCCCCAATGAATGACTGACGAAGGCAATGACAGGAAGAAAGAAGGTGGGCGGGACTTACAGGCGTCTGAATCATCATGGCCCTCTGATCCCGCATGGTTCTCACAATTTCTAATGGATGCACTGGCTGGCCGCACTCCATCAGACACATTGCCGTCTCCATGGTGATGAGAACTCCCGTCCGGCCAATCCCAGCACTGGGATATGACCGAGGGAGAAGGGGAGGGATAGAAAGGGGAAATGGTAAGCCAAGATTGATTACACTATAATTCACTTTAAATAACTACATTTAGAAACTACTTTGTGATATAAATATGAATTACCTGCAGTGGACCACAACGGGCTCATCCTTCCCAGCTCGTTTACTCCGGACCAAAGCCACGAAATCCAGGAAGTCCGTTGAGTCATCTGGTACACCGTGATCAGGCCACGCCAGGTACTGGATTTGGGTCAATTCCCTGCTTTCCCCACTCTAACAGCACACAGAACAAAGCAACAAACACAAAATTACAAATGTTACAATGGGATCACGACAGATGAATATTGCAAACAAGATCCTGGAGTTAAGTAATTTGCAAGTAAGCATTGGCTTAAAGCGATAGATCACCCAAAAATGAAAATGTCATCATTTTCTCAGCCTCATGTCATTACAAAACGTTTCGTTTTCTTGTACATACAATGAAAATCAATAGGTTGCAAAACTTTTTGGTTCCCAAATTTCTTCATAATATCTGTGTTCCACAGAATAAAGTCATAGAGTTTCGAAATGACATGAGGGTAAATAATTGATCATTTTTATTTTTAGGAGAACTATCCCTTTTAATTAACCAAATCATCAATTTGGTAGCTTTCTCAGGAACTGCAGCATTACATGGTTCAAGTTTAGTATATACTCACAGTTAACATGCAAATCTGTAATACTACTCACCTCGATGTCAGTAAGAGTCATTTCCCTAACCAAGAAAGCAGAGTTTCCTTCCTCAGTCTGGCAGGAAACCTGAAAGCCGCCGTATGTGGCGCTACCTGAGGGGTTCGGCCAGTACTGATGGCACTTCACCTGTGGTAGAAAGGAATCAAATAACAAGCTCAAAAAAAAAAAAAAAAAAGACCATCACAGTTATAATGTCAAAAATCAGGAGATATACATACACGTCCTCGCTCAACCTGAGTAGTGAGCATGACTACCAAAGAGGAGCCCTGCTGCCACGTCATCTGCCAGAAATCCGGGCATGTATTGGGCAGCGGCCCCTGGCAGGCGATATAGCGGTTTATGAGACTGGAGGCAGGGATTTCCATCTGCGAATATGACAAAACAGCATTATAAGGGGCTATTAATCGCAGTCCATCATTCCTTGGGTGTTTGACTTTGGTGGAAATGATAACATAATTATGAATCACTTACATTGATGTAATTTGCATTGATGTAGTCATCTGTGCCTTTCAAGATGACTCGAGTTGCATCATCTGACAATAAAACAACAAAAACTGATTTATGTTTTATCAATTCCACTGGTTACTAGTAAAAAGGAATGGCATGCAGGGATACTCACAAGGTGAGATGTCTCTGTAGCGGTTTTTGGAAAGATTCTGAGGTAATTTGGCACATGACATTGTCATTCCAGGCCTTTTCCGATACAGTTGCTTTAAAATAAAAGTCAGTCAGTCAGTCTACAAAAATCCCAATGAATGAAAACTCATTATCAGACACACATCTAATGACCTTCAGTATTCAAACCTTCCTTCCCACTTTTATGATTATCATATATTAAACATCTCCTTCACAAACCATACAGAAATCTGGAAGGGTTGTGTCTGATGTACAAGCTGTTTAAGAGGCAATTCTTGGAGAGCAAATCTTTGGGTTTAAAAACATGAGAAGCAGTGGAATACAAAAAATGCGTTCTGTGTGAAATGGCCCCTTACTCCTCAAATTCAAGCATTTCAATGATGGATAATTTCAAGGACATTTCACCCACTGCTTTGAGTGTAAATCCATGCACTATATGCATATACAACGTATATCATATCTTTTTTAACAGTAAATCTGGATATTTCATAGCAGCGAAGCATTTTCCGCACATAAATACTGCATGCTTCTGCACTGTAGAACACTAGTTAATCTGAAATCCTGCAGGGGTTTAGTGACAAGTGATATATATTGCACATCTTGATCAACATTTTCACATGCACAAGCCCTACACACACGAACAGGAAGATATTAGGGCCGCCTGATGAAGGACAGGAAGTAATACGAAGTTATTTTGATATGACCACATCCTGAATAACCCTGATTGCTCTAGATTTCAGAGCATGCTGTAAATTAGTAAATTAGATAAACAATTGCACATGAACTTGAACTGCTCTTTTGCTTAGGAGAACAAATGACAAATTATTAGTTTTGTTTCAGATTTAGGTTTTTTTAACTTACATCAAACTGGGCCAGTATAGTAGCACTGTTGAGACTCTCCTTTAACTGCAGCATCGAGTCCCTCCAGGCGTCCCGGTCCAGCTGAGATGGGTCCGTGGGAGATATCTCTGGGATATATTGAAAATCCGGTTCGGACTCCAATTTCTCCTCAACCACATCGTAGATAGCTACACAGAGAGAGACAGTTAATGTAATGGCAACATGCTAATGTGATAAATCCACAGAAATGGAAATTATTTTTCCCTAACAAAAACCATTCGAAGTGAATATATTAATATATAAGCTTGGAAATTGTAATTATAATGTGTGCATTTAAAGTGATTTTGGTCTTATTAAAATTATTATGTAAACAACACGGCTCAACTCAAAAAGATTATAATGTATATACCAAGATATCCCTATTTACTTTAGTATTTAACTTCTATTGTAAATATACACTACCATTCAAAAGTTTGAGATTAGACTTTTCTTTTTTTGAATGAAATGTGAATTTGAATTGTAATAAGTAATAAACAGTAATAATATGTATTAATGTATCAAACCAGTGCTCACCATTGGGCCGCACCATCAGGATGAGCTCCCCCGAGTGGCTCTCGCAGCTGGCCTTGATGAACATGACCACCTGATCATGCGTGTGCTCTGCAATATCTCGACCGTTGATCAGCACAACCTGATCGCCCTCATTCAGCCGAGGCACACACAAATCAGCCTAGAGAGGAAACAGCAGCAGAAAATGATGACATATAAAGTACTTGCCGTTAGGTGACGATTTAAATGCATGATTAAATATCAAGTAGGAACATTCCATGTCCAATTTGAAAAAAATGGAGAGCAGCATAACTCCACAAGTACAGGCATAAACAAAACACTGACATACAGGACAGTTCACTGCTAATCCTATAGGGGTCACTCTTCAATGAATCGGTCTATATTGTCTTCAAGCTATAAAGCGTAATACTACAGTATTTATGGCAATAAACAGCCTATTAAACATACCGATGTTCCAGGCGCTACTCGAGACACAATTATGGGCATCTTCTGATCTGAGCCGCCCTGAAAAAGAGACAAGAGAAAAATTCTTTCACATAGGCAATGGAATAACTAAATCTTCAACGATCAGTCACAGAAAATGCAGAGCATTTTACCTTCACATTAAACCCAAATCTTCCGTTCTCGTCCGGTTTCATCTTGATCAGGACAAGATTGTCATGAGGAACGACTCCGTTAGGCTAAAATAAGAGAAAAATGACAGTAATGTCAACATTTGCATGTCAGTTTCTCTGTTCAAGTACACTGCACTGGTTTTAGCTCATTTGCATTGATTTCCCGTTAAGTACAGGTCTTTGTTGGTTTAAAAGCAGTGTATGACTTGTCTGTTCAAACATTGTTTGAGATCTTCCGAAGCGGTTTTATTTGCTCACTGACATGCAAACCTTCAGAGATCAGGTGAAGCTGCTTAAAGGGACAGTTCATCCCAAAATAAAAACTGTGCTATCATATTCACTCACTGTCCATTTCTTCCAAACATGTATGGGTTTCTTTCTTCCGCTTAACACAAAAGAAGAAGGAAGGTAACTAAACAGTTTCTGGCTTCCATTGACTTCCACTGTTTTCCATCCCATGGAAGTCAAACAAGTGTTTGGATGCCCGCTTCAGAGGAAAGAAGGGTGAGCTTCTGAAGACAGCTTAGCTTTTTCCCAAGAACTAAAATTAATTTTAATCTTTTATTGTCATCCTTATTTTTATTAGTTTTGTTGTTGCGGTTTAATAATTAATGAAACACTGTATTTCATGTATTAAAGATACTACATACATAAAATGTATTATTAGATTTCATAAACATTGTTCCGTAAAAGATATAAAATCCCTTCAAAATATTAACTCACACAAAGGCAGTGAAAAAGATTTATACTGCATGCACCAAACCACCAAGAGCTTTATTACTTTTTGCAAGTGCAAGCACATCAGCGGTACACCAAAGAAGGGAGGGACACAGGACTATTAATGTCAACTTTGGAAAGAGGAACAACAAAGTAGTCTGGGTCGAGTGAGTCATTAGATGTATTCTTACCGTGGCCTTTTCTGTTGCTATAGGGACATCGTACATTTCATTGATGTGGTTGTCCAAGTCCTGTTGGGAGTGGGACAGTATGAGCTGGCTCAGGTTCTTCCTGGACTGTTTCGGAGGGAGGGCGGGGGGCGGACCTTCAACTCCTTCTGGAGACCTATTCAATTAAGAGAGAAATATATAAATAAAAGAGCATCAAAGACATACTTAAAACATCGACTTGAGCACAAGTAAATCACGTCCATTTCCTGTCAGGATGAAATTTACCTTCAATAAAATAGCTCCAATACCATCAATTTCGTCCAACACATGAATGATAATTCATCAAAATTTTCAATGTAGCAGCCAGCTGTCAGAGACATCAAACAGGTTCAGCTCGATAGATTTCATTCAGTTAACTGACCGCACTATACTGTGACAATCCAGTGAACCGCTGAATTATGCAACACATAGTGTTTTAGCTTTCACACTTGGGTGCACACTTCCAGTGAACGGCACACCATGTAGGGTCACGAGTATCTGAGTGCATGTTTGTATACGAGGCGTAAGGGTGTGTGCGTCCGCATGTGTGCGTTGGTACCCACTGACACCATTTAGCTTTTATGTTCACTTCTAGTCGTGTTCTCACCCCAGCATGGTGTCAGAAAGTGACCACTCTGACCCAAAACCAAACACATAATGCCCATACTGAGCAGCTAAGCAGGTCAAAGGTCACACCGAGCAAGTGACAGCAGGGATATACAACACAACCCGAGTAGACTGCCTTTCAAACAAATAATTCCTATGAGCCAATGCTTTTAATGAATCAAAAATAACTGAGGTTCTGCCTTCTCAGTTTGGGCAGCAGGTGTTTATTTCCTCATTTAGATCTCATGACAGACACAAACAAGCATATGCGGAGCATGTGTGTGTGCACATGTCTGCATGTTGGTTTATTCTTTAGGTGTACAGGAAGATAAAGCAGAAGAGAAAGTATTATGGGACATATTTTTGTGTTAAGAAATAGGTATTCATATTCAGTTCCTCAAATGCTACATAAAGCATAATGCCAATGATGACATATAGTATCAGCTCCTCATTACAGTGTCTATGATTAATCATGTTCAAACTTTGTTGTAAAGAAAAGTTAATTTACACCTTGTCCTAACACATTTTTGATGATGTGTATTACACCAGATGTTGGACTAATTAGATTCCACTGTGGGCAGGGCTACCCAAAGCAATTTAAATTTATGCTTTATCAGATACTTTTATCGAAAAATGACTCACAACAGAGAACATAAGCAATTTGTCACGTACCAAACAATATGCGTAGTATATGAATATGGGCAGCTCAGCAATGCCACAGAATTAGAAACCAAGCAATTAACAAACACACTTTACATTATTGCAGCTGTTGCGGATTAGGATATGTAGATGTTATATTAATTTGCATTTTTCGAAAACACAATAAATTGCAAGCATTATAAAAATGTAAAGTGCAAAAATACAGCTGGCACCAGTAAATATGTTCTATTGTAATAATCAATTGCTCAATCAATTGAAATTGCTATATAATCAAGTCACATTCTAACAACAGACCATCTTATAATGCAAACAATAAAACTCAATCTTGCAATAATACTCACTTAAAGTCATAGCTTAATGTCATTCCAGACCTGTTTGACTTTTTGTTCAGTATGTGTATACGTATGGGGAAGTCGTGGCCTAATGGTTAGAGAGTCGGACTCCCAATCGAAAGGTTGTGAGTTCGAGTCCCGGGCCGGCAGGAATTGTGGGTGGGGGGAGTGCATGTACAGTTCTCTCTCCACCTTCAATACCACGACTTAGGTGCCCTTGAGCAAGGCATCAAACCCCCAACTGCTCCCCGGGCGCCGCAGCATAAAAATGGCTGCCCACTGCTCCGGGTGTGTGTTCACAGTGTGTGTGTGTGTTCACTGCTCTGTGTGTGTGCATTTCGGATCGGTTAAATGCAGAGCACAAATTCTGAGTATGGGTCACCATACTTGGCTGAATGTCACGTCACTTTCACTTTCACATATGTGTGTATATGTGTATATGTAATGTGTGTACATATTTTAAAGAATGTTGATAACCAGGTTGCCAATGACTATCATGAAAAAAAAAAAAAATCAAAGTAAATAAATACAATAGAAGTCAATGGGAACCGAAACTCTTTGGTTATCATCATTCAAATTGTTTATGTTCTGCAAAAGAAAGAAATGCATAGGGGTTTTGAATGACATGAGGGTAAGCAAATAATGACATTTCCATAAATTAACTATACATTTCAGCAATGTGACACTACAAGTGCTGTCAAATTACTTTAGTCGGTCAAATCTGAGTCTTAAAAGCAATCTATTAACAATACGTTTTTTCTTTTCTTTCTGATAATCCATCTGATAAAGGCAACATTATCAGACAGGTTATGTGGTGACACCCTCTCCCCAACTGTAAACAGGTCACTTCTACAACAGCTTAAAGACTGAAACAAAGGAACGGGGATGAGTGGTTATACATCTATTGAACTAGCTTAGCAAACCAAGTCAAAACAACCACATGCCATGCAATAGCCTATCTGCCACTGGCAATGTCATTAGGCGTAAGTATACTGCAGACCTATTCAAGAGGATCACAAAGAGCTTGACATGTTTACCGTGCACCATTAAAATCTAAAGCTCTGTGCCCAACGCTATGAGAGCGGTAAACACATTTTACAGCTGCGCAGCGTGCATTTAGTTTCCATTTGGGGCCATTTAAGGACGCAGACAGAGGGTGGTAGCTGTGATTGGAAGGCAGAGACAAAACAAACAGCCAATAAAAGATGGTTTTGGTGCAGTAAAACCACTTTTCCCATTTGAGGAACAGACTTGAGCTACTGTTTTTTTACACTAAATTATGTGGCTTCTGCAAATACTGTTTTATAATAACTGAAATGATTTAATGTTTCAATAAGTTAGAATGGCACTGTGGCATGAATAAGCAAACAGTCAGGACTTAAAATGCATTATAAAGTGCATAAATGTAAAAAAAAAAAAAAAAAAAAAAAGATGCGAGTATACCAAATGACTGCTAAAAGAGTTGGTTTTCTGGGGTATTCTTTTTAACTACTCTTTTTGGGATTTAAGAAACTGAAAGTTTGAAATAAAATGTCACTGATATTACTTTGAATAAAAATATCAGTATTTCATACATCTGACTATGCCCTCTGCACAGTCCTTTCCTTAAAAGGCATAATCCACATGTTGTTATGTGGTTGCTTTAACAAGTCTGAACACAAGAGGAAACTTAGAAAGCACTATCACTAATAATAAAGCATTAATAAAGCCAGTTTTTCAGGACGGACAGTTTTGCTATTGAAGAGGAGGAAACACTTACGGCGTAGACTCCAGGCTGATGCTGTTTGCTTGTGTAGAGGAAGCTGATTTGTGATTGGAGAAAACAGGAAGGCTGGGGGAAGCATGGATGACATGGTCCACCAGGTGACCCATGGAAGAGGGCCGTAGCCGAGGACCCTCTTGCACAAATAAGTTCCTACTGTTGACAGGACATTTATAGTTGCTGTAATCCTTTTCACCAACATGTTTAATGAATAAACACAAACCCTCTGGCTGAAGGTAAACTAAGTGTTCTTATCTATTAAAACAAAAAAAGAGTTTGGCCACAGTAACATTCAAGGTTACTGAAAAGAGTACAATGTATTAGGCCTGTCATAATTATCGATTGTGGTTATTTGATCTAATCAAAATAATTTGACATAACCACGATAACTGTGCAGTTTACATATTGATCACATTTCACATTCAAATGAGGATTAAAAAGGAAAACGAAGCGTTTAAGTCATAATCTGGTAGGGAGTAAAGAATAAAGAACAAATATAGTCAAAGGTCTTCCTTCATATATAATGAAGGCTTATGGATTTAATCATTTAATGCAATATTATATTATATTATATTATATTATATTATATTATATTATATTATATTATATTATATTATATTATATTATATTATATTATATTATTAGGATTCAATTGAGACAATTAATCTTAAAAAAAAAATGATTGACATGCCAACAATATATTATAGTACATTATTATACTTCTTAATTTTACAATCTAGACTCTCTCTCTCTCTTCCTGAAAACTCCCTCTAATGGCTTACAAATAATGCGGAAGTCTATCTCTGAATCTTTGACACAGAGAGTGACTCCCTGACTTCCTGGATGGGTAAAACTCACAAAACCTGTCAAGAATGTGTCTAGCTTGACTGTCATTAAACTGTAATTCGCTTACGTACAGCATACATATGTATCTTTGTCCTTTCCACTGCCTAATAACCTTACTGGGTCTTTGCTCATTAGGTTGGGTGTTTCACTACAACAGAGATGCACTCACTGGTTGGGCGTCCCAGGGGGCGAGCGGGTGGGCAGGCTACGGGTCTCCAGCCTCTCTTCAGACAGCGAGTTCCTGCTCACTGATTCCCAGTCTGTCACACCCATCACCTTTCTGCCCAGGGGCTTGCTGGGAGATCTAAGAGATGAAACACGTTCGGTTAATCTCCACAGCACCTCAGTAGAGCCAAAGAGAAGGTCACTTCTAAGTGTTAACTCTGACAGCAAGATATTATTCCATAGAGCAACTCTGTTCATACTACATGGACACCATGAGAGTGTTAAAATAAATCTCTTTGATTTTTCTGAAACTTAAAGTCAGATAATATTTCACCAACTGATCCTTCAAATGTAAAGTTTTAATACAGATTACTGATACTGAAATTCTTTTGTTTTGTTTCGAAACAGAACTCTTTGTTTTGTCATTTTACCTTTATGTTCTCCAGACATTGTTCTACAAAGTTTTATTTATATTTTCTATTTTTAACTACAGGCGTTCAGTACATTTTGACATGGTAACCCCTAGTAAAATATCTCTTTCCACTGAATGACAATTTTAGTAATATTGACATTGAAGTGTCCTATATTTTTTTTCTTGTCATAATATCCACTTTGAAAGTCAAACAGAACAGTGTACTGTCAAACATTATTTTTGGGAAAAGAAATATATCACATACAAGGTTGACGATGCTCATCTTTAGAGTTTCTCATTTGCTAACATTTCAAACAACTGAAGCATATAAATGTAAAAATTGCGGCAGGCATTTGAAAAGTTGTTACTTGTTTGTTTTCATAAGCAGTAGCACTCCAATTCGAGGTTTTTAGTATTGGTCAACAATCTCATAAAAGATAGTTAAACATGTAAAAGACTATTCAGAAAGATATTAGACTCTAAAAAGCTGCATAACAAAAGTACTAGATGTTGTTCTGGATCTCATTGAAAAATTTCTAATATTATTATTTGATGTTCTATTTTTTAAAAGAAATTAGTACTTTTAATAACAAGGTTGTTTTGAATTAATCAAAATTGACAGTAAAGACATTTCTGTATATTTTTATGTAACAACTGTTCATGTTGATTCATTAAACAATTGATATTTGAATTAAATGCTGTTCTTTTGAACTTCCTATTCATCATAGAATCCTTAAGACGATGTGTCATCAATGTTTACGAAAAATACTAAGCAGTACAAAAGTTTTCAGATTCTTGAGCACCATATCAGCATATTAAAATGATTTCTGAAGGATCATGTGACACTGAAGACTGGAATAATGGCTGCTAAAAGAATTAGCTTTGTAATCATAAAAATAAATTATATTTTAAAATATGTTAACATAGAAAACAGTTTTCCTTTCATAATAAAATTTCACAGCATTATTTATTCATTTATTTTTAATTTAGAAAATTCAGCCTTGGTGAGCATTTAAAAATAATAAGCATTTCTAAACCACAGTACTATAATAGCCTGATTTGAGTTAAAACAAAAATCCATGTATTACACTGTTGTCAGTTTTGGATATTTTGTACTTTCATAACTGGAAAGATCTACCCGTAGGTGTTACTAAAACAGTGAGCACCGAGTCAACTAACTGACTTCAAAAGGACTTTGATCTCAACATGACTCTAAATGTTTCATGCAAAGATCTTCTGAGCCAAGTTACTCCTCTTCACCAGCTGGTAGTTTATTTTTTAAGAAAGCTCACAAATGATCATGCTAATGATCATTAGCTGAAGAATCATATCATAACTGGTCACCATTACAAAATCCCTGAAGTACAAGCACACATTACCTTGCAAACACTCTGCCCTTCATTCCCTTCTCCTTGCCATACTGAACAGATTGTGCTTCTGTCCTCCCACTGTGAAGAGATGTATAATGTTTATAAGGATTCGAACTGTATTTTCCAATTTCACAACATATGATGATTTTATACATGATGCTCTTAGTGCTCAAAGTTACGGAGTTCAAAATATGTTTTAAGATACTATAGTGACCACCAATAAACACTTATGAATCTATAAAGCATCGCAAGATGAATTTTTGATCACATCCTCTTCCTGGTTTCCATATTTCTAAAACTGACTAAGAGAGCATCATCAATTTTTCAAAAAAGTTCATCCTCAAGATTTACGAGTATTTGTTGGTGTCGACTAAGGTCAAGCCTTTTGGGGACTGTGGCCTCCCTCAGCACACAAGTGACTACTGCAGATGACAAGAAAGAAAATTGAATTTTATGACTTTATGCTTAAAAAAAATGAATGCCACACCTAATTTACGTTTTCGAATGTTTATAATTTTTTACACAAAGAATGACCTGCTAATGATACTTATAATACATTTTCCATATAATACTTTTTCCAGATATTATTGCAATTTTTATTTTTGCTAATAATCTTCACATGTATTAAAAGTAATATCAACTTTTTAATATAAAATGTAAATATTACAAGTAAAAAATAAAAAATAATAAACAAAATTATATATTTAAATGTATACACATTTTTAGAAATGCAGAATGTTGTACGTTTATAGAAGTGAAAAAGATGGTAGGGCAAGGTTTTAAAACCTGAAAGCAATTCATAACAACAAGCTGCGATTCCTCAGACTGCATGCACTACATCTGGACCCATTTTAAAAGAAAAGCACTGGAGGAACATCTTACCAGTATCTGAACTTGGAGCCCAAATTGAAGTAGTGTGCAAAGAAGTTCTTCTGTGGAAGAACAGGCCGATCTAGCCGAAAGAAGGTGTGGTGTTCAACACAGGCCTTCCAGAGGTTCTTACAGGCCCTGTAGTTTACCATGTTGAACCCGAGCAATGTATCTCTCGTCTCATGCTGTAGGCAAAAAGGAAGAGAAAAGATCTTAAAGCTATTAAATCAAGCATACTGCATCCTTACCCCAAAACATGTGAGATGTTGGGGACATTTACATTCCCTGCTCTGAATGTTATGTTGTCGTGAACATGGGCCTCTGTTCGAAACCTGGCCAAAGTGCCTGCCCAAAAAGCTCTGCTCAGGAGAGACCTATTAGGACTGACACTCCAATCTGCAAGACTCCATTGGTCACTGGGGACTCCAGAGGGGGCTAAATGCACTTCCCAGACTGTTTTTAGTTTTGCAAATCGCAGGGGCTGCGACCCAGGTCCATGGAAATCGTACCCACTCAGCCAAGCTGTGCCATCTGGGCATCAATTATGGATCATGACATTGAGTTCTGCTTTTAGTACAACTGTGCATTATTCACACGGCTGGGGTGTTTTGAGGTCTCCAGCAAAGGGTCTGTGGCGCTGTGGAGAACCGGTTCAGACACACAGGTCCTCGTCGTGTATCAGTTAATCAGTGCAACTCTAATGTTAGTTCTCATCCCGCTCTCCCACATGCAAAATGCATCATCTAGTCTCCATAATTAATAAGCTGTAAAGGAGTCTCTATCTCTCTCCACATCGTCACTGACAGCAGGGCGGTAATTAAAGAGGGATTTCTAATAAATAAAGATCAGTGGTGCTATGGGAGCCAATATGCTCTTTAATTTAATATTGCCTAAGCAAGATGGTTTATTAATAGGAATTACTGCTTCCTGCAGTTTGCAAATGGGACTGGTGATGTCTGTTGGGGTCATTTTATGATTTTATAAATTGTGTGTTTGTGCACCCACATCATGCCCTACATTTTCAATCACAAACTAGTTATGATATTGTGAGACATTGTGAATTTTTTTTTTTGCAATATGCATCATATTGTGAGGTAGCTGACAATGCCTTAGCAAACAACAACGTTTGCTATTTTACTCAGAAATGCATTACATGGCCAAAGTTAAACATGTTCTGGATGCCTTTTTATGTTGCTTTGCCTTACTGATCAAGAATGACAGTATTAAAAAAAAAGTGTACCACTTACCCCTTCTTTTCTTAGCTGGATGAAAAACTGCTTGCATTTAAAAGATATTTTTACAATCTTCAACCTAAAGCAGAAGAAAAAAAATTGTTGGCACAACAAAAACAAATTTTCAAGGGCAGCAACTAACACTTATTATAAGCTGTTAAAATTCCATGACCCATTTCATGGCCCTTTGTGTCTCTCTAAGCTTCACTCCTATTAAAATATGACTCATAGTGAAGCTAAATATATTCTACACAACACACATTCTCAAATGTCTGAATAAACACATGCTGGAGCAGCCTCAACTCTTTCTGATTCATTCTGTCACAGTCACAGTCAGCACAACACTGTACAACTCACATACAGTCAATGACTGAGATAGGTCAAACTCAACTTCAATGGTCTTTAAAGGGGTCATCGGATGCCCATTTTCCACAAGTTAAATACATTCTTAAAAACATACTTTGGTTTAAATTTCACAATGGCAGAATAAAACAACACCCTTTTACCTTGTCAAAATCAGCTCTGTTTTAAGCAACCTGTTTTAGTCCATGTTCCTTTAAATGCTAATGAGCTCTGCTCACCCCGCCCCTCTCTTCCATTGGGTGACGAGCTGTTCTCATGAGCCTGTTCACTTTAGCCACTGAACTTGCTAACTAGCACATTATTAGACAAGGCGATTTGCAAAGATTCATAAAAGAACCTTATACTCACTTCTTCTGTAGTTGAAGCTGAATCAAGAATGATTTGCATGAACATAGATGCATTTAGGTAGATCAGGGCACATTCCCTTCAAAAACATACGTAATCCACTGCATCTTCAGCGGCTCAGATATCTAGAGTAAATGACGACTGCTATGTTCATTATTACATCCAACAGCAGCACACCTCAATCACTTAGAAGATATTCTTGTCTACATCTGCTCCTGCAGTGAAACAATGGTGGACTGATGACAGATCACTCAGGGCGGGTCTGAGGTATAACGCTACTGTCAATCAACAATCATAGGAGGTGAATGGGTCTGTGTAATGTCACACTGCCAGGCATCTGAGAATGGCTTGATATGAGAAAGCGGAAACGATTTAACAATATAAAAAAAAAACAACGCTGGGTGGATCTTTATCATTATAGGGTGTTTGTGTACACACACATGTCAGTACAAACAACTTGTAAAAGTGCATGTTGCATCCGATGACCCCTTTAAAGAAGATGCTTCATTGGCATTCACCTATTTTTCTATTTTAACAGTTTTAACAATCACTTTTATATATCACTTTTATATATATTTATATATATTTTATAAAATAATCAATAAGTGATTATAACACTAATTGTTTGCCTGGAGAGGCTTGCTGACATCTAAGGCAAACAGGCCCTGTTCTGTTCTGTTCTGGGCTAAACATAGTTTGCCTGGAAAGCATCTGTGCGTGTATTTCAAATGGGAGATGCTTGGACTACAGCTACAGAAGCAGCTGGGCTTGAGTGCCAGAAAAACAGCCTGGCGATGGAGGGGGAAATACAGCTTTGCATGATAAGGATATAGGGTACTTCTCTTTACATTTACATTTGATCATTTAATATTGTGTACAATTTGGAATTAGTGCAAACAAAAATGCCTGAACATTTAGAACCCCCATGGTGTATTTAACCCCATTAAGAATGGAATTTAGTTTGCTTGCATAAACAACAAACAATTAAAAAATATATATACAAATATATTTCAACCAATAATCTGTTAATCAGTTTAAATGCAAAGATTGTAATTAGTATGATTTTTTTAGAAAAAAAAATATAAAAAATAATTATAAATGCCTGTTATTCAATAAATAAATAATTTAATTTTAATAACAGGGAAAAATACCTGCAAGTTAAAGTAAACGGTAACTTTTTTATAAAATGTTATATAATCATTTAGTTAATAATATCAGTTAAAAGTTAACAGCAATATTAAAACCCAGGTCCAAAAAATAATCAATGATCATTAATGAAAAAAATTTATAATTATAGTAATAATAAAAATATATATATAATTCTTCCACAAATGAATAGGAGATCTCACTACCATATAAATCTCTGCAGCCACAACAAGCGACAGGACAGTTTGTTGGTTGTCTGGCTTTCTTTTCTGCTGAGGATCCCACAACATAATCTTATATAAAACACTGTATACAGTATGTTCTGAACGGCTCATATTAAGCAGCGTTGTGCAGCATTTAAACGGTCAGTGATAGCAGACAATCTGTCTGGTTGAAACACACCTGGTTAAAACAGTGTAATGTGCAGACCACACAAACGCAACGGAATCTGTATTTAAAGCCAGAAATCTTCATTTAATCATGCAATGAAGCTGACAGCAATGCATTATATTCAAACTGGATTAAGTTTGCAACCTCAGCTTCATTTCACTTCATGACTTAAATCCAACACAAATGACACCAATAAGGTAATTTCACTTACCATGGAAAGTAGTTGATCCGTACCCTGTTCTTGTAGATGGCAATGCCAGCTGACATCAAGCCTATGAACATCTCTGTGTTGCTTTGATCCTGAAAGGAGAAATGAGAAATTATTCATGAGGAGCATTTAGCATTTTCGAAACTGTGCTGTGTAATATTGTTTAAAGAGTACCCAAAAATGAAACTCTAAATGAAAGACCATTTGTCTTTCTCCATTCCATGCCTGTATAAATAAAAAGCTCTGCAAAATATTAATAATTCTCTTTTGCATACAATGAAAGCACAAATGGTGATTATAGTCCTCTAAAGCCATACAGGAGCTGTACTCTTTCATTGATTATCTTTATTTGTAGCATAGAGGCTTGTGTGTAGATACACAATGAAACCGCTCTGACTCGCTCACCCTTGCATAGTGCAGTTCCACTCCGTAAAGCTCCAGCGTTCGTGCTGTGTTCAGGTAATTGAATTCAGACTGTGCTGGAGTAAGTCCACTGTGCCCATGTCAAAAGAAAAAGGGAGAATAAAGAGTCAGAACGAAGACGTGCTTAAGATTCACATCACAAGACAGTGAAATAGAGGTAAGTGGGTGTAAACAGCTCTTGTGTAAATTACAGAAAGAGGCGCCTTTCAAAATCCACCGATTTGTTAGTATTGCTAAGATGCGGAGGACAATGAGCTTCCTGTTCTCAGCGCAGCTTTAGTGTGGGCGTACTGAGCCATGAGCATTGAGAAAGCACACGCGAGTATGTTAACTAACAGTTATGAATATTCATAAAGCCATACGTGAAATCAACAAGATTTCACATATGAAATCTTTCGCATATGAAATCAACAAGTGCAGTGACAAGTTTAGAGCGGTGACTCTTACCTGTGTTGCTGGTGATGTTTGGTGACCTCTTTTTCAAAGCCCTGAGGCTGGTTGGGGATGAAGCAGAACTCGGACAGGTATCCTGGCAAATTCTTAGCTTCACTGTAATCACCCAGCTCAGCTGAATCACACAATACAAGCACAGCATTACGGATAACAGCCGTGAATCATGACAGTACAACATGCAGACCATAAAGTGATACATCACTGGTGGACACACACTGGTGCCTAAATCTCTTAATCCCTTGCTTTGTGTGTGACTTACATATTATGGTATTATGTATTATGGCAGGGGTTTTCAAACTGTGGGTCGCGACCCACTCGTGGGTCACGGAATGGAACAAGGTGGGTCGCACAAAGTCACTTGGCTGCAGCTAATTTTGCGTTTCAATGACACACAGACACTAACACAGTTCAGTCTAGGGCTGCACGAATGTGACGAGTGGGGCGGGGCCTAGTGCCATGGGAACAGAGCTAGGCCGGTGGAGTGATTGGGAAATGAGCAACACTCACCGGTCTCAAGAACCACGGAGGAGATCGGAAAGATACAAAAGAGGAGCGATGACAGTGAAGGACGAGAGAGGACCAGGCCTGGGTTTTATTTTGTGTTTGTTTTTTATTTGTGCACGGCAGTCATCCGAGAGGGGCTGTCGCGCTGTTTTGTGTTTATTTGGTTATTAAAACTTTGTTTGATTGTCCGCCGGTTCCCACCTCTTTCCACGAAGGAGTCATCGAGGCGGTGGGCTGGAGTGAGTTCGCCCCCCCCCCCCCCCCGGCAACTCACTCCAGCCCACCACATCGAGCACCCTCGGCGGCAGACTCCTTCGCCCTGCTCGATGGCACTGCGGATTCACCCCAGCGGCGAAGGATCTTCGGCAGCGCGCCCCTCCTTCCTCCCTGGCTTCGGCACCAGTGTAAAACATTAAAATCTTCACAATCACAGGAAGAAGGAGGCGGGAACTGGGAACCCACTCATCACAACGATATAGCCCACCAACATTAATAATGAACTGCAATATCCTTAGTGTGATTTTCAAATTGCAATTAAGTCCGTGTGCGTTGCGTGTTTTGAAGGTCTCAGAGCAATGTCATTAAAAGGTTCAATCGGTCTTTTTTTACCTATTTCACAATTATTTTAATCTCCAAACTGTTTTAGATAGTTCTGCTTTGCTTCTTATGCTTTTCTAAAAAAGTGTTGGATTGTGCTCCGTTCTCGCCGACACACACGGAAGGATCATGAATGCAACAAAACACAGCAGCGCAGATCACACTTCACTGGAGTGAGCCTGCTTCACGTTTTTATGGACACTACATATTTTAACGCCAGTAAACAAAAATTAAAACTTGTAAATTTGTAGTGAAATTTTCAGTTGTACTCTAAAATAAAATGGTTATTTTTCTTAAATACTTAATTTCTGTCATAAAAATTTTAAGTAAGATTAGGTTTAAAGTAATTTCACTCGTTGTTTTTTTTTTTTTTTTAATATTTTGGTGGGTCGTGAAATATATTACACTTGTCTAGGTGGGTCGTGGAATGGAAAAGTTTGGGAACCACTGTATTATGGGACCAAAAAATCTGAGCAAAATGCCCTACAAAACTGTAGGTATATATTTTTTCATAATAATACAGATTATATTATAGAATAGCATTTTTATATTTCAGAAAAATCACTGAAAATAATGATTAAAATGTGTACAGTCATGTTAATTCAAAGTGTATTAATGTAAAAATATATACTTTATATTTTATATATGTAAGTTTTGAGGCTATACCACGTAAGAGTGTTTTAAATTTTGATTTATAATATGAATGTTCTTCAAAAATACATAAACCCAACATGAATTACATGTTGTATATGTCTTCAACTGTTTGCACGTTTCAAATAACTTAAAAAATGTTTTCGTTTTTATCATGTTGGGCAGTCTTATTTGTTGTTGACCAGTGCCAAATGTTGTCAGATTAAACATTCAGCTTCACTTAAGACAAGCACTGGACTATCATTACAATCATCCTCATTTCTTTTAAAATAAAAAGATAAAACACACTAATGCTTCAAGCTATTCAAGAGTTTAGGATTATTAGACACCCGTAAACAATATTTATTATCATGCAACAAACATAAGCGCTCAGTAATTTTTTGACCAAAATAAATCCCCTCAAAAGTAGCATTTAGCATCAATTCTGCCACTATGGCAGCTTACCAGAAAACCCTAAAGCAAACAAAATGAGTTGCAAAGATAGCGCTGTCCTAGGCAACCGGGCTCAACAGAATCCCCTCTGACCTATATAGTGCCCAAACTGCATGCTAAAAGCCCCAGAGAGACCGGAGCAAATGTGCTCACTACAGCAATCTGTCAAGAGTCATTATTGCTGAGCTCAATCTGGCAAGCGGACCCCCCAGGGCCTGGGATATGTCATGGCACTGCTCCGTCTTGAATGGGCACTATTAGGTTAACTAAGATGTGCTGGGCTGTGTTAGTGCCTGCTGTACTTCAGAGAAATTTCTTGCTCGCATTAACTCCCGTTTTACAAGCTAGCGCTTGTTAAGCGTTGAGGTTGTGCACAGATGGAATGTGCGGTGCTGAGCTTGCGCTGTTGTACTCTGGTGGTTTGCTTGGAAGCTCAGTACTGGATTTGAGTTTGCATGATACCGTAATATATCATAAAGAAACAGGGGACATTACATTGGGGGAAAACAACTTTAATTATAATTCTGCTGCTATGCTAAATTGCTATCAATTCCTCTCACTCAAGAAATAGAGAACTGCAGGCGCCTCGTGATCAACACAAAACATAACATTAAAAGGATTTAAAATTGTCACATTAAAGTTAGTGCGACCAAACCAGAATTAAAGCAAACCACATGTAATTGACTGTCACATACTGTTCCACTTCAAAAAAACTGATTTAGATTGTGGCTTCTTTGTCATGAAGATCCCTACAACCATTCTTTTCAATGAATGGCTCATACTTACACTGAACAGCGTACGATGCAAGGAGTGCGGCAGTATTTTGTGGACAGGGCAGTCTGGGAGGGATATAAATTATATTAAATTAACAGTGTAAAATGTTGGAGATCAAACCAAATTACTGTATTTATGATACCATTGAAGAACATGTAAGCACATGCAAATTCAACAGCACAAACTGCAGTGGCATCACAAGATAAATATTGAAGGGACAAATTTACATACGGTAGTTACAGATATGTCATTTATCAACCTACTTTTAAACTGGATTTAGGAAGAGATTTACAGTTAAAAACAGCCACACATGATCCAGCTCACCTTCCACTGAGTATGTCCTGCTTAATCTGTAAAAAATACTGGTACCTACAAAGAAGGGGAAAAAAAACACAACAAATAATCTCTTAGCCACAAGACTAAAAATAACTTGGGTGTACTGTTCATGCGGTGAATTTTTAAACATTTAAAATGCCATGCCATAAGTTAAAGCAGTAAAGTTAAGAGACTGGAGTTTAAAGGCCATTGCACACGGATTCAGAAATTTTTGCGGATTTAAAAATAAATACAATCTCACGTTGTGTCAATAATGTTTACACACTGCCTTCGAAACTTTTGGCCATTATAAAAAAAATTGGATCAGGTTAGATTTTCTGCATTTTTCGCATTCGGAGAAAGCATTTTGAGAGGTGTTTTGACAATTCAGAGCCACCGTACAAGCGAACGCAAAATCCAGAATGGCGATTCTCAGGCTCAACTTTGAATCGCCCGTGAATTCCCACTGCTCCTCAGGATTGGATGGATCCAATATTTTAGGGGTGTCCCCGACTAAGGATTTTCATAGTCGAATCAGAATTTTCGAATCTTGCTGATATTCGACTAATAGTAAATAATGTTTTTATGTTTTGAGTAAAATATAGTCAACACTAAATGTCAGCGAAACCCTAACAATTCACAATTTTTACAATAGTGCTCTCATTATAAAGTTAGCCTATATGACAGGATGTTCTGCATTTCTGTTTTGAGCTGCACGTGCTGAAGATGACCAGTAGAGTGACGCATTTGATAGCAAGTTTTTAATCAATGGGATTAAACTCATATTTTCATGTGGAATACGCTTTGTTATTTATACAACATACATTAATATTAGGACTTATAGTCTATCTGCAAAAAGAGCCCGAATGCAAATGACCGTGTCTGTGCGGCTCTGAATGAACTCATTTTGTGGACGCATTCTTCAAGAAACAATATGCAGAAACACTGCAGATAAACTCTAAAAATTCACAGCGTTTTATTATAATGGTGTTCTCATTATAATGGTATGGGTGTGACAGTCCTAGTCATAGTCATTAATATTCTGCTTTGTTTGTCCTGCTCGTGCTGCGCGGTAAAGAGATAATCACCATAGTACTACAATAAAGCGCTTGACTCAACCAAACGCATTTTATATCAGGTAAATAATATATCCACGATGTATATACACCGGCTGAAATGTTTTGAAATCAATTGTACCCTACCTGATCGAAAAAATCCAGTCTCTGCCTGTGTCAGTTTGATTCTTGGTAAAGTTTTAAATCCCTGCCGCCAAGATGCTCCTCTTTCGGTCACGGATTATGGAAAGTGAGACACAAATCTATAGTGGTGGTTTGATTTATTCAGCACTTTAAAATATTTATTTGAAGCTTCTTTCTTTTCAGATTCTTATTCATGGCTTTATCATAATAGGCTGCATATTAACTTATTAGGAGAAAACCGCAAGTTCTATGTGAAATCAGACATTTGAGCTTCCCCATATAGACAGAATGGCATAATCATAACAGCCCGTGAATATTCGACCGTGAGATTGGTAGTCGAATCAGGCTCCTTGAATCGAAGCATCGAATCGTCGGCTATTTTGGGTCATTCCTACAATATTTCCTTTCTTTTTCTCTTTTTTAAGAAGTGAAATGACAACAAAATCATCCTCACTGCTTGAAGACTCCATTTAGTACTGTTTTGCAAATTTTCTTGCAATGATTAATTAATACACAACGGACTCAGTGTGCAAGATTTCTGTGTGCAAATTTTTTTAGGATGACTAATACGAAAAATTGCATATGAAAATTTTGGACTCAGTGTGGACCTCCACTAACATTAAATAGAACTGCATTATTATCTAACCAAGAAAAACCAAAGCAAAGACATGGTTACGAGGTGTCAAAAGTTGGTCTAATTTGATTATGCCATGAAGATTTCAACATTTCCATTTATGCATTTGGCAAATGCTTTTATCCAAAATGACATAGCAGTTCTTGCTTTCATGGGAAAGCAAATTCATGACCATGCTCTACTGTTTGAACAACTTCTACTGTTTTTTCACCAAGTTCAGTCACCAATATTTTTGTCTGTTTTCTTACTTCACATTGACATTTGCTATATGCATCTGGCAGTTGCTTTCTTTCAAAGTTCCTAATTACAAACTGCATATATTGTATTGTTTCATACATTCCCTGGGTACTGAACCCATGGTGAACCTGGCATTGTTCGTGACATTCTCTACTGTTTGTTCTAGAATAACACTACAAAGAGATAATGCAACATTATCACTATGATTCAATATGAATCACCATTGCCAATTCAAGTGAAGAGGTCAATCACTATAGTTTTACTCATGTACTGCTTTACTCATCTCTGTTCTAGCCTGTACTTCTCTGAACTATTTTTGGTCTCGGTATTATAGCACTTCTTTTACAGCCTCCGTAGAAATGAGTATTACAGCATGAGAGATTCAAGTCTTCTAAATAAACAGATGTAAAAGAAATAAAATAAAGAATCCATGACATCAAATTTGTTTTTAGATATTGTCTATTAGACTCGAGGATCTTTAAATTCTATAGTGTACACTTAAAAGAAAGCAAAATTTACAATTTTAACACATTTTAAATCTAACCTTATATAGATGACTGAATTTGTTGACAGATTTTTGTCCAGTAAAATGACTAGAATATCCTGCCCCCCTACAAACTTTCTAATGTTAAATGTATATCCGGGATCTTTGAAAAAAAAACTAATATGCACATTACCTTTTAAACCGTTTTTAAGGTCTTTATAAACCAAAACTGAAATCCACTCACCGTGTGTATTCTTCCTGAAGTTTGTTGGGGTCACTCACAAAAAATTTCACCCGGAAGTTCAGATGATGTGGAGAGCCCCCTAGCATTTAATTAATCAGAACATTGTGTGTGTAAGTACAAAGATGTACAAATACAAAGGAGGAGAACGAATAATCAATGGCTGGTGGTAAACACCAGCCTAGGTTGGTGCCTTTTATAAAATACTTACTTTTTAATTGCTTCCTTATGGGTTTATTTGGATCCAGCCACCTCTATAAATTATTGATTGAGAGAAAGAAAGAAAGAAAGAAAGAAAGAAAGAAAGAAAGAAAGAAAGAAAGAAAGAAAGAAAGAGAGAGCGAGACAGAGGAAGAGAGAGAGGAAGAAAAACCTTAATAACATGGCAACAGTCCAACACAACCTAATGCCACTCAATAATTCAATAGGCTTGTGTTTTCTGCTGTGGAGAGGTGAAGATGTACTTATCTGCAGTTACAACACAAAGAGACAAACGGAGCATGTTTGTTGTGTAAAAAACTCTTTAACTTTGATCCAGTTTCAACTAAATCAATAGAACTACAAAGTTTGTTCCACCACAGATTGTGCGATTGATAGATGCCTACTGGTGGACTGGTGAAGGTGTAACATAAATACTGATAGTATACATACAACACACAGGCATCTATTCATGTTTTTGGGTTAGGACTGAATAATGTCATTTTTTTGTGACAGTAATATACACACACCAATGTTTTTGTGGTGTTTAAAACTAGTAGGGGAAGATGTTTCACACGATCTTTAATCCTATGTTCCTAAATGTGAACCTGTTTCAAGAATACTGGCCATTCACACACTTTATCCTCAAATGCTTCAAACAAAACCTCCATGAATCCCTGAGGGCAGACTGGCTCGGCTCCAGCACATCTCTGAGCTTCACCTCTGAACTCACCGGACTATCAGAGTCGTCGTCGGCCAGGTGCAACCCAAAATAGTCTCTCTCGGTCAGCTCCAGGTGCTTAAAGACAGCGTCCAGTAGGATCTGTCCTTGATCGTGCTTCTATAGAGTATGTACACACACAGACAGAGAGAGAGAAACGTGTAAGTCCTAAAAATAACAGTTGAAGGATTATTTGAATATTTAATCATATTTTTAGGCATTAAAATCTTTGCAACTGAGTGGCTGACATCAGCAGCAAAATAAAACAGGAAGTATGCCCATCTTTCCAGTAAGGGCCTGGCCACTCTGGTTGTTAGAAAAAGTCAGATGTAACAGGCCGGCTTTACTGGCTGTCAGATCCGTTACAGCATCCTGACAGCAGAGCTGAGGCTTTAGCAGCGCTTTTATTTCCTGTTTTACCCTTTTAAACAGTCTTGGAAATGCCAAGACAGCATATTCTGAACACATGCCTTCAGAGAAACACAGACGGACAGGTCAAAGCACATACACGCTGTGTTGCTCAAACACAATATGGCAACAGTCACATCAAGCAGAATGAATTATAGGCCAGTGGAGAGAAAACAGACAGTCTAACACCTCTGCAGAGCTGCAAAGAGTGTGAGGAAATACAGAAAAATGGAGAACAAATAGAACATACATAATGACATTTCACATGGAAAAACTAATACTGAAACAAAAGAACAGATAAAATTGAAACATTCAAACTGAATTTGCACTTGTTATTTCCACACTATTGTCTTGATGACTATACATCCTCTTTTTCCCAGACAGTTCCTATATTTAATCTAAACTGATTAAATGTAAAGGCTTTATGTTCTTATTGTTTTCATACTTCATACATAAAAATAGTTTGGACCAATAGCATGCAGTCATCGTAAATGATTGACATATAATGTATGAGGCCTGTAGAGAGCATGTTATAGGAGAACAATGCCAAAACCCAGAAATTGTTTGCAATTTAAAAATCCCTTCCAGGACCCTAGTTATGTTAACAATCATTCAGAAGTTTGGAGGCAGTCATTTTTTTTTTTTTTCAGCAAGGACATGTTAAACTGATAAAAAGTGATAGAATATGGTTAGAAAAGATTTCTATTTAGAATAAATGCTGTTTATTTTATAAATTTTTAACTATTTATTTATTTATCAATAGAATATTGACAAAAAGTATCACAGGCTCCAAAAAATATTAAGCAGCACAACTGTTTTCAACATTAATAAATCAGCATATTAAAATGATTTCTGAAGGATTGTGTGACACTGAAGACTGGATTAATGGCTGATGAAAATTCATAATAAACTACATTTTTAAACATATATTAAAATAGAAAATTTCTCATAATATTTCACAATACTACTGTTTTTTTCTATATATATATATATATATATATATCAAAAGCAGCACTGATGAACATGAGGACTTATAAAATATATATAATAATAAAAAAAATCTTGTCCCAAACTTTTGAATGGCAGTGTATATCAGTAAATTCAGTTCTAAAGTAACATGTTCAAACATGTGATTTGTTTTATATATCAGCATAAGAACAATTATCAATAACAAATAGGTCTTAAAGGCAGAGTCTGTAACTTATTTTGTCCAATAACTATCCCATGCTTGAACACCACATGACCATAAGTAGCCCCTACAGACAATGACAGCAGGAAAGGAAACAAAGTATAAAAGGTACAGTGTGGGAAAATGTTTAGGTATATACAAAACAGGAAGTGTTTATATAGGCTTTGATTCTTCTAAATGTTTTTTTTAGGATGTAGATATGAACAAAGTTTCGGGACTTTCAGACTCTCGTGCTTCCTTCCCTTGCCCTCAGCACTTTTGTGTAGATTTCCACACTAATTAAAGTGTCTGAGAGGAGATTTGCTGCAGTCTCAGACCTCATGGCTGTTTAAGTGTGCCTTTTTAACAGAAGTCTATAAAACTAATGAAATACAATTCCACTGTGGCATTTCTAATGAGTGTGTGTGTGTGTGTATGTGTGTGTGATGTGCATGAAAGTCATAATGAAACAGGAATAGTGACAGCTCTTTTCTTCTATATTGTGACCCATCAGATTATCAAAAAAGAGGTTGGCTCTATCCTTCACTTGTTGATTTTAATGGAGTCAGAAAGGCTGAATATTAGCTTGCAGGCAATTTTAAGAAACTGCTGGAGTTCAAGAAGATTAAATAATTGGATAAATCACCAGAGAGAACGCTATTGTTTTACTAGAAAATAATTTTTTTACATTTTGATGTCAAAACACATAGATGCACGGATGAATTGTTCACAATAATATCAATAACATGCATCTTGAAAATAGATATGGTGAATTTACATTTCATGCCAACTTTAAAGAAGGGGAGGAGAGAGGTATGACAGAAATGCAAGCAGACATGTGGCAGCTTGCCTAAAGATCGGAGGTCTGCAGGGAGCCTATGAGTGTTTTGAAGACAGTCAGTCATCTCCACACGGCAACCAAAGAAACAGACAGCAAACACAGCCTAGATATGACATCTGTGTGTTTCGATACCAAGGAAAGACTGGTACTGCAAAGGAGGCTCACAAAGTCTTTGGACAATTAGGCCACAATTATAGCCAGCATGAATTCATAATGTTATTTGATTTCTTAATACATGTTCTTAGGTTTGTTGTGCAAGACTCCACATTGCATGTTTCGAAAGAAAATGTAATATAAAAATTTTTCATCTGCTTTCGATGAAATTTCTTAGAAAGAACAAATTTCCTTCTAAGCACATGCCATTAAGGCCACATATGCATGTTAAATGCATCCAGAGCTACAGACTGCCTGTTACTCCCAGGCCAGCGTTAGAGAGTTTCAGTCCAGGTAATAGGCTCCTACTGGCTTGAGCCCTATGAGCCCTTTTTTGAAACGCACTCCAACACATTAAATATCATCTGCTAGTGCAAAGCAAATCCGGCGGAGCCTTTATCTTAACTTCGTTATTGCCAAATACCCATCTTAATTTAAAATGTATCTTAATTTGTTAAAAAAGACTCGTTTTTATTGGTGCGTTGGTCTATTTATAGGCTAAATTAGCCTATGTCTAGAATGCTGAGATGTTATGATGTCACAGAGGACTTATTTTCTTTATTCCAACTTCCAAGTGGTCTAGTCTACGTTAGTTATGAATAAATTATGTTAAAACATGTATAAATCACTCATTATTGACAAAAGGCAAAAGAGTTGTGTGCGTGCGCACATTTAAATGTTGGGCTGTAAACGGGTTCGGGCTTTAAAAAAAGCTGTCAATCAAAATGTACTTGTTGGGCTTGGGCCGAAACCTGTCGTGCTCGGGTCCTGTCGGGCCTTAACAGCTCTAGTCTGTGCTCTTTCCATTTAAAAATTAAAGGCAACCACTCCATTTGAATCATTATATAAAACAAAGATGCTGCATACATGCAACAGGAGCAGTTTTTAAATCTAAATTAGATTGGATAATTTCAAAATCTGACGAACTGAACAAGATTCACTCTCTAATGCCGGACCTTTCCCACCGAACTGAACCCTAGGCTTGCGCTACGCTGGTCGACGTCATGCGGCCATTGATTACGTGAAGTTGTTTACATGTGGACCTTTTGAATCTATTAGGCTGTGAAAATCTGAAAATGGAACTCGTAAGCAAAAAAAGTTTTGTTTGGCAGTACTTTCAACCAAAAGAAGGCGATTCAAGTCGAGCTACATGTTCAATTTGCAATGCCGATTTGTCTCGTGGTGGCAAGGACCCTAAACAGTACACAACTTCGCCATTGTTAAAACATTTGCGTATAAAACATCCAAAAGAATACGAGTTGTGCATGAAGGAATCTACAGATGGCAGCCAAAATGCAGCAACAGGTACGGCAGAGAAAGGACAGTCACAGCTAAAAATGTGCACTAACCAGCCGACCATTACTAGCTTTGCTATCCCAACACCAAACAAACAGTGGTCCTCAGATCACACACGAGCTAAAGCCATTCATGCAGCAATTGGGAAAATGATAGCCATTGACTTGCAGCCATATAGCATTGTGGAAGACACTGGATTCAACGAGCTACTCCATCTGCTTGAGCCACGTTACTTTTTTGCTGACAAAATCATCCCTGAAATGCACAAGTCCATCACTTCCCGCATAAAAGAACACGTTGCCAAAGCACATGCTTTAGCATTTACATGCGACATATGGACTTGTTGATCACTTTAAGCACTCTTCAAGTGCTCAATTAAGACTTTCTGCTCTACAGCAGGAGTTGGGGCTGCCAAATCACCATTTAATCCAGGACGTGTCAACACGATGGAATTCGACATATCTGATGTTCGATCTTTTAACAGAACAAAAACGTGCCATAAACATCTACGTGTCCGAAACAGAGGGTATGCAGCAGATTCATGCACAGAGGTGGACTCTGATGGAGGATGTTCTCAAGGTGCTCAGACCGTTCGAGGAGTTGACTAGAGAAATAAGCGGAGAAAATGCATGCATATCCACTGTGCCAGCTGTGATGATGTTGAAGCGCTATGTCCACAATGAAACAGACGATCATGGAATCAGGCAGATGAAAACCCGCTTGCTGAAATCTCTGCAGGATAGATTTGAGGGAAGCGAGCAGAATAGCCACTTAGTTGTGGCAACAAGTCTGGATCCCAGATACAAGACGAAATTTTTGGTGAGTTACACAGAACAGTGTCGATCAAAGTTGCTTGTGCGGGAGGCTGTATCCCGTTTATCTGAATCCGATCAAGATGCATCTGCTTGGCCTATTACTTCAACTGAACAGCCTGAGGAGGAACACGGCCCGACAGTTCGCACTAAATGACACTGTTCAGGAATCTGGAGCAGCTGGGACGATCTGTACCATAGCAAAACAGAGCCAGTCACATCGGGTGCTGACATGGAGATAAGCGTTTTTTTGGGTGAGCCTTTGATTCCTCTTAGAGAAGATCCTCTTCAGTGGTGGAAGAAAAAACAAAAATCTGTGTGCCACCAACCTCTGTGCCTAGTGAAAAACGTTTAAGTACTGCTGGGGACATTCAGTCCCACACTCGCAACTGGCTGTCACCTGTTAAAGCAGAGCGTCTTGTTTTTTTTTTTAAAGGAAACTCATTTCATGTGAAAGGTTAGAGGTTTTATGTTAATTTAATTATGATGCAGGAGATGTGTGTGATCTTCCGTAATATTTTTCGTAGTATTTGGCTACTGCTCTAATCGTAGCCTAGCCTACTGTTATAAACGGGAAAAAAAAACACTTTTCTTTGCATTGTTAACAGCTATAGTCTGTGCTCTTTCCATTTAAATATTAAAGGCAACCACTCCATTTGAATCATTATATAAAACAAAGATGCTGCATACATGCAACAGGAGCAGTTTTTAAATCTAAATTAGATTGGATAATTTCAAAATCTGACGAACTGAACAAGATTCACTCTCTAATGCCGAACCTTTCCCACTGAACTGAACCCTAGGCTTGCGCTACGCTGGTCGACGTATCGTAATTTAATTATAATGCAGGAGATGTGTGTGATCTTCCGTAATATTTTTCGTAGTATTTGGCTACTGCTCTAATCGTAGCCTAGCCTACTGTAATAAACGGGAAAAAAACACTTTTCTTTGCATTGTTGCACTTTTATTGAAAGGTTTTGGTTTGTACTTGGGTAAGCATAGGCTTAGGGTAATTGTCAAAATAGTTTTTCCCACTTGTCATCCTGGCATAACCAGGATGGGGTGTCATCCTACCCCTAAATGAAGTAGGATTTAGTATTTCAATCAATTTAAATAGTCACATATTTGAATAGATTTTCAGCTGGCTCTCGTTTAATAGTTACATCCCTAAACTACCATTGGTGATGTGATGTTAAATGTGATGTTAAATTTCTCAAAATCTCCTCTAATAAAGAAACAAATTTTAAATCTTTGATGGCGTGAGGATGATAAATATTCAGCAGATTTCATTTTTGGATGAACTATTTCTTTAATCTTGGAAAAAGATAATGTTTAAAAGATTAAAAGATACGGTTTATATTGTGAGATTCAATTCACTTTTGCAGTCAAATGAACACAAAATTATGCCACAGTGCCCACATTGGCATTAGGTAAGTTATGTCTACAATTAGTGATGTCCAGTTATGTCCACAATTAGTGAACATTCAGGAAATGTTCTGCAACTGAAATTATTTGGCCGAAAAAAAGCTGAAAAAAGAAAAAAACGCTTTAGGTGTTCAGCGACAAAAAGACAGGATAAATTGTACCGAACAATGACATTTTTGGTGATGTGATCAAAAAGCAACCAAAGTAGAGTGACAGATGTGCACCCTTTTATAATGCAGCCAACATGTCGGCAGTGTAGAAGCATTTAAAAGTGTCTGAGAAAGACTTAAAAATCATTACAAATACCCACAGAGAGAGACTGTTTAGTACTGCATTGCATGTCTTTGATGAGAACAGAAAGAGGTGGTCGAAGTTGTTTACTGTATGATGATTTAAATCTTGAAAGGGCCTTAAACAACTAAATAAAATTGCAGAATGTTATGTTTTCTAATACACGCTTGGATTGCATGTATACTGACAGTACTGCAAGAGCCGCTTGTTAGCCAGGGTTCAAAGTCCAAGTCCAAAACGTGAAGAAAATCTGTGCTGAAACATTGTTACTCGTCAGTTGCTCAGTAACATTTTTACAAGGCATGGATGTGACAATGTGATGCGTGCAATGAGAAGTGCATCTTCCCAAATTCGCAATGAGAATCATTTATAAATCTGCTGTTGTCAACAAAAAGAAGCACTGAGGTCTTCCTGAGGTCTTCCTGTTGAATATGTTCTTGAATAAGCAAGAACTTATTCAACATTCATAAATGTTAGTATGGTAGTTTCACCGTTGGTCTGTAAAATATAATAAAAAAGACAATAATAATAATAATAATAAACAACAGCTCTATTAATATATTTATTAACATTAACATCTAAGATCTGTAAAATTTTCTAATGTTTGAAAAGTCTCTTCTGCTCATTTAATTGTACAATAAAAAAATAAATAAATACATTTATGCCACACAATCAGAGTCATTATTTATGCCCGTCATGTGCCAAAGTTTAATGCTTAGTGTCAGGGATTTGAACAAACCCCTAATACAATGCTACTTCATACAACATCACTTTTTTTCAACAGCACATTAAGAAAGACGAGACAATGCAGCAATCTAGTCCAGTATTTACAAACTTCCGTCTTCTTTTCTGCATTCCAGACGTAGCATGCACCTCTTCAAACATACAGCTGAGACATATTGATGAAGGCCCCTCTGTTACATTAACTTCTATAACACAAATAACAGCCTTCCTGATTATTTACCTCTGATCCTCCAGCTCTCCTTCCATTAGACCTTGTGCTTCAGTTCCATGTGCGTCCTATAATCATCAAGGGCCTGCTTTGCTGCCAGACTATCTAGGTCACTGAGAGGTCTGGCACAAAAATGTATGAGACCAGAGAGCCAGAAAGGAGTGCATAAATTTGATCAATGGGGCTGTTACATGAGGACTGGCTTTCCTGGAAATGTGCGTTACAAATCAGAGAGCAGCATGACAGACAACTTCTGAATAAGAACGCCTAGATTTATTTAACAGATCAGCAGCTGTTTAAAGTCATATGATGATTATAGGTTTATTGCTTGCTCTATTTCAATATGGAAATACATCCTGATACACAGGAAATCCTTGGGCAATGTAACTGATGGGAATGGTAATAACCACCGAGGAAAACCTTAGCAACCTTTGATTCAATGTTGGCATGAGCCCTTATTTCAAGTCAGGACATAACAGTTCTCTCCATGAAGACCATTTTACACAACACTTTGCACAACACTGAGGACAAGGATGAGCAAACACATGGGTTTTGCAATCAGACCAGCAAATGAAAGACCTGGGGATTTGTGCCTTTGCTTGTCGCGTGTTTGGGGTGTGTCATGGCAGCTTTATATTGCAAGTGCAAGTATGTACATGAATCTCTGGAACACTGAGAGCCATTTTTCATTTGGATGGAATGTCAAGCATGCATCCCTTCTAGAAGCAGAATATACACCACTATCCTCTAGCTGGAACATGGGCACTATGTAGATGATGCCGACATTATGCATAAGGAAAACATCACAAAGATGCCATTTTTCAAACAAACATGCGTACGATTTGGGGTCACCTGACATGCCTGTTCTTTTCTTTGTTTATCAGTAGTAGTAGTAGTATATTTTTATTTATGAATATGACAATTCTAGTTATTTACACCGTTCAAAAGTGAGGGTTAGCAAGATTTTTATACTCACTCATTCTTTATTTGATCAAAAATACAGAAAAAAAGCAGTAATACTGGAAAACATTATTACACATTATTCAAGTAACATTTCTCCTTATTGTTGGGCTGCTTGATTTTTTTGTGGATTCTGTGACACATTTGTCAGGATTCTTTGATGAATAATTCAAACAATTAAATAAAAAAAAATAAAAAACAGCATTTGGTTTGTAGAAATGACTTTCCGTCAATTTTGATCAATTTAATGCATCTTTGCTGAATATTAATTTCTCGACAGAATACTGACACCAAACATTTGACTGGTGAGTATAAGTGATATTAAAATTATTACTGGTGTTTGCTAATGACAGAAGGTAGAGTAGAGTTTGCTAAAGCAAGCATCACTATTATTATTGCTTATACACAGATTTAGAGATTATAACAAAACCCCACATTTACTAAACATCATAACTGGTCTTGCACCATATTACAGACATGAATCATACCTCAAATTACCTCAATGCCTGTTGATCAGAGGGATAAGCTATAACTTATACAAATAATCAGACTCATCTGAGGGATGATGAAATCGGTGAACATACACAACTGACTAATACTGAAAGAGGGACCCGAGCCACAACAAAAGAACAAAATATCACAGAGACTTGGACGTGCATGGGCTCCACCCAAAACAAAAACCCTACTAGTACGCATTCAGACGTGATCTATGAACTACTCAGAACACACTATCAACCATATAGCTACAAAAACATAGGTCAGAACACTTTAGAAACAGACTAGCAACACAAATTGAATTATTCGCATTATTTTTAATGGGGTACTTACATTGACTTTAAAAGGCTGGACAGTGTTGTCCAAAAGAAAAACGTTGCAGACCACCTCGGTGCGCTGCCTGTCGCGTGCCAGCTCCGTCGTCCGGACATTGTAGGATCTGCCTGCAGGCAACCGGAAGCGTGCGGTCATTACGGTCCAACCAGAGTCTGTAACACAAAGATATCTACTATAGCTTCTGTGATTCCAGCATAATATATCAGGTCAGGTTAGTAACTCGTTTAAAACGTGCATCATTTTTATTCAAAATATTTAATTGCAGCAGAGCCAATTTTGATAGTACCAGTCGAACTAGATTACAGCATTTCAAGACGGATTCAGACGGTAACTTATGTGCACAAATGAAAAACTGATGTTTATATGTACAGCCTACTTTGTGCCTAAATATATCTATTTCCTTAGGGGTCTACCATCTTACACAGCTTTTCTCTGAACATTAACAGCAAACGGGGTACATAAAGGATGGACTCAGAGAAGAGCTGCTTATACACAGAAATACAATTGATATGATTAAAAAATAATCTACCTCTCAAATTTTTTGAGAAAAGGGCAACATGAGTCTCGGTTGTTGATCCAAAAGGCCTGAATTGGCCTTTACATAATAATTACACCACTGACATTTTCCCCAAATTAACCTTTAAATTATTCAATTATCAATCCATATTTTTTTCCACATTTCTCATGTTGTCTTATCTTATAAGGTCTGTTGTGATTTATTTAGATCAATGGAGCATTAAAGCAGCTTGTGTGTAAAATCAGCCATTTGGAAGCACTTTTTAAAAGCAGCATTCTGACACAACCATCAGAGACTCCTGAACTCCTCTCATGTTCATTCATAGATCTACAGTCATGCAAAGGTTAAAGTGAAATATCTCTGACCTTTAAGGTACCTCACAGGGATTTCTGGGCATTCAAGCTTAAAGGTATTTGGTGGACAAAAATAGGAAACACTATACTATGATGTATGATAGGGTTGTCCCGATAGACGATACTATCGTGTATCGACGATAGTCAGAGATATCGACATAAGTAGATTTCTCTGTCGATAATCAAGACAATATTAGGCTCATTTTCCTATTAATGTATTATATTATAATAATAATAACTATTTTTTTTTATTAGGCAGCTTATTATAACTCAAATCAATATGCCCAGCTATTTCACTTCAGCACCGCATTTCACTTCAGCAGTGCAGGAGGATTAGAGCCTGTAGTCGCAGTTGTCCGCTTTGACTCGGATAACTCGTTAAAGGCGCAATATGTAATTTTTCTGCTTTAAAAATAGCAGATATCACTATATCTATGTTATATATATTTTTTAGTTGTGTACTTACATTATCCCGAAAGTTTCCACGAACGTTCAAATCCAGAGAAAATTATAGTTTAATTAGAAGACACGGCACGTTTCTTTATTTCCGTTTTGTCGCCCGTCTATGGCGTCATATAAACAACCGAGCTACCGATCCACACCGAATCAGCTCCAGGTCTCTGGATTCAAGACAGGACTCACATCACAGGCGTCACATCGTACAGCTGCTGAATCAAGGAAATGTGATTGTGTTAACTTGTGACCTGTGTTTACCTATTATGAAAATAAACCATAGCAGAAAGATGACTACATTTTATGTGCCCTGCGAAGTGGACATCACAGGATATTCAGCCATGATTCCAGTTCGAAGTGAATGTAGCTATATGTTCCAATCAAAGTGCATTGAAGTGTGCAAGACGTGAATTTAAATTGTATTGATTTACAGAGGTATATGATGTCATAGTTGTCCATGTTTAAAGACGCTGCACTGCACAAATCAGTGAATGAATGTTTCGATGTGAGGTAAACTTCAACAGATTTCCCCTGCTCAGAGAGTAGGGAGCAATGAACATTTGAAAAACAGTTCATGCACGGAGTTCATTTCTAACGAGCTGATTATCTGAATCAGGGTTGTGTTGTGTGTGTTATGTGTTAACAAAGAGAAACGTGCAAAATATGCAGAGCAGTGGGGCGCCAGGACTGGAATTGAGAACCGCTGCTATAAGAGGATGTTTTGCCTCCAGAGGAACGTTGGGTTAGGTCAAGTGATTTTGAAACATGACATCTTCAAGCTCCTCCCCTTCACCTTTACCAGTGAATATGTTCATATTCGTTTTGTTCATATTACATTGAGTTGTATATACACATTATTGGAATTAAATTAATTTGACAGACAGCATTCTTTCAACATCATTGGTCAACATCAGACAGCTAGCGCCAACCAACGTAACCAGAGCTGCCAACTCTCAAGCATTCACCGTGAGACACACGCAATTGACTCTTTTCACACGCTTTCACGCCACACATCAATTTTCTCATGTACAGAAAAACCACGAAGCAAAGAGGACACGGAGACCAACAGACTAGACATAGCAGGTTACTTATGATATAAAAAAATGGGTAAGTTATAGCTAGCTAATTATCAAACGCAGCTACGGTTTGCCATCGCTAACATTAGCACGTTTATAGAACAGCCTTCGATACATTTCTATGTTATAACTTCCCGAAAAAAATACACAAACATATAAAACAAACTTCTAGCGAAATACTAACAGCATCTAACTTACCAATCCAAAAGAAATGTTGCAAGTTCGGTGTCGAACCTCATTTCTTTCAGGTCCATCAGTTGTCTACAGCGATTGAAAGCAGTGCTGATGTTTACTCTGGTTCGGCTCCTTTTCTTATCGGATTTGATTTGTGATTCCGAGCACGGTTGTTTCTCTTGCCAAGGGCTTAAGTTATCCTTCCGCTCTCTTCCCTGAACTGAAATGAAGTAGTGGGCTGTACTTTCCACACGATTGACATCAGGTTAGATTACGCCCACAAGCCGTGCGAGTTATTCGTGTATTGCAGGTTGGCTGGTGGTTATGTTGCCCGCATACCGCCTCCCATGGCCGAAACTGGTATTACGACACCTGTCGGGCCGGGGCTAGTAATGCTACTGCTAATTAAGGTTGATATCTCTGCAGCACTATAACTATACATTTTTTAATGACATCATCGCCCTTATTTCTTCTCATACTTTTGATGCGTGTAGGTCATTTTTTGAATATTTTTAGCTCAATTTTTGCACATGGCACCTTTAACCCACAAATGCAGAAGGTTTTTTTTACATTCCTTTGCATTTTAGTTGGTTCAATATTAGCCTGTACACAATATCATTTGTTTATTTATTTATTTATTTATAGGTTCATGTTGTGGTTTTTGTTAATTTTGGCCAAGTTAGGATTGATACCAATCCTGAGTGTCTGCTGGCACACCCCTATCCAAAAAGCACAACCAGTTGTATTAATAATGTTATCCTGAATGTGAAGTGTTACCAGAATTCGTTTTAATTAAGGTGAAAAATAAAAGTTTTGTGTTTAATGTATTTGTGTTGATGTTGAAATGGATTTTAAAACATATGGTATCGAAAAAAGTATCGTTAGGAACCGGTATCGAAACTGAGGTATCGAAATTGGCACCGGATCGAAAGATTTTGAACAATACCCAGCCCTACAAACAGACGACAGACGTACATCGTCTGCAGATGTAAGGAATTGCATTGCACTCTAACAAGTAATCTGAACGGCCTACATATGTTAAATATTTTAAAGGAGCCCTCATTATCTGAGTTGAATGCCACAGTTATGTTAGAATGCATCTCATTCTTGTTTCTGTGGCGGTGCATTTTGACATAAACGAACCCGTTTAATATAGTGTTAAACTGCTGGACTTTAAAAGAAATCTACTATTGATTTTCAGCGTTGACTGATTTTGCAGAACATTTAGACTGATAACTTCTGTGCACAGATGCGGCAAATTTGTCAGAGGATGCATGATATGACAGCTGCGTCCGACTATATATAAACTAGTTGTTTTAAATACAGTATTTTTATATTTAATGTTAGTTTATCAGTATGTTTTAAAGTATTATTTTTTTTGATTATTGGTAATTCCATGGGCTCTCTCTCGCCGACCTGCGCGGTTTAAAACACCAAATAGTTATGCTATGACAAGAACAAAGAGTCTCTCTCTTGCTCCACCCATGCATGATAATATCGTGTATCGTCGATCTCACGGGCTGACGATATGACGATTTGAAAAATGACCATATCGCCCAACACTAATGTATGATACAAGCATTGTAAAATAAAATAGACTCATTGCCTAGTTTCTCCTGGTTTGAACAGCATTTTAGATTCACATGGCTATACAACCAAGACAGATCATGTAAAATTAATGCTTATGAACTAGTAAAAACAGATGACCGGTCATCATTTTGTAAAAATACTAGAAAGTCTAGAACTGGCTTAGATTTCAGCATAACAGATCATTAAGTATGAGTGCACCTTGCATGAGTCTTGCAAGCAGAAAAATGCCTCAAGTCACCTTTCTGATGAGACGGTACCTCACCTGCCTGCTGTATTTGCATTTAAAATAAATACAGAAAGAAATTGCCCTTTGCAGCCATCAAGTAATATTAAATTGTATTGTGCACAGGTTTATTAATGATTTAAGAATCTCTGGGTTCACTGGTATTTGAATTAAGTAGTTTGTATGTGCACTGTTGGAAGTAAATAATAAAGAAACAGGAGAGTATAAAATTACAAAATGTCAAACTACTAAAGACCGACATAGCTTACAAATGCAAGACAGGTGCTATGTTCAATGTTCTTGTTGTGTCATAATGCTGAACTAGCAGTTGAGGGACTCAAAATGGTGTAAACAAAAAGGCATATTTAATAGTTTACTACAGTCTATTCCAAAAACAGCACCTTTAATGCATTCAAAGCACACAAACTGAGCGCAAAGGTCAGCAAGCATCTACAAAGCGCAGGTGTCCTCAGTGTAGCTCAATCCTCCTACGCAAGCTAACCTTTCTATGTCCATTCCCTTGGGGGACGTCACGTAACCACATGAGCGTGCTGGAATAGGCTTCCATTACATTCTACATAACTCACAGCTCCATAGAACAAGCATTTCACTCACAAATCAAAGCATATAAATGTGAAAAGCTTTATATGCTGTAAACCGCATTTGCTTGCACCAGTGCAAGTTTCTGATTAATCGATTGACACAACAGCACTAATAAGGATATATTCATATCATGTTATAATAACTGTTGTTAACTTTATTTAAATAATTATCTAATATCAAACATACGGAGCAAGAATGTTCGCATGGTATAAAAGTGCCATACACCCACAGTACAAATCTTCTGGAAAGCAACCTACGAATGGTTTATTTATAGTAGTCTCTGTACATTAAACTGAGACAGAACATGTATTTTGACATAAAGTAACATCACATTTCACATTTAAAAACATTTTCATGTGGAGGATGATAATTGTTGGTATGAAACAGAAAATGCAAATGATCAAAACCAAGTGAGACTACAGTCACATATATATATATATATTTATATTTATATATATATATATATAGTGCAGCCATAATTTTCCTAGTATCTAGAGTAGATCTTTTGCTGCTGAATTATCCACTAACCTAGTTTATAATAGTATTTTTATCATAGATTATGAATGTATATTTTATCATTTAGGGGTGCACAATATATATGATGATTAATCATATGATGATTAATGCGCATATCGTCAGTAAAGCCATTTATCTAAACAGCGGTAAATACCATCAGGTGCATGATTTCATATAGAGGAGCTGTTGCTACACGGAGCCTTTGTTAACAGACAAGCTGCGCAAATCCACGTTCATCATCAGCTTGGATTTGCGCAGCTTGTCAGTTAAAAATGGCTTCGTGTAGTAACGCACTGGTATCGGATTGGATCGATATCGGCAGATACTAAGAATTTTCAGATTAGTTCTGAAAAAATGGTATTGGTGCATCCCTACAAATTAGTACTAAAGAAAAACTTATGTAATATGAGATTACTGTTGGTCCATTGTGTTTTATCATCCAAAGTCAATGCAGCCATCTATCATGAGATTTTGGAGCACTTTATGCTTCCATCTGCTGACAAGCTTTATGGAGATGCTGATTTCCTTTTCCAGCAGGACTTTAGCACCTGCCCACAGTGCCAAAACCACTTCCAAGTAGTTTGATGACCATGATATTACTTTGTTTGACTGGCCAGCCAACTCACCTGACCTGAACCTCACAGAGAATCTATGGGGTATTGTGAAGAGGAAGATAAGTAACATATGACAAACAATACAGAGGAGCTGAAGACCACTATCATAGCAACCTGGGCTTCAATAACACCTCAGCAGTGCCACAGGCTGATCACCTCCATGCCATGCCGCATTGAAGCAGTAATTTGTGCAAAAGGAGCCCCAACCATTAAATGCATAATTTAATCTGCTTTGGAGATCTTGAACATTTCTGTTTTGTAAATCTTTTTTTGATTGATCTTTGAGAAGATATTTTTTTGAGATACTGAATTTTTTATTTTACTAAGCTGTAAGTCATAATAACCATCAGAAATAAAACCAAACACTCTTGAAATATTTCAGTTTGTGTGCAATGAATCTAGAATAAGAAAGTTTGCCTTTTTGAATTAAATTACAAAGGATAAATAATTTTTCCATGAAAAGTTTTCCATAACAGCACAAACCAGAATGTTTTTGTGTTCGTTTTCAAGGTAAAAAAAAAAAAATCTATATTTTGCCAAGATGTAGCGAAATGCTACACTAACAAGCTCCTTGGTTCCCATGAGCCAAGACTCGACATTGAAAGAGAAACAGATTTCTGATTAAAGCTGCACATTCCAGTCAATTCTGCACTGCTTACAGTAGCAGGTTTAACTGTAAGAGCTTGTCTGCTCTAATCACGCTGTGAGTTTCTGGACACATGGACCCTGCATGTTTCCGCTCCTGCACCTGGTCTCTCCGCCAAGATATAACCACTCACCAGGAACACAGAGCTACTTGAATAAAAGGACGAATACCACTGCAATCAATATCCTGTAAACAAATCTACCTCACTTCATTAGAGAGAAGAATACCTCCCCTGGGCTGGAGACGGTAGAAGAGGCTCCAGCACTTTAGTAATGGAGACTACAGCTGAGAAGGCAGCTAGTTCAAGTGAAATGTTCTGTATTCATTATACGTCCCCAGATAAGGGACGCCTAGATCAATAGATGCTGTGTGAACTACATGGTCGACTTCAGCCTTGAGCCCTTTGCAGGGATCTATTGCATGTTGGAAATCCCCTCATTATTGCATGTTGACAATCCCCTCATCCCCATTCATCTTGCTTAAGCTACAGATGACTCAGGAAACCATTAGCCTGCAGCATCTCTACAGATGAAATTGTGACTCATCAAAGAGGCACAAACTGGATTAGTTCACCATAATAATGTCATTGCAAAAACCATGTTAAATAGAGCATTAGAGGCTATTGCAAAATCACTTTATTGTTCAGTTTTGAGTGATTGTTTTAGAAGACAGTGTTTACATAAATACCATAACAGGTGTAAAATACATAACTAGAAAAACCTCAAGGAAATAAGTGTTTAGAAGGCAGCAAAAGAATTGTGATAAATGTGCATGCCCATCTTAAACTTTTGACATTAGCACAAACTAACAATGAAAAATAGCATGTATTAATCTTAATTTATGTTCATCTCAAAAAAAATAATAATAATGTTGCATTTGTTAATTTTATTAGTAACATTTTACAATAAGGTTATTTTTTGACATTCAATGGTTTACATGAACTGACAATGATAAATAATTTATAAATCTTAAGGCTGATTTATACTTCTGCATCGGACTTACGCCGTAGGCTATGCGTCAGTTTCCGTTTATACTTCTGCGGCATTGTTAGCATAGACGTGCAGTACACATGCAAACCACTAGTCTGCAGTGTCCACGCGCAAGTTGCACGTGTAACCTGAAGTACCACGACAAAAGCCGAAAAAGAAGCAGCTCGTCGGGGAAGCACTGTAGACGTGACGGTGGCAAATAAATATCAAATCATTAAATAATTATTTAAAACTACAAAAGGAGACAATAACTGTACAGGAGAAGATGGCATTCTTTCAAATTGTTACTTTTATATTAGAAAGTGTTAAAATGGGACCAGCACATCTAGATCAGTCAACAAGTCAACCTCTGACCAGAACTGAAACAGCAGGATGACAACCACAATTATGCACAGACATCATTCAGAATTACTGCTAGCAAAAGACTCATAGGTCTAAAGAGGTTTAAGGTTACGGTAACACTGATGAACATTGCCAAACTAACACAGATACTCATTCTAAAATGACATTTGCAACAATGCAGCATAATACCGCAGTCACATAATACAGAACTGCAAAAAGACAGTAGAAAAATACTGCAAGCTTGGAATAGTCTGCATATACTAATGAAGCATAAAGCATTTGGTAAATTTGCCTTGCGTGTTAGCTTGAAGTTTGTTTAAATCCCATTTTGGGAGAACAAACACAGACCTTTCCTCTACAACAAGCGGCCAATGGCAGCCCACATAAACAGCGCAATGTGTTGCGAGTGTGTTCTCTGGCATGCGGGGAGGGGAAGTGGAGGTACCTCCTGACTCAGGCAAGTATACACACTTTCAAACTAGGTCCACAGGACCATGTAACCAGATCTTACAAGTACGATCCAGCCAATCTCTGAAAAAGCTTGACATTTTAGCAGCCTATATTAAAGGCTACATTTGGCACAGCAACCACCAATGCAATGACTGGAGGAAGTAAAAAAGGAAAAGAGTGATTTTTCCAACCACTCTGATTCAAAAACAGTTTGAATGTGGATGGGGGAAACGAAAAACAGCTTGGCCAGTAGGGAATTTTAAGGGAAAGCACTTTAGGTATTAAGACTTTAAGTTTATATCCTACAACAATAACTACTTTGTAAATGTTGAAACAACAATAAAAAACTCACACACATCACCACAATTTCAGTTTATCATTTTCTAGTCTGGTGAGAGTTGTTGGTTAACTTCAGCGAAAAAAAGTACAGTCTCGTGGTACATTGGTCTATCAGGCCACTATTATGGGCGTTATGGATTTAAAAAGATCACTATTTAAAAGATTTGAGTTTTAAACATATTTTAAATTGAACATCAGCCATTTATCGGTTGACTATCATAAACAACTATTGGCTTAAATGGATAGTTCACTACTCGTCAGCAAAGTAAAGTAAGACAAAAATAATAATTACAATAACACTCACAAATAGTATTCAAATTGGGATCTGTAATATTTTCTAATGTTTAAAAGAAATCTCTTCTGCTTAGCAAGGTTGCATTTATTCGTACAGTAAAAAAAAAAAAAAAATTATAATACATACCTGATTAAAATGGGGGGGGGGGGGGGGGGTCTCAAAAATGGCCAAAAAAATAATGTTTTACTATCTTATTAATTTTAAGCAAAATTGTGCTTTGTTGGAATAGTGTCTTCTAGAATGTAAAAAAATGCTCGGTAAAATAAATGAAAAAAATTCTTTGAAAAGCAAGACAAAAAGTAAAAAGCACATTTTGGTTATTTAAAGGGATACTCCACCCCAAAATGAAAAATTTGACATTATTCATTAATATGAGCTAACTCAGACCGTTTACGCTCTTCTGTGTCAGCTGTGCCATAAAGATACGTTTTCTACGTGTATTTACGCATTGATTTGAAAGAAAACAGTGCATCCTTGTGGCGCAGCTGTCAGAGAAAGGCGTGAGCAGCATGCCTTTGCTCATATTCTCCAAAATGGCACTACGGTGATATAGGGAGAGACAGAGAAGACGAAATGCTGAATGAAGCCATTATTTTTGTTTTCTTCTTGTTCATAAAGTATTCTCGTCACTTCATAATGTTGAGGTTGAACCACTGATGGCAGATGGACTATTCTGAAGATGTCTTTCATACTTTTCTGAACCTTGACAGTGTAACCTACTTGGCAGTCTATGGCACAGTCACAAGCCTCCAGGTTTTCATCCAAAATATCTTAAATTGTGTTCTGAAGACAAATGAAGCTTTTACGTGTTTGGAACAACTTGGAGGTAAGTGATTAATGTCAAAATTGTAATTTTGTGGTGGAGTATCCCTTTTATTTATGCAATGGTGAAAAAAATTGTCAAAATGGGGTGGCAGTGGCTCAGTGGTTCATGTAGGTTGTCTACAAACCGGAAGGTTGGTGGTTCAATCCCCGGCTCCACCTGACCAAGTGTCGAGGTGTCCTTGAGCAAGACACCCAACCCCAGCTGCTCCCGACGAGCTGGATGGCGCCTTGAATGGCTGACACCGCAGTCGGTGTGTGAATGAGTGTGTGAATGGGTGAATGTGAGAAAAAAAAAAAAGTGGGAAGTCGTGGCCTAATGGTTAGAGAGTTGGACTCCCAATCGAAGGGTTGTGAGTTCGAGTCTTGGGCTGGCAGGAATTGTGGGTGGGGGAAGGTGCATGTACAGTTCTCTCTCCACCTTCAATACCACGACTGAGGTGCCCTTGAGCAAGGCATCGAACCCCCAACTGCTCCCCGGGCACCGCAGCATAAATGGCTGCCCACTGCTCTGGGTGTGTGTTCACAGTGTGTGTGTGTTATCACTGCTCTGTGTGTGCACTTCAGATGGGTTAAATGCAGAGCACAAATTCTGAGTATGGGTCACCATACTTGGCTGAATGTCACGTCACTTTCACTTTCACTGTACGGGGAAAAAAATTGAAAAAACTGTGTTTTATTTTGGTGCATCGTTTAACATCGTGACATCAGTGGTCCAACTATAATTTTATGAAGCTACAAGAATACTTTTCATGCATAAAGAAAACAAAAATAACTTTATTCAACAGTTTCTTCTCTTTCATATCAACCTTCAATGCTTCGATGCTGCTGACATTGGAGTTGGCGTTTTGACATAGAACAAGATGTGCTGCACCTGATTTCAAGCAGAGGATTGCAATGCACACACATGTGTCAAGGTACTGTTGTGAACACGTATCAAACATTTTTACGATGTCCTTACTATCTTTCTGGGCCTTGAACATGGTAGTTGCATTGCTGTTTATGGAGGGACAGAGAGCTCTTGGATTTCATCAAAAATATCTCAATTTTATGTTCCAAAGATGAACAAAGGCAAACTAATGACAGAGCATTTATTTTTGGCTGAACTATTCCTTTGAATAAAGTGTTTATTGTGATGCATCTCTACTGAGAATACGTCAAAATTTCCCATTGTATTTGCATGGTTTACAAGAATACCACAGCAATAAAATGGTCACTTCTCCTAAAGCCATAGTACTCATTAGCCTATTTTCATTCAAGCTTCATATCACACTGAAAAGAATCTAATCTCAGCTGATGGGGCCAAGTATGCAGTGCATTTTTGTCAATGTTAAAATACATTTTTCATATCCAAACTTAATATGCAGAGACAGCTACAAGTAAAGCCATTAGTAGGTTGATTTTAACACCAAAGTGTAAACACTTGAGGGCTCTGTTTGTTTGTGTATCCCAATGCAGAAACACTGGAAATTTTTAAAATGTTAAGCTAAGAACCAGTGAAGTGAACCAATCAAAATATGTTTACTATGAACTGTAGAGATGTTTTTCAAGAAGTTTATACCTTCAACTACAAAGAGGTTTTCCTAAGTAGAAAGAGAGAAGCCAGTTCAATGGCTAAAGAATAGCACTTGCTATGAGAATCAGCGTGTCTGGTAGTAGCATCTGAAACCAGTTTCTGATACATTCAAATTAACTACAAGCAGCGAGAAAGAAAAAAAAATAATTTCATTATTTCAGTTCACAGCTCTATAATTAAAATTTGTTTCCACTCCTTCCAGATTAGGAAAACAGTACATCAAACATACACATTACCCTTCCACCAAATACAGCTGATATATATTGATACTAATTATCTTTATGTGTTGCATAACATGATTTTGAGTAAAAGAAAGTCACTGAATACTCATAACAATGATAAATACAGCAAAAAACATAAAATGTTACATAATAATAGTTATGTACACACTTCTAAAGCATACTGTAGATGTCTTATGAAAATCTTTCATGCACAACTTGTCAAAACACAAGGAACAGGCTGTACAATCAAAGGACTAGAGATGTACATTTGTTTTTTTGTTTTTTCTTTTCAAATGACTCTTCCTCTTTCCATCAAAACACGAGAACTTTACTCATTAATGCTTAAAACGTCTCATTGTCTCTTTGAGATGTGTCACGAACCATACATAAAAAATGGATGGAAAAAAGGAGGTCGTCTATTTTTGTCTGTCTGAGTTTACTTGCAGACTGACGAGAGATCCACTGAAATGCAGTAGGGAATCTCCACAGGTTTTAACATAAACCTCTCTAAATCAAATTTTCTTGTGAAGAAGGTACATTATAACCACACTAATACTTCTAATTCAGTTTTGTCTTATCCTTTATCAGATTTATCTTTCATAATACAGTTTTGTGCTTTATTGTACACCTGAATTACATTACCTTGAAAAAGTTTAGAGTTGGTAAGATTTTTGATCAAAAGTTTCTTATGTTCACCAAGGCTATATTTAAATAACCAAAATCAGGTACAGTACTAACTAATGCTGTAAAATATACATGAAAGTCAGTTGGTACTACATTAATATTTAAGGTTATAATTAGCTTATTGGTATATAAACACTTAAATTATGCCCAATGTTTTTTTTTTATAATATTAAAGTTATAATACCAAGCTTAACTTTAAATTACATAATTATATTTCTAGAATAAAGCTTAATGGATTTATTGCAACTAAAATTCAAATTAATTAAAACGTTACCTAGCCCTATTGTCAATGTTAAAAACAGTTGTACTGCTTAATATATTTTTGTTCAAAATTCCTTGATAGGTAAAAATATTTTATTGTAACATTATAAATGCCTTTACTGTCACTTTTGTTTAATTTAATGCATCCTTACTGAATAAAAATACTAATTTCCTAAAAATAAAATACATACCTCAAATCTTTAAACGGTAGTGTAAGTGTCAAAATAAACGATTTAATTCCCTGTCCACAGAGTGATATAAATCTCCAAGTAAAAAGGAAGCTCATGATAGCTATTCCCTATAATCTTGGAGTGCTTACCACAAAAATGTGACACTCATTTCCTCAGGGCCAAGCGCGTGTTTGGTGACAAGAGAAGGAAGTGACACTGAGCTTTATAATTAACTAAATCGAAGACGAAGATTTGAAAGAATATGCTATTTCGTTAGGAATTCTGAAATGGAAATAGGAACAAAAAAAGAAAATTATTATGAATGAATCCTCCCTCCCAAAAACTACACAACACTGATAATTAAATTAGGGCTGCAACTAACGATTATTTTGATAATCGATTAATCTGTCGATTATTTTTACGATTAATCGATTAATCGGTTTATGTACTTATATTTTAGTTTTTTCCATTTCCCCCATTTCCTGTCCAAAAATTGGACAGTCACACACAAAAAACCTGCTGTGTGAAAAAGAGCAGTGAATACTTAGGGAAAAAAGTGCATTTCAAATATCTTTAAACATTTACCTCTCTCATTCAGTCATAATTAGGCTGCACGACTGAATTTTGAACTGGAAAACTACAAACTGATCACAGAACATGTTTGTAAAGCTTTAAATGTTAACTGTTAAAAAGCAATGTTATCAGCTTTTACGACTAAACATTTGCAAACAACATTGTACTGGAGAATCTGCACAAATAAAAGTCTTAGGGGCCGTTCACATATCGTGCCTAAAAACGCGTGGAAAACGCTAGGCGCGCCGCTTTCTCCTTCTTTCCAAAGCGCTCGGGCAGAAGCGCCCCTGAGGCGTCTGCCTTTGATAAGCAACCATGACGTGCTCTCTCCTTGAAGACGCGGAAATTTCAGCAAAGGATAAATGGATTTGCAGCTCAAAAAATCGCTTGCAGTAGCTCTGCTACTAAATTTATTTCAAAATGGAAATCCATATACAACTATGATCAGCTGTTCTTTTCATCTTGACTGAGCTTTTAACGTAGTTACGGGAAAGGATGAAGCTGATTGGTTAGTTCTTGTCACATGACCCGCGATGCGCTTGCAGCATTCTGAAAAGTTGAGATGTTTTTAACTCGATGCGATGCGGTGTTGGAAATAACGAACTTGAGCGCGCAAAAGACGCGATATGTGAACGTCCCCTTAAACAGTTCAGTAGTGCAGAGTTTACAGGTTACTCTTCTTTTTTGAAGGCTCAAAGTAAAGTACTCCCAGTCTCCCACATCCCGCTAAATGCTGCAGAGACGCTGTTCGGGAAGCACGTGACATAAAACGAGGCCAGCTATTGGCTATTCGCTACTTCTCCTGCTGTACTGGCTGAGTAAAACCTCCGGTGGCTCATTACTGCCACACTTTGGTCACCGCAGATTTGAAATATGCACGAAATGAGCCGCTTACGTCCAATAAAAGTTATTTAGCAACGAATCGATGACTAAATTAGTTGACAACTATTTTAATAATCGATTTTTATCGATTAAATCGATTCGTTGTTTCAGCTCTAAATTAAATGCTTGTAAAACACCTTTGAGTCTGTGACAGATGGACTGTACACACAGCTGTGGTTTGCTTCTGTAATATCTGCTGAAACGCAGGGGATGTATGGCTGGTGATCCGTTTTACAGTGCCACATGAGCAGCCACCGCAGCAATGCTGACAGAACAGGCTCCATTCATGATACTGAGGCCAGTCATCCATCTCTTACCTTCTCAGACAGGAAGTTTTATTGAAAATAACAAGCGGAGAAAACCGGTCAAAACAAGCTCGTTTTTTCTTGCATGCGCATCTCTTAAAGGGTTCATTGGATGCCCGTTTTCCACAAGCTGATATGATTCTTTAGAGTCTTAATGAAAAGTCTGTTTTACCCTGTAAAAAACGGTTTTGTCTACAGCAAGCCATTTTACTGCACGTCACTTTAAATGCAAATGAGCTCTGCTCACCCCGTCCCACTCTTATGAGCCGCTGTCTGAGAGACGGTAAACTTTAGCCGCATTCATCGTGAAACTTGCTAACTAGTACGTTATAAGGAAAGGACTTTAACTTTTACAAATAAATTATATTTAATCAAAGAATCCTGAAAATAATAAACCATGATTTTCACAACATTATTAAGCAGAACTATTTTCAACATTGATAAGAAATGTTTCTTGAGCATCAAGTCAGCATTTAAATTAGATTGATTTCTAAAGGATCATGTGACACTGAAAATTTGAATTGGAACACAGGAATAAATTATTTAGTTTAAATTGTAATAATACCTCACAATATAACTGTTTTACCATTTATTTATTTATTTTTTATTCAAATAAATAAAGCCTTGGTGAGTATAAGAGACTGCTTTCAACAGCATTATAAAAATCTTATCAACTTTTGAATGGTCCATCCACACACACTGGATGTAAGTCTTAGATTTATAATAAAATCGAATTATTCAAAATAACAAACTGTAAAAGCAAAAACACGATTTCTTCAGTTATACAGCTTGTATAAAGAGGTTTTACAGCGATTAAGCTACCATCATTTATTATCAATGAAACTGGCAAGACGTGGCCACTAACAGATAACCAAACAATTCTGTCATTTCAAGAGTTCACTGACGAACATTCGTGCTTCTATAACTTTAAATGAACTAATGCCACAAAGGTCACTCCCAGGTGGAAGTCAGCAATTATTACAATAGAAAAACTGTGGAAACGACCCTATAGCTTAAATTATATCTCAGTTTGACAGAGTACATGGTGCTAAGATCCCATGAAAGATCTATAATTAGGTGATTAACTTGGCCACGGGTTGTACTCAGGTCAGAACTGACACTGCAATGTGCTCAGTCAGGCAATGTGGTTTTCTTTACTGAGATGGGCAGGTGCTGCCAGTTTCAACTGTCTGAACACCTGCCTCCTGTTACCCCCTCTTTAAAGCCCCCGAGTTTAGCTCTACATGGCCTTGGCTCAGGTGCACAGAAATGCCGGCCAGGGCCCTTGCTGCAGCTCTCGCGCCCCTAACAGCTGACACCCTGGAATCATCCAAACTGCTCCTGCATAAAACCCACTCAGCCAACAGGGACTGGACTGCTAACTCAGATCTCCAAGATCCTGAAAATCAAACAATGACGGAGACCTCTGAAAAATAATAGATTAAAAAAAAAAAGTTCATCCAGCAGATCTTTACCATTCACAAATGTCTACTGTCCTTTACACATTTTTTTTATATTCAGCAAAGATGTATTAAATTGATCAAAAGTGACAGTAAATGTTTTACAAAGTTACAAAGTAATTATATTTCAAATAAATGTGGTTCTTTTGAACTTTCAAAGATTCCTGGGGAAAATAAAAAAATATCATGGTTTGTACAAAAATATTAAGCAGCACACCTGGTTTTAACATTGGTGATGATAAGAAATATCTCGAGCACCAAATCAGCATTTCAGAAGGATTTCTGAAGGATCGTATGACTGAAGACTGGAGGACTAAAAGGTTGATGAAAATGTAGCTGTCATCAGAGAAGTAAATCACATTAAAGAAATTAAAGAATATTATATTATATACACTATACAATTTTATATTACACAATATTTCATATATGAATGTAACAATAATGCTTCTCAATATTTACTGTATTTTAGATCAAATAAATGCAGCCTTGGTGAGAATAGGAGTAAAAAAAATATTAGAGACCCCAAACTCTGTGTATGTGTAAAATGTGAAATTCTATTCTTTAAAGAGATACACACACACCTACATCCATCCATCCGCCCATGTCATCATGCCAGCATGGAGGAGGAATTCTGAACAACTGGTTTTCACCTGTCAATATGACGTCGCAATCATTTAGTCATTGTCAACACCGTGATAAACCCTGTCAAAAATGATTATGTCATTGCCAATACAACAAATAAAATATTTATGGTAAAAAAATAAAAAAGATACTGACCACACAAACAAGTCGTTGACTCACAAATCACCAAATGTTTTCAGCAATGACCGGGATCATCAGTGCTTAGCTATTAATGAGGTAAAGCTAAATTAAGATAATCCTCTCAAATGGAATACATAATCATGTAAATCTCTCAAAGCTCTATTGTGTTAGTGAAATACACCACAAGCTCCAACAAAATCCAAACTGCTACTGCTCCAGCTTAAGAAAAAGCTGCTTCAACAGCTGAACCTTCTGGTACAGCATTTACAAATATAATGCGAAAGAAGTAGCTATTTTTTGTATGTAGTTATTTTCTTGTCTAAAACATAACAATATAATATAGAAAACAACTTGAAATTCGTTGATAGTGTATCCAGGAAAGCAGGCAGAATTTTTGTACAAAACCTCCCAGCAACAGCAGTGACATGCCGTTTCTTACCGTCATAAACTGCTCCAGGGGTGTCCAGTTTTAGAAGTAAATATGAGGTTGTAAGAGACCCGAGGCAGGGAGCAGAGAGCCCGCTCAGAGCAGCAGCGGTAGCCTCATACTGACCCACTCCAGCGCAGCACACACATTCAACTCAACGGGGCCTCCGGGTCCTGTAATCCACACAAACTCGATCCTGTGGAGCCAGTCCGCGAGGACACTTTACAATCCACTCGACGGGACCACTAGGGCGGTGGAAGGGATCTCGCAGCAGAATTAAAACGCATTTCCCACTCTGGAGGTCGGCTCATCGGGATCAGTCACTTCTCAAGCTGTGTCTCCGTTCAAAGTGCTGTTACATTGAAGGAGCCGAAGAAGCAGTACTGCTCAGCAGTGCTGAGTGTTACATTGTAACATGGGCCGACATCTCTCCGCAGCGCCACCAGCGGCCGGGGGTGGAGTCACAGTCTGAGGAGGCGGGACAGACAGACAGACAGACGGATAGACAGATAGACGGACAGACGGACGGACGGACGGACGGACGGACAGACAGACAGACAGACAGACAGACAGACAGACAGACAGATAGACAGATAGATAGATAGATAGATAGATAGATAGATAGATAGATAGATAGATAGATAGATAGATAGATAGATAGATAGATAGACAGATATATAGATAGACAGAAAGACAGACAGACATACAGACAGACAGACAGATGGATAGACATACAGACAGACAGTAAGTGGGCCACAACTGATTATTCGGATACAACCTACCAACTGTTGAAGCAATGAAGACATTTACGCTGCTAAGAGGATTTTTCATCCGTGTAGTTTATTTGGACAATGGTGACATCTTGTGGTAGATTTGTGCTGATGCTCCGAATTACTTGTTTTTCACTAAAATGTTTTGATTACTTAGAAGTGTTATCCTTAAAATGTACTATATGTTAGAGATTTAATTATTTGTATTTACTGTATGTCGTTGACTATCTTAAAATGCTATGTTATGGTTAGGCCCCATACTGTGCAATAAAACAATAATAAATATGTTAGTAGCAAGAAATTCTTGAAATATGTATTATATCTATAACTTAATAGTGAACAGAATATTAATCTTACAGTATGACAAATGTTAAAAGACTAAACTGCATGGGGGAAAACAGAGTTGAAAGTTAGCTATTAGCTGGAGAATTAAAAAGTGTTCACAGAGACATAAGAGGACTTACATTGCAGAAAGTCAAAGCTACTGGAAGGTTAGGTTTCATTACAGAATAAGTGTGATCTAGTATGTGGTAAGTGACTGGGAGATGTGCACACTCAATGTGTGCTCCAGCAAGGCCTCTCAAACATCTTTTTGGCATCCACCTTTTGGCTGACGTTCAATTACACTGTGACTGTTATGTAGGCATGTAATCAGCAAAAATACTTTCAAATACGACCGTAAACAACTGAAAAACCTGTGTGGATAAATGTTAACACTTTTTGTTTTTCATGTCATTGTGATGGCATGCATACAGCGGGAAAAATAAGTATTTGACACATCAGCATTTTTATCAGTAAGGGGATTTCTAAGTGGGCTATTGAGACAAAAAACTTTTTATTGACTTTGATCTTGTTCTCTCCATAGATTTTCTATGGGATTTAGGTCAGGTGATTGACTGGGCGATTCAAGCAACTTGATTTTCTTTCTTTGAAACCACTTCATTGTTTCCTTGGCCTTGTGTTTGGGATCATTGTCTTGCTGAAATGTCCACCCTCTTTTCATTTTCAGCTTTCTGGTAGATGGCAGCAGATTTTTATCCAGAATGTCCCAGTACATTTCTCCATTCATCCTGCCAATACTTATTCCCTGTGTCATTTCACTTTATTTATTATGACTCAACTTGTATACTTAAATGTTCTGATTTCTTTGTATGAATTCAATATTTGGCTTGATGGTTACATCTGGTGGAAATGTTGTGTCAACAGCCTGCTTAGAAATACCCTTACTGATAAAAATGCTGATGTGTCAAATACTTATTTTCCCCGCTGTAAATATGTATTGCTGGCATATATAATATATAGCCTAATTTCTCTTACTGATTATAATGTAACCTAATCAGCAGCACGACACTTTGACAGATGTAGACTAGAACATGATGAACTTAAGTTAAACTGTTTATTTGAAAGAAAGAGAAGACAAGTAATCTAGTGGTGTGTAGTACCATTTCAAAAGCACTGTCCATTATACAAATGCAGTACCACAATATGATTTTCACATGGTACAAACTAAGCACATATATGCTTTTAAATATAATATGAGAGTTCATACTTTGTCATTTTTCAAAAGATTTAAAATCTTGTCCCGTCTAGATGTGTAAGGGGCGTGTCTGAGCTGCAGCAGATGCCCAGGAAACAAGTTTCCACTGGTGGCATACATCTCTTCCCCTTTTGTGCCCATTAAAGAGCGCAAGGTCTTGTTCCGTGTCAAGATTTTGTCATAGAACTCCAGGCCACCCTTTGCATAATCGCTTGACAGACATGCTGCACGGTGGTCCGAGCTGTAGTCCAACCACTGGCTCAGAGCATCAGAAGCCAGGATATAAGACAGAACCCCTAAACCCACAGCAAACACATTAACACCAGCCCTGAAGAAGATGGACCCAGCCTGGAGCCCAAAGATCTGCTTGAAGGCTACGCTATATATACAAGCCCCTGCCAGACATGCTGGAGCCACTGCAGCGTGCAACGCGGGACCCCCAGCCCCCAGACGAGCCACTTCTCGGGCTATAGCAAACTTCTGTGCCTCCTCAGAGAACACCAGGGAGTTTTTGAGAGCAGCGCCTGAATCACTGTCCCACTGCAGCTCTTTGCCATTGATGAGAATAGTCCGGTTGGTGATTCCCGATGGATCATCGGTGGTGCTGTTGAAGTTGGCTGGGATGCCGATCTGCACTCCAGAGGGAAGCCATGGAACACCAGCCCCTACTGGGTGAAAGCCAAAGGCGGCAAAAGCACTGAAGTTTTTAGGGAAGCTGACAGCAGAGTCTTTGAGAACCTCTTGAAAGACATTCTCAAGCTTTTCCGACAGGCTGGCTGGTTGTCCTTTGTGCCAGGCCTGGTACACTTTTCTGTATGTATAATCTGGGAAAACATGATAGAACATGTTGGCAGAAAATACCCCTCCACAGCCGACAAGGAGCAGTGGTGTCCGATACTTCTGAATAAACACAGAAAGTCTCAGAAAAGGCGAAGCCATCACTTCTCTTGCTTTCGACCTCTTGACTACTCTGTCAAAACAAATGACACAAATACATGATTAATCATAAATATATAATCTTTGCATTTCACATCAAATGTTATATCTTACCAATAACCTAACGTGCATATATAAATACTTATTTTCCAAAAGCCTTTTGCTTTAAAAAAAAAAAAAATATATATATATATATATATATATATATATATATATATATATATATATATATATATATATATATATATATATATATGTATGCTGTACGTTTTCATCACTTAGTTTATTTCTCTCAAGCCCTTCTTTTCCGACCTAAACTGTACATTTTCGAATAAGGTCCTAAACACATTTCTTCAAAGACTTTAGGTAAAATATCCATTTAAAAAATATATAAACCCGTAAGTTTTCTCTTACTTGCTACGTTGTGCTCATTCTTACAAGGGCAGCACGTTATGGAAGAAGCACATCTACCGCAAGAACGCTGTACGACAGTTTTGCGACAACACAGACGATTTGTGGACTCCATAGAGATAGAAAAAAGGATTAGAATCGAAATTAAAGATAATTCGTAAAACTAAAAATGGGAATGGAGTACATGTGTATAAAAAAATCACAAATCACATACTCTACGTTTTGTATTCCTAAACTAGTGGATATCGGCGTGTTTTATGGGCTATTGTATGTCGCGTGTGAATGAGTATATTTTTGACTAAACAAAAAAGATGCACCGAGCGCTTCCTAGAGGAACAAAACTTTTTGACTCGAAGAAAACAGAAGCAGAAAGCCTCTATTTCCCTATGCAGTGAACTTTTCTACGAAGTACACTTCCAAAACATGCACTCAAAGATTAATTTCATACTTATGTCAGAGCGCCAGTTGGGCACCGAAAGACCCATAACAATTTATATATTTTTCTTTTTTTTCTGTTGTTCACATTTCATCATTTAAAATGTGATAAATGCCAACCCCTACACTTTCTATTTAACAGTATTAAACAGTTACAAATACACCTGTCAAATGTCGTCCTCTTAAGGTAAATAGACAAAATATAAACTTATTTTTATTGCCCTTTCAAATCTAATTATCTTTTTCGGATCTCACACATCATTAGTAATAAACTCAACTGCCGCTTTAAAAGTGATGACGAGACTTCACGCAGAGGAACAGTCCATTTGCGCTTGTGGGGGAGATTCTTCCGTTTACGTGACAATGTACGGGTTTTGAACAATACGGTGTTTTAGGAGAAGTCCTGGGAATATATGCACGGTTGTTTGTTTCAGATGTGCAATGCTGCTAGTTAAATAAATAGAAAATGAATTAAGTATAAAAATTGGCCAAAGAAACGCATCCACCCCGTCGAAACCATTCTATTTATAGCATCAGCAGTTGCGATGTGAAGATTGTTACACTGTAATTTCATAAGGGCGGAGGAAAATGTCTTAATTTTTCATTTAAGCTGAAGGGCAGGGTCTGTTTTGCTTAGAGCCTGTTTGATCATTCAGAAATACAGGGATGTCGAGGAGGAGTCGGGATTTTTGCACACTTGGTAAATCAACCAACCCATGACTGGTGAGTTTCCTGACCAGAGTTTGATGATGGTTTTTGATGATCATTTATCAGTAACGTTAGGTACTCAGAAACACACTCATGTGTGTCATTCAAGACATAACCCTTCCACGAATGTCAGTTTATTGCCCTCGGATTCAGGTCGGTATTGTTCATAATCATCATAACTGTTTATTAAATAAGATAACTCTGAACGGAGTGACTGATCTCACGGATACGTTAGTACGCCGCATTAAAAGTGACGTCATCAACGATGGCGAGAAGGGCGCAGGAAACTTCTGAGTAAAACTAAATATAGCTTTACAGCTGTGTGGAACTGATATAATGATACATTTAGAAAATAAATTATAGGCTACAATTTTTAATAACATTGGAGAAGTTAAATGGTCTGGCTCCAGGCCCGTTTTTATTATTATTATTATTATTATTATTATTATTGATTTTTATATTTATGCCTTCTAAATGTACCAAAGTGATAATTTCCTATTTTTTCATTCGATAATACATCGATAGTAAATCATAAATCTTTTAGTCTTGAGCATAGACCATATAAAAACATGGACATAGTGTCCGTGACGTCACCCTTAGGTTTCCGAAGAGCGTTTTTGAAGCCAAAAGTGGGCTGAGCGGGCCATCGCCATCTTGGCATCGCGTAACTCTCGGGTAATCAAAAATGGGCAAAAAGGTGGAATTTTGTTGCTGAAACCACGCCCACCTAGCACGACGGCGGTGACAGCAGCGGCAATCCACCTGTCACTCAAGTGACCACGCCCTTAATTATGCAGAACTTTAAGGCTTAATATAATTTAAACTGATGAGTTATAAAAAATTCACCCCCCTCATAGTTGTCCTGGAGGGTAAAATTTGCTATATAGACCAAAATAATTTTTTTAACCAGGCTGTAAACATGTTTTTTCCTGCTGTAAAGTTGGCATTTTAAAGGGTTAGTTCGCCCAATTTGCAAAATTATGCCATTAATAACTCACCCTCATGTTGTTCCAAACCCATAAGACCTCCGTTTATTTTTGGAACACAGTTTAAGATATTTTAGATTTAGTCCTAGAGCTCTTAGACCCTCCATTGAAGCTGTGTGTACGGTATACTGTCCATGTCCAGAAAGGTAAGAAAAACATCATCAAATTAGTCCATGTGACATCAGAGGGTCAGTAGGAATTTTTTGAAGCATCGAAAATACATTTTGGTCCAAAACTAGCAAAAACTACGACTTTATTCAGCATTGTCTTCTCTTCCGTGTCTGTTGTGAGACAGTTAAAAACAAAGCAGTTTGTCATATCCGGTTCGCGAACGAATCATTCGATGTAACCGGATCTTTTTGAACCAGTTCACCAAATCGAACTGAATCGGTTTAAACGGTTCGCTTCTCCAATACACATTAATCCACAAATGACTCAAGCTGTTAACTTTTTTAATGTGGCTGACACTCCCTCTGAGTTCAAACAAACCAATATCCCGGAGTAATTCATGCACTCAAACAGTACACTGACTGAACTGCTGTGAAGAGAGAGATGAACACCGAGCCGAGCCAGATAATGACTCGTTCACGAGTTAAAGATCCGGTTACATCGAATGATTCATTCGCGAACGGGATATGACAAACTGCTTTGTTTTGTCTTACAACAGACATGGAAGAGAAGACAATGCTGAATAAAGTCGTAGGTTTTGCTAGTTTTGGACTAAAATGTATTTTCGATGCTTCAAAAAATTCCTACTGACCCTCTGATGTCACATGGACTACTTTGATGATGTTTTTCTTACCTTTCTGGACATGGACAGTATACCGTACATACAGCTTCAATGGAGGGACTGAGCTCTCGGACTAAATCCAAAATATCTTAAACTGTGTTCCGAAGATAAACGGAGGTCTTACGGTTTTGGATCAACATGAGGGTGAGTTATTAATGACATAATTTTGCAAATTGGGCGAAATAACCCTTTAACATGGGGAGTCTATGGGATTGACTCTCTTTTGCAGCCAGCCTCAAGTGGCCAGTCGATGAATTACAGTTGAACTCACTTCCGTGTAGGCTTCATGAGAGAGATGCGGGAGGTTGCCGCTTAGTCTTGAGTCAAGACTCTTGACTTTCAGCGCTGCACGAATTAGCTCACGCGCTTCCGTTAAACGAAACCGAACAGAACCGATGCGCAGGACTCGATGAAAGGGAGAAAGGGGCCAGAAGAAGCAGTGAAATGTAGCAACAGCACTGACCTGTTCAGGGTGTCAAATGCTGGTCAGTTTTATCTGTAAATACGCTAGATAGTTTTGTCTTTATATAATAATTTAAAAAAGTGTGTTCAGTATTAGAATTTTTCAACAAATATATTGTACTAATTTTGACATTTAGGCACTTTAGAAAACTATTTAATACATAGTTAAAAGGTTTTGATCATTAGATGTTAATGTTTTTTTAAAGAAGTCAATTCTGTTCACCAAGCCTGCGTTTATTTGATCCAAAATACTGCAAAAATATTTGTATATCTATTTAAATATATATTTTAAAATGTAATTTATTCATGTGGTTTCAAAGCTGAATTTGAATCATTACTCAAGTCACACGATCCTTCAGAAATCATTCTAATATGCTGATTTGCTGCAAAAAAACATTATTATTATTATTATGTTGAAAACAGAGTCCATTTTTCAGAAGTTCAGAACAAGCTGTTGTACCCCAAAATATAAAATTTTGGCCCTTTTTTTCTGTGTGGCCTGGATGATTGTGAGATTTCCACGCCTGAAATTGCGTCCCAGTCCAGCCCTGTCTGGCTCCAAACCCTTTTTTAAATAAAAGACAATACTATAAACAATACTGTTCTGTTTAAGCATATAAGGCTATTAGATCATCTAAAATGATCCATAAATATGAAAGGTGTATAAGGCAGATATGAAATACGAAATGCAATCAATTTCTTTCACATAAGATGAAAAATAAATCAAGTTTAAGTAAATCATAGTTAGAAAATAATGTCATAATTATGAGATGTTAAATCATAATGACATAAAAAGTCAAAATGATGACATTTAAAAGTCAAAATTGACATTAAGTCATTAAATAATTACGACAAAAAGTCTAACTTTTTAACCTTTTGTCTTCTTTTATAGGTTTATCTGAATGTGAAAAGATAAAATTAGAACTGTACAGTTATTAATGTATTTTAACTTGGTATAACCCTGTGATTATTTCTCAGTGTTAGTTATTTTGTTATAATAATGTAGTTAAAATACACATGATAAGTTCTTTGCACTTTATCAGCTATTTTAAATTTACTTGAGGAAGAAGAAAATGCAGCTAAAACACTGGAGAGAGAGAAAAAAAAACTTTCCACTTAAACAAAGTCATACAGAAAAACAGCATTTTCATTTTTGGATGAACTCCGCCTGGTGCCTGCAACTAAAGGACATGCACTGTGATCATAAGAGGTCAGTTTGAGGTCTTTCTCATGGGTGTGTTTGGGCAAGAGGTTCATATAGTTCTCTTATGAAAGTGAGATCACTCAAATATTCAAGCCTGGTGGAATTAGGAAGGAAGTCTACTCCTTCCTCACATTGTGGGCCACAGGAAGGGGTGGCTGTCACCCACTGACAGACTTTTCCTCCTGAATAGCACACATTGCCCTGCTCACGGGCCTGGCAAACACTTCTTCATTAGCCTAGCTGACTTCTCCAAACTCTTTGCTCTGCTACTAGAGTAGTCTTTTTAGGTAAGAACGTGTTTTTACTTATTTTCATACAACTTTTAGGTTCAAATGGTCATTTCACCATAACTCTGTACATAATGTCATTGGGGCACTTTCTTAAGAATCTTGTGTTATAGTTTTATACAGCCAGTCTATGTACTGTTTTGTTTTTTAAGTACTGTAGCTTAAGGAATGTGCTGCATTTGTACTTTATTTTTATATATTTTATGTTTTTTCTCCCCTCTTCTGTACTAGAATCAAAGATACCTTTGTATTTAAAAACACATTTGCAAGGCATTTAAACAAATATATGAATATAATCAACATTTTGACATCTTATTCTTGTCCTTACAGTCTCCTAGAAACTTCTGGGAGCTTTGTTTAATTTAAATGTTTTTAGACCGTAATCAAAAATAAAACAGACTTGGGTTTGGAAGATTCAAGGCTTGTGTTGTGCAGAAAATAACAGCAATTACAAAGAACCACACTGTCTGTGTCTAGACCATATCCTTTGCAATGCATCCCTTTATCCTAAATTAGCTCTCTGCCGAACTATTCCCAAACCACAGAAATCCTCATTTGAACGTTCAGTGCTTAGAGCTTCTTTATTTCATATAAAACATGAGAAGTCCTCATTACTGTCATCTAGCTAATGCTTAAGCTTAAATAAGGATCAGGGATAACCTTCTCCTCTCTCTCCTCAGGTGTAGCTGTTATCATGGCAACCAGTGCGGTCCCTAGCGACAACCTCCCAACGTATAAACTGGTGGTCGTGGGAGATGGAGGCGTGGGAAAGAGTGCTCTTACCATCCAGTTTTTCCAAAAGATTTTTGTGCCAGATTACGATCCTACTATTGAAGACTCCTACTTGAAACACACAGAGGTCGATGGCCAGTGGGCTATTTTGGATGGTATGTGCCAACACCTCATTATGTGTAGTGATTTTCTGCATTATAATTAATATTTATGCTTTTAGTGCTCCCATAGTGTTATGTGTATCTGCAGCCTTATCGGTAGGCCGATATCAAGTTTTTATCATCACTGCAGCTCAACAAAAATGATGGCTAATGCAAAATCCAGCAAAAATCTTGTTGGTAGCGGTTTGGTTTGAAGTTACTGTTGGGGATCTGAAAGTTCAAATTCATTCTGCCTTCTAAAGAATGGTTGGTTCATGTAAATATACTCTGTTTACATGGGTAGAAAATATAGATAATATTATTTGAATATAGAAAGAGATTGAATATTTTTCTGATACTATTTTAATAACTTTATTTTTCAGTGTATAACATGACAACAGCTTGACCTGCTCATTATCTTGTCCCTGTTACCTTCACTCCTTACAGTTTTAGACACAGCAGGTCAAGAGGAATTCAGTGCCATGCGAGAGCAGTACATGAGGACTGGTGATGGTTTCCTTATTGTGTTCTCTGTGACGGACAAGGCCAGTTTTGAACACGTTGACCGCTTTCACCAGCTCATCCTGCGAGTCAAAGACCGGTTAGAAATCATGTGTACATACAAAACTCAAGTTCACAGCTAATTATTGACACCTCAGTATATTCCTTCCTTCCTTTTTCTTTCTTTTTTTAACATATTTTGTCTTCACCAGGGAGTCTTTCCCTATGGTTTTGGTGGCTAACAAAGTGGACCTGGTGCATCTGAGGAAAGTGACAAATGAACAGGGCTGTGAGATGGCAGCCAAACACAACGTGAGTCCAACCAATAATTGTATTTATTCTGATCTTGTATAAATAATCCATTATTTTCATCAAAAGATTTGAACATTTAGAGTACTTAATCTTACTTTATTTCATAACTCTTATTTAAAATGTCAAATGTAAATTTGAAAGTATTTAAGGAACTTCTGCTCTTTTTAAAGGCTGAAAGAAATGAGTGACTTCATGCAGTAATTTCTAAATCTTTTTTAAGTTATATTTTTGGGCCTTTTATTTTGAGAGGACAGTGGAGAGATGATAGGAAAGTATTGGGGTGAGAGAGGGGAGCAGGATCAGCAAAGAACCTCAAGGAGGGATTCAAACTCGGGTCGCTGTGAGAGTAGTTGCACTATTTGTGTACGCACTTACCACGAAGCTATCGTGTAACCAGTTCTAATTATGAACTATTTCTTCAGATTACTTACATTGAAACAAGTGCCAAGGATCCTCCAATGAATGTGGACAGAGCCTTCCATGAATTAGTCAGAGTTATCAGGTAAATAAAACTCATGATCTCACGTATGGGGTTTGTCTTATCATAATGATGAACTAGGATGATATACAAGAATAATAAAACTGTTACCATCTACTTCTGCCTACCCAGACATTTTTGGACACTACAAGGGTTAAATTGACACATTTCTCTTTCATTTATTCTTTGTCTTTTTAGAGAGCAAGTTCCAGAGCGGAGTCTGAAAAAGAAGAAAAAGACAAAGTGGCGTGGAGACCGAGCCATGAGTTCTCACAAGCTTCACTGTGTGATATTGTGACTACCTCTCCAGTCGAAATCATCAGCGTTTGGCAACATAAACTGCCAGAGAGGATAGACTAGAGATCTGCACTAATCAGAGGACCACAGCCTTTATCAAAAGAACTGGCATGAAGTCAGACTATCTCTTCCTGTCTCAGGGAAGCATATTAGGTGAGTCAAGGGAACACTGCTGCCAGACCAGGGAGGAGCAATCAGTACAACACGTCTAATTTGAAGCACTGCCGGAAACAACAAAAATCACAGCCAATCAGAAAATATCTGATGTTTAAATTTTAAAGACCAGTGAGATTGCACAGTGGGCAGAGCTAGAAAGATCCATCCAAACCTAAACCATGCACCATTCACACACCTACATCAAAATTGTCTGCAGCTTCCAAACATTCATAGAATTATGTGGATGATTGTTTTGCAGAGCTGTTTGAACATTGTTTTCAGTAGTTACTACAATTATGAAGGGATATTGTTGTTTTAACCTTCAAGGAAAGTCTCAAATCTGCCTTACAAAGGCATATTTATTGACACGTTTGAAGGAATATGTAGCTATAATAGAACTTGTTTAAGAAAACGTAAGTGTTATTGAGTGATATGTTGTAAATATGGTTAAGCACAATAAGTACTGACATGATTGAAGGGCCCATTGCACTAGCAAGACTTTTTTGCACTTTCAGTATTTACTCATGGGCTTTTGTTGTTTAAAATTGCCTTGTGATTTTAAAGGCTCGTGTTTTTGATTTTGTTGCACATTTACAGTACAGGTGCCCTAAGCCATTATTATACATTTTTATAATAGTCAGACGGAAAATGCCCTCAACTAGCTGACAGATATCCAATAAATAGGTTCTGATCACATGTCCTGGTGACTGCTCTATAAATCAGAAACACTCCCCCATTTATATATATATATATATATATATATATATACACTATTATTTGTATAATGAAAAAGTAACGTTTTCATCACAACTATTAAGCAGCACAACTGTTATTGATAGTAATAAAAAATGTTTCTTGAGCACTAAATCTGTTTATAAGAATGATTTCTGAAAGATGATGTGACACTGATAACTGGAGTAATGGTTTGCCAATAAAGGAATACATTACACGTAAAAAAAAAAAAAAAAAAAAAAAAAATATATATATATATATATTTATATATATATTTATATATATATATATTTATATATATATATATTTATATATATATATAAAAATCATTTATTTTCATATTGTAATTATGTTTGTCTTTTTCTGTACTTTTGATCAAATATGCATAAAAAAATCCAGCCTTGTTGAATATAAGTGCTCTTGCAATTTCAACAATTTAAATGGTTATGTACCTTTTATTTTTCTCCATATGTCATATGTGATTGAATGTTGCCCAGAGTAAAGAGAGAAGAGTATGATTCTGCTGGACAGGTTATATTTTATGCTTGATCAACCTTCGGTGTTCATCAGTTTGTCAGACCTCCTCTGTGTTGGACCAATTTATTTGCCTGTGCTAGTGTGATAATGATCAATTTCTTAATCACTGGTTCCTCTAACTGTTCCCAAAGGACAAAGAAGCTGAGCCCATCTGCGGTTAAAAACCGAGGGACCCTTAGACAAATGTTATGTTGTATTGTTCAATACCGCTTTGCTTTGCTCTACACATAAATAAATCAGTAAGGAACCATATCAGTCAGCCCTTGCTGTTATCTGCTGAATGAGGAGTTTTAAGTTGATTTTGTTATTGTTGAGAAACTTCAGGTCTAATGAGCTAGAGACTACAACATATCCGGATGCTCTGTTAGAATTAGTTTAATGTTAATGACATTGGTTTAAATGGACAGAGATGGATTTCCAGATTTAAACAGATGTTTTACAGTGTATTAGACTCTCTAAGTAAAATCACAGCATTATAATACATTCCATAATACATTCCATATTAATCCCCTACAAATATTGTTGTAACTTTTTATTTTTTTCTTTGGTTGGTCAACCGCATTAAACACTCCATAATTAGAGCCCTGCTGTCAGTGATGTCATCAACCGGTGTAGTAGTTCACCTCTGTACATGAGATCAGAGATCATATTAATCCAATTCCATGTTGTTATATTATATGATATAATAGATCTGGACAAGCTTTGTTAAGCATTAATCATTGTTTACATGCACTGCTTGTAAATGAGGACGTGAGTTGTTTTGCATTCAAAGGTCATCATGGGTCTAATGGATTTCCGCTGCCAAATTGTTTTTTTTTTTTTTTTTTTTTTTTGAGAATGAAAGGAAATATTGGGTTGCATTACATGTCACTTGTTTTACAATGTTAATGTTTATTTAATAATTTACGTCTCAATCATAATGAACATTTGTTCAATTATAGAAGCATGTCAGGTTGGTTATTGCTGTGCAACAAATGCTTTGTTTGCTCCATTTTTCACCCTGATAAGTTTGTTTTAATATGCATGTCATTATGATAAGGATGCTCTGATTCGTTTCAAGTAAATGACATGCCAAGTTGCCTTGGGTGGTTTATGGTTTTTAAATAAAAGATTCTTCATACACCGTGTAGTTAAGTGTGGAATTTATAGGAAGATTATTTCCTTTTGTATGTGCATGTTTTGATTAGGTACATATGCTATAGCTTTACCTCTGTAATAAATGTTTAATGATTTTTAAACTTGCTGTATATAAGTTTCTGCACTTAATGCAAAATTGGATATTTATAAAAAAAAAAAATAATAATAATAATAAAAGGATACGTTTGTCCAGCAGATGGCAATAAAGCACAAAACATGTTTGCAGAAAATCTGATGCATAGTTTTATTCATAATCCTACACGAACATTTAAAATAATCAGTTTCCTCTTGGTAAATTAAAAGACCAAACTGAAAGAACAATAATAACATAATAATGTCATAATATGAGACAAACATAATGTTTTTATCTTTTGTTTAATGCTGAAATAATTTAATGTATCCATTTTTATTGACAGAGGTATAGAGAAAACAGAAAATGATAGGAACAGGGTTGAAAAATGACAGAAGTCAGATTTTATCTCGTGTCATCCACATTTTTGTATTGTGTACAATGCTAGTATAAGGTTAGTATAAATCAAAGTTCACAATGTAATATTCTCCATGTCTTTTGCTATGTATAACAGATTTGATATTCATGACAATTATGCTTATATTGACTAAATGAAGAATGAGAATTTGAGTAATTTGACGTTACAGTAAATCAATATTGTATTTTACCAAAATAATGAGGCTTCAAAGCAACTTCTCTAACTCTTTAACAAAGTTCCTTTGAGGATTCACACTTTGAGTCTGACTCTAACATCCATCATCAAACACTGTCAGCACAATATAGATTATGCAATAAAATGTGGAATTTTAAAGAGCTCTGCCTTTGATTTGTGCTTACAGTAAATTAAGCCCTAAAATAACTTTATTCTTCAGGTTTGTGGCTTCAACCTGTACAATAGCCAGCTGCTGCTACTTAGTGCTTAAAAAATATAGTTAAAATATAATTGTTTTGATGCTTGCGCTGCAAAGCCATTAAAAGTGCACTGAATGGTAGCGAGTGGCATTCAACTGGCTGGTCCCTGCAGTGACCTGCTCCATGTAAAGAAAAACGGCTTTAAAGGGATCATTCACCCTCAATTCTGTTCAATTCTGTCATATTTGAACAAAAAAGAAGATATTCACATGCTACGAATGGACACAGTGTGTCTTTGTAATGCTTGTAAAAGCTATCTACAGTACACTGTAGTATGCATACTTTGGTTTACTGCACTTGTTGAGCTGCTGAAATTTGACTCATGTATTGATATTCATATATTGAAAAAGATCATTTGTAACATTTAAATATCAGTCAAATTCCTTCTGAGTAAAATAAAGATATGACTTGGACTTGTGAGCAGTTAACATTTAGCTAATAAGCAATTCACTGCGACCTTGAGTACTTTTCTAATTAAAATTCTCAAATACTGACAAGTTAGATAACCTCAGGTTATGAACATTTCTTTCAACTGAGAGACGAGGCCATATTAGTGATATTTCTGTTTGGCAATTAAGGACAAAAATCTCATTAAAACTAAAACGACTGATAAAAAAAAAAAATAATAATGTGCCCATTGAAAAAATGCTCAAATATCACTAAAACTAATAAACAGCACAAAACAAACTCTGAGCGAAAAACACCTTTATGGGACGATTCTTTTTATCATTCTTTTTGAATGAAAAACACATGATACAGTGAAACCAGTGAAGTCAGACTGCACAACAAAAGACTCTTATAACCCAGTTCTTTGTAGTAAATCAAAACATGCCACTTGTTACTCCACCCAGTGCCCAACCAGTTAAAATCACATGACCAGCTGAATGCACTTACAACCAGTCAGTGCACTGTTAATGGCTTTAATGTCCCCATGAAGTCAAAATAAAAGTTTTTTGTGTGTTAATATCAATATGTTATTCTTAAGGTTATATATGGTTTCTCGCGAACCATGGCAGCGCACACAGTCTGATCTGGACTTTGGCTCCAGTCAGAGACACGATCGCATGGAGCGGATCATATGCGGGAGTTCTGATCACTATTTTTTTTCACTAAGGGTTTCATATTGAATCTAGGGGGTAATTTATTAGACTGTGGCTGTCAAACGTGGCTTTACCAAGCTCATCGGCTCCGGCCCATGATATAAACAAAACGCTATTGGCTATCTAAAAAATGGAGCATGGCTGCTCGATATGACCCGCCCTCTCTTCTTGTTTCAGTTGAAATTATGTCACCACATAGAATAATGCTGCATGTTTCAAGACATTTCGGGGACCTTTAAAGTAAATGAGCTGGTTCTTTTTAAGAAATCACAAACACTTATGATTCAAGTGGGTCAGTTCCTCAGTCATTCCAACTCAATCAAAGAAATGCAAATTATTTATTTTTGTCATGTCCAACTTCCGGAAAGTCCTACTTGATAGTACAATCCCTTAGAATAATCGGCACTTTGTTGACATCTTGAGTGGAGAGTAGGGGTGATCACTTCACTGGGGTCATCAGGTTGGCCCCCTCCTTCCTCTGTGTTTCACTGATAGGCCGCGAAACCTCCAAAGGGCTCAACATCAACACCTGGCATCCCAGGTGTGCTCCCTTCTGCTTTTACCCTTCTAGGTCATTTTGCAGCCGATTTGGGACCTTCCTTTTTAACAACAGCCACCAATTGCTACACCAATTGCAGCTTCCCATGGCACATTTAGTTCCACGATGAACAAGGACTTTTGTAAGGTATTAGGTCTGGCTTTAGGTTAGTTGTAATTATCTCAGATGGAAATCTGAGCTTCTGGTCCAGATCGACCTGCATTTTCCAGTCCCGAGCGGTGTCCAGCAGGGTTGTTTCCATTTTTTTAGTTGGCTTTACTGGAAGCTGTTCTGCTCTTATGAAGGTGGTGGCTTTTGATTTCTTCCACTGTTTTGTCAAATCCCTTCTCTCCTTGACCAGGTGCATGATTTCTCACTACCTTCTGGATTTGGGAGGGTTTTTGTTTCCTTCTTTCCTCTCTTTTTTTGGTCCGAATCTTTCCACCCCATATATGTAGATCAGGTCACTCATTTTATCCAGCTCCTTCTCTGCTGTTTCTCTGAGTTCATTCAGGATCTTACTCAGGTCTGCGTTGACTGTTGTCCCCTCTTTCTTGCAGCAGGACTTTGGCCACTTCACTTAAGGTCTGTAGCGTTGGATATACTTCTCTGTAGTAAGCTGCATCTGGTTGGGTTCCAGATTCTCAGATGTTGTGCTCAAACTACCCTCCTCAGCCACTGAGGTACTGATGCTCAGTGGACTGTGGGTTGTGTTCTGCCACTAAGCTTCACTCGAGTGATTCAGTCTTTTCCTCAAGAGATAAGTGTCAATGCAAGGTCCAGGCATCACCTCCTTCAAGCACTTCATCCGCCCTTTTATGTATTTTTAGGCCTCAGATGGATGTTAATCTGGACCAGCCGCAGCTGCATATTTGGAGTTCTTGTCTCACAGCTGATACTATATGCCATGCCGATTATCTGATTCACTGTTGTATTCATGCCAGGGTCAATAACGAGTTTGTCAATCGATGAGTCATCTTCTGCTCCCACTCTCGCAGACTCTAGGGGTATTTTCTTTTTTGAAAGAAAGAAAGAAAGAAAGTTGTTTACAGTTATCATTCAAATGATCCCACCATTTGGCAAGAGAATTTGCATTTCTTTTTTTCAAATATTTCTTCAACCTATGATTGCACAGTAGTGGCACCATTATGAAGGAAGAATAATGTAAAGTAGCTGTATAGTGTGTGTGTGTGTGTGTGTTGGATGGGTGAAGAAGGAGCGGTTGCAAAGAAATTACCTTCATATTCTTTATAGATGCACACACACTTTCTCTGGAATAATGTAGCTCTGTTGCCCACAAGCAATTTCTGAAATTTAAAAAGAGGTTATGGCATGTCACACCTTATTAACTTCATAAAAGGAAAAGAGACCAAAAAAACAAAACAAAAAACAATAGACTAAATTGCCCATAGAGAAAAATAAATAAATAAATAAAACACTTATTTTAAGGTGAAAAATAAAATAAAAACATGTGCGATTGAATGGAGAGGTGATGCATGGCTGAGCAATGACATACACAATGGCATACCAGTGTGCCAGTGGCTCTCTTGTGATTTATTTAAAAGCACTTACAGCTGCTGTGCCACAATACTGACAAAAGGCAAAATTTGCATGTGCAACAAATCTATGCAGATGCCAGCCAAAGACTCGTCTGTGTTTATGTATGTAAAGAATATATAGAGAGAACATGGTGAAACTCACCTCAACCCTGCTTGAAAGCCAGTAACAAGTGTCTAAAACACCCTGATTTTAAATAATACAAGTGCAGATTAAATATTAGACACTCAAAGCATGTGATTAGATTTATTGGAAATTATCACTTTGTATGCAAGAACAGTATTCAGTTGAACAAAATTAAGTGAACATGCGTTGCTTACCATAAAGTCCAAGGAGAATGGTCACAAGGTCCTTCTCTTGCACCTGCAAGAAATTGTGGGCAAAGTTACATGACATCTGGAACAACACAGAAGTGTTTACACACTGACTAATTAAAGACAAGACACAGGTGTTGTTGAAGGACAGGAAATAACCATGGCAATTTGTAATGGCATCATAGCACACTGCTTTTGTTTCTGCAGTATGTATATTGTATGTTAATTTTCTGTGTGTAAAATAATCATGAAAACAAAAAAAAAAAGCATCATGATGCATCAGACTTATTTTATTGTTTGTACTTCTCTCAATCATCAGTGTATTGCATTACATTATATAATGATTTACATTACAAGCTGTCAAAATATATAAATACATACGTACATACTGTTTATATATATATATATATACTATATACTATATGTGTGTGTGTGTGTGTGTGTGTGTGTGTGTGTGTGTGTTAGGGCTGTCATTCGATTACAATTTTTTATTAATTAATTACAGGGTGCTGCGATTAATTAATCGAATGAATCACAAATTAATTTGGATTGGATTGGATAAATAAGTACCCTCAAAAGATAATTTTAAAGCTATTATTGTGCTAAATGTTTTGGCTACAATGGCCTAACATATAATTGATAATTTAATATAAAAGATAATTTGAGGAACATCTCAGGATGTTTGTTCATTCTATGAAAGTCACTTATGACCAAAACAGCTTAGTTACTAACAATATTCATAATAACTTCTTTTGTGTTGTGCAAAAGAAAGCGAGTCATTCAGGTTTGAAACAACATGAGGGTGAGTAAATGATGACAGAATTGTTTTAATCTTTTATACATTTTTGGTGAACTATCCCTTAAATGTATATGTTTATTTATTTATTAGTGAAATGATACTCTGAAGAGGAAACAAAAATTAAGTCCTGGGTTTAGTTGATTTTATAGCCTTTCCTGAAATAAGAGAGGCAATGGGGGATAAGATTACGCATATCATGAATCAGCTTCAACGTTTCTTACTGGTGTAACTAGTGTAGCATCACATGTCATATCAGTGCTCACTGACTACTCTAGGCAATGTCTCCAGCTGTTTTAATGCTTTAAGTAGCACTGGTGACATTGCTGGTTAAACTGGATTGCCTCAACAGGAGACTGTATTAAGGACAGGATCCGCTGAAGAACTTCATGCCTTCCAGTTGTGACTCTCTAATGTGACTGTGTTGTACAAATGCTGATGAAACTCTGAGCTGGCCACCTGGGATATCCAGCAAGATTCTGCTGGGGGCAGAGATTTGAAAATTAGCCACTATCTCACCGGGTACCACTCAGTAGAAGCACATTCAGCAAACATTGTGTGCACAATGCTGTATTGTTTCTGAAATATTAATAAATAAATAAAAACTGTTGAACTAGCAGTTGCAGGAGAGGGTTGATGGATAACAAGGGTGCTTGATACATCAGACACATCTCTTTCCTCTGAAATGCCCTAAACTGGGGGCAAAACACATTTAGTTGCTTTTCTCCTACTTGCCTTTCTGTGTGCATTGTCGAGCTCCCAAACATCATTACTATAGCGCTCTACCCTGAACATGATTAATGAAGTGTCAGTCAAGAAAAGTGTCAGGTCGCTACAAGCATAAAAGCCATGTTCCCAAAGTCCCTGGTGGAAAAATCTGTCTTCTGCCTCCTCCTGTTATTTAACATAACCCCTTATCATAAAGACTGGATCAACAGTTGTCTAGTTAAAGATAATTGCTGCATCTGCTTTCAATCTTCAAGCATATTAATAGTGTCAGAGATTAAAAAAATCTACATGTTTGACACTTTTTTTCTTAACATTTATGATGAGTGATAAATGCCTGCAGAACATTACTAATTAATGGGAATTTTTTTTAGAAATTCTGAAATAAAATCTAGCCATCATAAGAGAGTTGTGGGTGGTAGCCTACACTGCTGCCATCGTTATGGTGTTCTATTGGGTTTGAATCTGGTTGCTATGTGGTTACTAAGGTGTTTTGTATATATGTCTAGAACTGAAAGGTGATTTATAGGGTATTCCGAGAAATTATTATTATTATTATTATATCTTTTTTTTTTATTAATTGTTACATTCTTAAATATAAAGGTGCTTAAAAGTTAGGTTGCAAGGATGCTCCGGGTGATTGCTTATCTATTTGTATCTCTTAAAAAAGGAATATAATAATAAACGTGAGTGTTGAGTAAAGTGTTCAGTCTTCAGGTGATCAGGTTGTGTGACAGCTGTTGTAGGTTAACAATCTAACACTTCTTCCTTTAATGAGAAACCTGCACCTGTGAAAGCAGATGGATAAACATTAAATAGACAGGATGGGAACAAAGGATGAATCAAGCAGTGCATTTCACAAATACCATCAGAAGAAAATAGATAAATTGCACTGGTGTGGAAAAGATATTAGTCAGTCCTTTTCATTAGCTACAAAAAGACTAATTACAGATCATGCAAATTTTAATACTTTTTTTTTTTTTGATGCAAAGCCAAATGATCATTTTGGGCCACTTCACTGCTATGAGCAAGTCAATTTTGTTCATGGAGTCTAAAAGTAAATTAATTTCTCTTTTGAGCTCATGTAAAGTAGAACCATTGTTATTTCAGTAGTGAAACAGCCTTTACTAAGGTGCATTTATGTCATCGCATGTCATTTATTTTTTCTATTATTTGCCATGCTTTCTAGGAAAATGAACAAATTATTATAAAATGATACATTCATGAACATCTGTGTGTACATGGTACATAGGCCTTTGATTATAGAGAAAGGATTCCTTTCGAAATTATGTCTGCCAAAGGCTGCATCAAAATTCATTCACTAGTAATTTTCGGGCACATTCTTGTTTACTTTGCAGGTAAGTGATTTGTCTAAATTGCACTGCTAAATGTAAAACGAATCAAAGAAAGATTAGGGCCCAGTTCCAAAGTAACTATTTCCATCTGAAAGCCTTTCAAACTCATTTAAACATAATTAAATTTGTGTACTCTTGAGTGCAATTCACTGTTTGCATTCACTGTTGCATAACAAGCAGTAATTGTTAAATCACAGTAGAATTGTGTCTGACACTCTGCACAAATATGAAAACTCAGAGTAGACTCTTGTGATGTGAGGTATATATTTGTTTTTTTCCAATTTAGAAAAGTGTTGTGTTATTTTTTATTATTCCACTGTAGGCTGAAGCTGCTGTTCTTATAATTTCCTGTCATTTTGGTCCATGCAGTTCACCCATCTTTCCTGTGGGCTTGAAATCAACTTTTATATGGGTCTTCCTGCCGTATATTTACGGAAGAAGTTCAACCATCTACAGAAATTCCATAGATTACCTCCTTGCACTGAAAATGGAAAAAGCTGAATCTGGTGTAAAAAAAACCAAACAAACAAAAAAAACAAGTCTCCCAGGACTGATCCACTTTTTATTATGACCTCACATAATCACACGTAAAAACATATTAATGTTATTTCAACTTTGTCAAAAATAAATATTACGTATTATGTAATCATTGAGTATTATGTGTCATTGACAACACAATATGGAACATGAGCATTTCAGTCTGTGAGGCATTGCATTAGTTGGTGATGCAGTGTTATTAATGAAACAGATCAGCCATTATCCTGTAGAGAGGATTTTGAAAGTATCCATCATCACATTACGGAAGCTGGTTCACACAGTCAGTGAGTCCTCATAAAGTCCTTAGAGAATCGAGGAGACATGTCTGATTGCTCAAAGTTAAACCCAGGAGAATCAAACCTGACAAGCTGTCTCCATGCTGGAGAGGTTTCTTGAAATCCTGAAGACACATCCTGAGCATTTCTTGATATGATGTTATTTCTGGCAATAAAAATATTATGCCCAGGATAACAATACATTGTTGCATCCTTCAGATAGAACAATGCAGAAGTTAGGCATATGATGTTTCCCCTCATATTTAGGACATCTTCAGCGAGTCCATCTGAATCCAAATCTGATTCATTCAACTCATACATTGGTATTTTTTTCTTTCATTGCTTGTATTATAAGGACATTCTAACTGTATTCTAACAGTCTTCATCGCGCAGTGAATGCTTTTTGCACTGTCAAGACCAGTTTTTGATTGTTTTTTGCAAAGTCGGTGACTCGATATGTCAGCTCTACTATCGTCTCTCAGTCTGTCACACGTACAGCAAAACATAATGTTGGGCAATGTCTTTAAATTAGAATCAAGGAAAAATCATACCTTCTGGTGGCCTCCTGTTTTAATTTTTTTTATTATATATATATATATATATATATATATATATATATATATATATATATATATATATATATGAACTTCAAAAGTTGCACTTAAACCATTTTGCGCAGCTTTTTACAGTACCGAGTTTTCTGGCCAGTCGTGAATTGTGAATTATCATTTAAGTAATTTAGAGAATTTTTACATTTCATTTGCATGAGTGAGTTTTAAACAATACACATATTATTCTAGAGGGTATGGTAAGGAGGACCTACTTTTAATTGTAATTTAATGGGCACCATATATCAAGCTGAATCTGGTTATTGTGATGGTTATAGCAGCTGATGGCACCCATTCACTGCAGAGGAAGCATTGATTAAGCAAGTGACGTAATCCTCCGATTGATAGCAAATATTTACATAATTCGTTCTGTAAATGCTTTATAGCAATTATTTTGACTAAACTATGATTAAAATCAATACTCTATAACTGCAGTATACTTAAATTATTCTGTAAGCACTCTTATTACTTCATCTAAAGTAAATATGGTTTGTTTGTCTGAGCGTGGAAGTTAATCTAATATCAATTTCTTTGTTAGTAATCACTTATGTTCATCCTTCTCACTTTGGGAGGAAAAATGCTAAATTAATGAAAGTATATGTAATATTGGTAAAGCATATATGAATAGCATTTTGAAACATCCCAAATGAATCTTGTATTGGGAAATTTGTTGGATTGCTGCAGTTTTTCCACCATTTTTATCTATGTTTATTACAAAATTCATTTGCATTTCCTGCCAGGCAGTTTGAGAATCAGGAGTGATCTGGAATGGACCAGTTTGAAGGCCATTATGAAGATAAACTACAGTGCTTGCCTATGCAAGCTCCTCTACATTATAAATGACCTGAGAGTTAGTACATTTTCAGAAAATTTTAATTTTAGCAAAGATTATTGCTTTTAAACAGAAAATGAAAAGTTTCAGTTTCTCCAACATGGGTGTCAGAACTTTTTTCATTGTACTTATGTAATCTATTTAAGAGTACACACTATATTATTCTGTACATAATGATCTTCAGAATCGAAACACTACAGCCTGTGGCCTTCTTCAGATTACTACACACATGGTGGACCAGTCTATGGACAGGTCCAATTTAAAATGACATTACCACATAGGCTCAAGAGGGCTTGTTATATCATATCATCAGCCCACTGACAGGAGTGGCACATCTGCATACATTTTGGATGAGCTGTTGTGTTTCTCTGGAGATTAAAGTCTAGGTCTGGCAGAGGTGTATAAACTGAAGTCTTTTTCTTCCATCTTGTGCAAGTGGTTGAGATCAGAATAATGCATATTTGTATACATGGACTAAAATAACTAAATCAGATTTTAGAACAATGACCCTCAGACTATGACACAAACATGCCAGGTCTCCATACATTCTGTCGTAATTTTATTTATTTTTTTCTCTGTGTAATGCTGTGGTAACATGGTGAATAATTTCCTTTTATAAGAGCATGTCTCTTCTGACAACGCAATTACTTGGTGTGTTCACACCACTGTTTTTCTATAAACTATCATTAAATAAAACTGCGCACTATCGCTGTTCAGCTTATCACTAATTTTAGCCTCACATATTTGGTTTAGATAATTATTTTTAAATTGATTTATGCTTCACGCTTCCTGACTGCACTTTACTTAATAACCTTATAGGTCAAAGAAGAATTATTCACAATGTCTTCCATATGTAATGTTTGCTTGCACAAGAGGCTTGACATTTCAAAATTATCCTACTCTTTTAAGTTACAGTATCCAAACAAACTATTGTACAGTTGAGAGCTGAGTAGGATAGTAATGGATTGTGGATAAACTGATATCCACCGTTGAAGAAACTGAAGTTAGAGAGTACAAAATTGAAAGTACAATACTTGACAAAATATACAACATGAACTTGCATTATGTCTTTGGTAAAACTTAACAGGAAGGTTAAAAGGGAGCAAAACTATTATAAATTTGTTCATACCGTTATTTAAAAGTTTATATCTTTGAACAGCTTTTTATCTATTTTAATTGTATGAAAATCATGGAAGATAGTTCTTTGCAGAAAAGTGTTTTTTTATTTTTAAAAAATTGGGCACACTTACAGATTTCAGTTCTTGATTCAGTTCCATTCTTATGTCAATTTGTCATAGGCAAAACATTAAGGATCCCTCTCAACTAAGGGAACTCTGTCAGATGGTCCATAATAATATTAAAGGTTAAAGTAAATAACTATTTGTTCAAAATTATTAAATTAAACTGCTATTTATTTTTAAATATAACAGTTAATACCTTAAACCGTGTATAAAAATTTAAATTGCATAAGGCAGTTTTTGCATCAACTTTTTAATGAATTATATATTTATGTTTCCAATTTTTTAAGATATAAATATTTAATCAGTGGCTTTCATAAAAAAAAGAAGAAAAAAAAAGATTGTTTTCATGACACATTTATTTAAACAAACATTACAGAAAACATCATTGACGAAAGTTTAAGTGACGATATAACAAATATGCTGCATATATTCAGCAACCCTTCTCTCTCTCTCTCTTTCTAGTTGACTAAAGAGCTATGCACACTGAATGACGTTCCTGCGTTAAATGCACTGATCTACAGTATGATAATGGGCAAATGTAACCTTGCGTGACATTGTTTAACTAGCTGTTTTATTGATGTATTTCCACTGCTTAAAAACAGACTGAGCGATTACACAAAACAATCTATTTAAAATTGGAAATAATCTTTTGGCATACATTCTGATGTTCATTCATGGTAATTTTGTGTATATCTAGTTGTCAAGTAAAGTGGGAGAGAAGATAAGTGTGCACTCTGTGGTACTGACCACATTAAAGTGCGCCAGAATGACGTTTGTCGTTTAATTTTCAGAATAAAATAGAACTTGAAAGCTGAGATTTTGTTTCATTTCAAAAGTAACAAGTGACAAAGATTATGGCGATTATATGGATTATTGGATGACAGGTGTGCTGCAAATCAAATGTTTAGTAATGTTTCGTTTGCGCATCAACAGAAAACAGCAAGACCAAAAGATCGATCACATTTCATCAAAATGAAGACTAAAGTTCAGAAATTTGAGACAACATAGGGCAACATTTTATAGCTATTTTTACAATTTTCAAATATGTTTATACCAATAATTTGTGTTGAAATAAAGAAACGATGTCATGTACTTTACCGCTGCTTAAGTCCATCCTCGTCTCTTCACACCAACAACTGGTCTGTTGCTAGTGAACCTGAAATCAATGCAGTTATGGGGTTTCTGGTCTCAACCTGTCATGATGTTGTGTTGGTGAAATGGAAAGTAACTCACCTTCAAGAAATAAAACGACACTGTCAGATTTTATATGCATTAGAAAGAAATTTTATTAAATTTGTATTTTTTCCCCTGGAATGTAATAAGGGCGATAGAAACCTCAATCAATTTACCCCCCACAACATTCAGTAGTCCTTAATAAATATCAGTTATCCTAAGCGTTGCTTCCACGGTCTACACAAATGTCTGGAAGTCATGCTTTTGACTAAAATCTTGATGACATCATGGTTCTAAGCAAAGGAAACCAGTTTTCAAAAATGTTATTAAATTAATGCATTTAGCAGACGCTTTTATCCTAAGCGACTTGCAGTGCATCCAGGCTGACAAGCAGAGGTGGAAAGTAACGAATTACATTTACTCGCGTTACTGTAATTGAGTAGCTTTTTTGTGTACTAATACTTTTTAAAGTAATTTTTTAAATCTGTAATTTTACTTTTACTTAAGTATATTTTGATTGCAGTATTGTACTTCGCTACATTTTAAAACACATAAATTACGGAGTAAAAAAAAAAAAATAATAAATCGCTCCCTGGAAACTACGTCAGTAAATAATGGGCAGGGGCAAACTGGCGCTAAAATCACAAGAAAGATGCAGACGGACAAAACAGGCGTTAGTGGTGCAGACACCGCTGAAAACGAAACCCCGTCATATTCTGAAGTTGAACTCGAAGGAAATGAAGTGAGCCCCTGGCCATATGTATGCTCTATTATGCAGTGTAAGCTGTAGCTACTTGCCTAGGAAGACCAAACTAGCAGCTTATAAAATCTCGACAAGACATCAACCCTTCGCAAGAATGTAGAGGTAAGCTAAATAATTGCATCGTTGCATTGGTGGTTAAAATGAAGCTTTGACATTTTAGCAAGAGGTTTTGCACAAATTAGCCAAAAAGACCGTGGTGAGGAGTGTGCTATTTTTGTTTTAATGATGTGCGCGCGCATTTATAGTGCGTTCTTTCACTGTGTGATTCAGTCTCCTAAAATGCATTTAGAATGATCACAAAATTGAAGATATAGGGGCAGAAAATTCACATATTTATATAATTTCATATATTAAATCAAAATCACACAAAGAATGCCATCTTTTCCTCCAAAGATCATCATGAATATATACATACATATATATAACAGTTCAGTAAACAAGTTAATTAAGAGACTTGCGTTTTAGACACCATATTGCCTTTTTTAGCTCTATTTCTACAACAGAAAATAATTCCAAACACATCCACCAAAGCACAGTTTTGCGTCTCTGAGGAACGTGACAGTGTTTCGTTCCTGAATGAATCAACCGTTTAAATGATTCGGTTCAATCGCAATGACTCACTTATTAACAGTGACTTGCTGACACATACTGGCCATTTTAATTTCACATTTAAAGTATCTTTTGATTTTTTTTAAATAATTAATTTCTTATAATTTCAAATGAGTATTCAAAATTTTATGTCTTGTATATCAAAACATTATTCATGCATTTGTAACTGCAGGTTAAATGCATTCTTGTCCTGCACTAAACAGTGTAATACATCTAAATGCCACTTCCAATGAATCTTCTGCATTAAAAGATGAGTTTGTTGATACTGATTTGCCTGGTAACAGCCCAAATGTTTTATTATTCTAAATAACTGATTCCTTTAATTAAAAACAACTAGTTTGAGATTAATAGACCTATCCCACGGGTGTCAAACTCAGTTCCTGGAGGGCCGTAGCCCTGCAGAGTTTAACCCTGCTCCAGCACACATATCATGTAGTTTTCAAATAAACCTAAATGATTATATTAGCTTGATCAGGTGTGTTTAATTAGGGTTAAATCTAAACTGTGCAGGACTGTGGCCCTCCAGGAACTGAGTTTGACAACCTTGGCCTGTCCCATTTTTGACTCCCTCCCACTGTTAAAATGCAACTAAGTAATTTTTACTCTGAGTAAATTTTAAATGAGCTACTTTTTACTTTTACTTGAGTAGATTTTTAGACTGGTACTTTTACTTGTAAAAAGTAAAATTTCATTAATGTAATGGTACTTTTACTTGAGTAGAATATTTTTGTACTCTTTCCACCTCTGCTAACAATTTCATCCATCAGCATTTCCATTGCTGTAAACAGTATTTTTGTTATAGTGATGAGTGACGATATCTTGCCATGAACATATCAATCTGTCTGCACATGACATTGTGTCAAAAAAAAAAACTATGTGTCACAGCTTGAACAGGAAGTGTCCGTTGTAGAGGTGCTGTTGCCACCCAAAGCAGTGTGTGCTGCAGGCGATGAACTGTCATTTTTGCTCTTTAACAAATTCCCTGTGTGCTATTACACCCAATTTAGCGATTACCACGCCATTATCTACAGAGTTTCCTCGTCGTCGTCCAGACCGCTGCTTGACCTCGTGGGCAGGGACTCCTTTAGCAGGATGTCATCGACCTGCTTTGCACTGTCCTCTGGCTCCTCAGGTATGGATGGTGGCAAGCTGTCAGCATCCGAATTCAGCACATAGCCTGGCAGTGTGGCATGGGCACTGATAGTTGGCCCCCCGCTGCTGCGGTAGACTCGGCTGGAGAAAAGCGTGGTGGAGCGGGTGCCAGGGCCCCCAGTAGCCAGCTGGGACTGACTGCTGGTGCTGTTGTTAAGGCCCATCAACACAGAGCCGTAGCGGTAGCTCCCGCACACCACCGGACCCTTCCAATCAAACGCTAGGTTCCACCGGGTCCATGTTTTCTTGATCTCAGTCTGGACCTGTGGATCAGAGTTAGATGCTAAAGAACACTGGATGTTGAAATGCACAGTAACTTTTTTTATACAATCACTAAGGCAGATTTCAATACACTGTCAGTCATAAAACAATAACCTAAAAAAACTATAACAACAGGAACCAAAATACAATGTTTTGTAAAACAATGTAGCCTACTGTAGCTATTGAATGTATTTTGAACCAAAGCACTGAAAAATGATCCACAGTTTAGCCCACACTAATTGCGGTTTTGCTCACTGCATTGAAAGTTTTGGGAAATGGATCCTAGTGATTGTATAATTCTCCTAAATTCCAATTAAATTCCTGGATTTCAGTTAAATTTGAATTGAGGAAGGTAACAAGATGCAGAATTAAAATTAAAAACAAGTATGGAAGGAGAAGGAGATTTAACATGAACTGAAAAGTCATACAACAAATTTTATTTAGCTAGAAAATTAAAAGGCTGGTTTGTACATTTGTTTATTTTTATTTGTTTGTTTAATATATTTACTGTTTAGTTAATATTTTATCTTCAATATAATTTTTATTATATATAAAATTATTATTATCATTATTTATTTTTTTGTGGACCAAGGTGAAATAATCTTAATTTCACAGAATGCATTACCTGTGAATTGTTTTAAATAACTATTCAGTAAATTCTTCTTCCTTGATTCAATTAAAATTCACACTCAGGAATTAAAAAGGAATTTTTATTTTGGCATTCGACAACTAAACCGAACAAAACGGATTAAAGAACTACAGTCTACCCCCACAGTTAGGATGAAGAACACTTAAAACTTCACAGTTTGTTCTGATTGGTCTTGATTAAAAACTAACATATGTTGCAAAGCACTTTTACAATAGATTTAAATTAACAGTATTATTACATCTACACAACATTCAGTGTGATTTAATGGGTGGTGGGATCTCCATTAACATCACCAGTTTCTAGCATCTGCCTGGCTGAAGCAATGGCAGCCGCTGTGTGCCAAAACGCCCACCACACACTGGTTACTGGTGGAGTGGAGACCAAGAGACGTAGCCAATCAGTTTAAATAAGCATGAGTAGGAGGTTATGATGGATGGAGACCAAAGAGCAAATTTGGCCAGCATGCCAGGGTTATATTCCTACACTTTTTTTTTTTTTAAGGAACCCCCCTGGGATTGCTAATGACATCAAAGAGTCAGGACCAGTTTAACATCTCATTGGAGAGACAGAGTCAGCTGCTGGGTGAGTACTCCCTGCTGGCCTCACTAACACCCAACAGAAACATAACTTTCTCAAGGAGGTTTCCAATCCACATACTAACAAAACAACCCTGAGGTTTCCACCATAGGAAAGGTCTCCTCTTGGTCCTGGTCCAGTGGAATCTCTAATGGGGAGATTTGTGCAGCCTCTGGCTGGTCGTCGTCATCTACCTTTATTAGATTCTACAATCTGGGCATCCCTGCCCTGCAGGTGCGGGTCTTATCTTAAGTAGACCTCAGAACGTTCTCGGGTCTCCTTGTGGCTCAGGCTTATGGAGCCCTCGCTGAGTATTCCTGGGCTAAGCTCGCAGAGCAGGCTAAGTTCTTCATGTGCTTATAGCACGGCGCTACTGGATATGTATAGGAGTTTCCCCAAAGCAGTCGTCAATGACGACACAACACTCTTTCCCTTATCTCAGGGAACCAAGGTTATGCAAGTAACTGGAGCGTTTTCCCAGGAAGTCTTAGCTATAGTGGGTAACCAGTCTTGGACTGCAGGGTGCTATGGCTGTGGTATTCTTTGGCTGTGGAATGTTAAAAGTTCTTCATGGAACCATAGAATCCAATAAAGAACCTTTACATTTAACAGTGTGGTCTATGATTATTTGTGCACTAGTATAACAGAAAACAAGCAGCAAGAAGTATTAATGTGTGACTGGGCAACAATTTTTAGTCTTGATGTGTGTGCAGACACAGTGCAGTGGCCAAAGTGCCAAAAAACAATAATAATAATAATAAAATAGCACAGAATGCAATAGCACATCCGGTGATAACCCACTTAATATTGTAAAGCAGCTTTGCTGATGCTCACCTCTCCATTACAGTAGCAGTAGATGATAGACACAAAAAAGCCCTAGAGAAGAAACAAAAATATTTGTTGTTATTTTTTATATTAGGTATTTAATTAATTACAGCTGACAGTGACCATCTGTTTAGTTTATGTATTATATTTAACAGCCTTAAAACAAATTAAATGCTAATTTAATTAAATTATTATATTGAATTTACCCAGTTCTGTCACTGTGTTTCTGAAGATACTGCAATTGTAAAGGGAAGTGATGTATTCTTTTTGGGAAGGACAAGCACTGAATCGGGTCATCAAGCTCCAGATGAAAGACTCTTAACCTAACCAGCAACTGTCATTTAAGACAACCGAACATCTCAAATGGAAATCAATGGTGTGTCATGAGATGTCAAGCCTATCTGGAGTGCTGTGAATTGGATTGACCTGTCAATATTTCTCTGTATTATAAGCTACTTAAACATTTAATGTTTTAGTAGTTTGTGCAACAAGCATTTACATGCAAGCAAAATTCTCTACACCTGTGGGTGGATGTTTCTTTTTAATTATATTTACTAGTTGTAAATTAGTACCATGCATATTCTGTACAACCAGTGCTAAATATCTGAGCGTTTCCCAAAGAAACCAATTTTTCCTAATTTCCTTTGCAACAAGGTTTGTAATAGAACATTAACATTAATTTCTTTAGCGAAGTGACTTAATTATTATTATTATACTTTTTCTGAGGTGATGAAATTATAAACATGTTTTTCCTAATTCTTCCTCTGCAATAGCTAAGGATTTTCTTAGTACAAAAAAAAAAAACGTTGCCAGAAAAGTTTACACATTTCATGTCATCACTGACTTGCAAATAAAGAGTGTTTTTCCTTCTCTTTTTTTATAATGTTTAATCCAAATCAATAATAAATCATGCAAAATGCATGCACAACATTTATATAAATTATGCTAATATACACATTAGAATTTATGATTTTTCGATTTTTGCATTTATCAAAAGAAAAACATATGCATCTTGACTTGCAGAGATCACAGATTACATTAGCTATTCGTGCTTTAAAGGCATTGTTTCCAAGTACCTGGAAAGAATTGAAGAACAGCTCACAATACATCCGCACCTCCCAGCCAAGACCTTCGAATGTGTGTGGCATCCCAACAAACACAATGTAATGCACTCCAAACACAAGCACCAACACAAGCGTGGATTTGGCAAGCTTCCTGAACAGAGAGAAATGAAAATGTTCTATGAATTAAAAGGATAAAACAAAACATCAGTTATTTACTCACCCTCATACCATTCCAAACCTGTATGAATTTGCAGTTACCTTTATACAGCAAATTTCAGAGAGCGAAATGTTGTCATGTCATTTGGAATCAGCATGATTGGAAACTGCATGGGGACACTTAGTGATTAATTTCCCCATGCAGATTTCCCATCTGATTTAAAAGAACACTACACTATTTTTGAAAATAGGCTCATTTTTCAAAAATAACCAAAGAGTTTCAATATTTTTCCTATTTAACACTTGACTCTTCTCTAGTTGCACTGTTTACTATGACCGGCGGAGAATGACAAGTTGTGATTTTCTAAGCCGATATGGCTAGGAACTATAATCTCATTTCGGCATAATGATATTACACAGCGTCTGAAAATAGACCCCAGCTAACTTCCAACGGTAGCCTATTTTTAGGCGCTGCATAATATCATTATTATTATATATATTATGGTATTATTAAATACCATGGTGCACCCATTACCAATTGCTGTTAACCAAGCTGTTTGGTTTGGAAGTGACCTGCTTCACTACTGACAATAGACATGTTTTGCTACAAAGTTCCACTAATGTAATCACACCTTTAAGCAGAATCTTCAGGCTGGTATTTTCAATAATGTAAACGGGGATGAATGTTATAAGTATAAAAGCATCATTAAAGGGGTCATATGATGTTGCTAAAAATAACATTATTTGGGGTATTTGGTGTAATGCAATGTGTTTTTAAGGTTAAAATGTATAATGTACATTATTGTTTCTCCTTTATACCTTTCTGAAATGCGTGTTTTTTACAAAGCACATTGTTCTGAAAAGCGAGGTGTGCGCTGATTGGCCAGCTATCCAGTGCATTGTGATTGGCTGAATGCCTCAAGCGTGTGATGGAAATATTACACCCAAACCATACTGTGATGCCGTGTGTCCTGACGTGACAAGACGACAACAACAACTAAACCCATTTTAAAATAGGCATTTGTTGCATCCAGTGGGGACATAATTACTGGTTATATTGTCTTTTTATACAGAGACTCCACTACATGGCAAAAGCAACAGCAAGAATAAAAGTTACACCTTTCTTTGTGAGAACATTTGGGCAGCAATATGCAAATCTTCCCACATAGTGACAGACATGTAGGAGCTTGTTAGAAGGAGACGTGGTTGACTCTTAACTTCTATAAAGAATATCTCTTTGGATTTAAGACTTTAGTCTTTGCAACTTTACAGATCTTCTTTGTGCAACCAAGAGCTTGTAACACTCCAAAGTGAAATGAAAGCTTGAAAACGCATTTTATGACCCCTTTAAAGAGGTCTGTACACCTTGTGTGCTATATGTCTAAGTCTTCACAAACTAAAAACATATTTTGCTAAGAATCATCCTCTTCACTACAAAGTTATCACATGGATTCAGTCGATTAGGAATATAGGGCATCACAAAAAGTGTAAACATTCTGCCTAACATCTTTTTTGTTCCAAAGAAGAAAGTCGTAAAGATTTTGAATGACATGAAGGTGAGTAAATGATGGCATTTGATTAATTTGTATTATTTGTCAGACTGTCAAAAAGAAAAAAGAAATGACAATTTCACCCTGTTTATAATAACATAGAATCTTTACTGCCAAGTGACCACCGTTGAAATATCCCCAGTCAAGCAACATGTAATACAAATTTGATCTCAGTGAGGTATTTGTGTTGGCCGATAAGGCCAAGTACAGTGTGTGATGTAGTTGTGATATTACGAATTCGAGTTTGTCTTTAATCTGCGTTTGATTAATGACATCCCACACACCTCCGTGTGGCTTTAAGCAGAATAAAGACAAGTGCAAGATCTTTTTTTTTTTTAATGCTACGCCTTGCCTGCCAGACAGGTTAAAATGTCTTACAAATTGGTCAAGAAAATTATCCTGAAAAATAATTGGCAAAAAAGCAATGCTGGAAGATCATGAGGTACAAATCCTCTTTTAATTGAATCCCCGCCAAGTTTGATCAACCAAAGTGTTCCAGTAAAAGGAGCGTTGTACCAAATGAGAGTCAAAATGATGTGACGTACCAGCATTCGAGGTCATTTGCATTACAGATTTATTTCTGTTAGATTTATGACAAAGTTCTCTTTGGCTGAGCAAAATGCACTATTCACCGTGTTTGCAAATATGACTGTTTGTCTTTATGTCTGTTTTACCAGCTGTGCAAACTGACACCTGTGACTCTTCATGATGCTAATTGGCGGGGAGGCAGCAATGATCAAATTGATGACTGTTATTAGTCGCACAAAGTGTCATCTATTGGCAATGTGTTTGCTCCAAACTGGATTCTATTAGGGAGCATCCAGAATAACATTTTGACATGCCAAAGCCAAATGTGCATTTATAGGGTGTAAAAGCATTTTTTTTTCTTTCAGCATGTAACAAGATCAAATCTATAATATCCAGTGAAATGCTACACTGATTACAGCACATGATGGAATGATGGAAACCACAATCCGAATCAAACTGCAGAATGAGTAGGCGTAGGGGAAGCTTATTATCACATCTCTTAGCCATAGGTGATTCTGCCTTTAAGCTGTCAGATGAAAAATTTTGCCTAAATTACAGAAGGAAATAAATAGTTGCTGTAGGGACAGCTTCCATTCTTTGCAGTCTAATAGCAGATATGATGCTGCTGTAATGACACAGACAAATTGGGCTGGTATAACACTGAATTCACAATTTCAAGGCACTTGAATGGATAAAAACAGGCTCAGTGGAAGTGGATACACAAACCTGTACTGTTTCCGTGTGTCATATCTGCCTGCGTTGGTCTCGCGGATCTTGGTGGCGAGAACCCTCACAATATTCACAAACAGGATGAAGTTCAGCTGAGAAAGAAAGAGCAAAGAGAAATAACTGTGTAAAAGGTGACACTTGCTGCCTGCCTAATTATTATTTGAGTAACTGAAAGACTGTAATGGGACCAAGGATTTTATCCATTATGCATATCTGGACAATAAAGCTTTTCACAGAAGGGTCACTGGCAGATGACCGGCTAAGTGATGTGTTTGGCTGCTTTTTCCCAAATGAGCAGGGATGTCATTTGAAATATGCTAATTTCCATCTGCTTAATCATAAGGAGTGGGATGTCTGTGCATGAGATTTTAAACTCAGTCTGGAATCAATAACACACACAAAAAATGCATATAGATGCATTATTTGGTGTGTATCATTATTCAGAAATTATTTTATATTGTTTCTATTATGTACTAAGAAATGTTTTTAGCGCTATTTAGATTGCTTAGCTATGCATGAATAATTAATGAAGAAACATACATAGCTCTCCTACAAACACTGGCATTGTTGAGCAACATGAATTATGATACCAAGTAGTGCACACATGATAAATGAATACCTGAAAAGACTAAAGTATGCAAAAATGTTTCAAAGCGATATTAAGATGCACTTCCTACAGTGTCCAAACATTCGTCCAGTAACCACAAAAGTCAGTCTTGCTAATTAATGTTTTGTTTAAAAAAATCTTAATGATAACAGATGTTTGGTTCAGGGGTGGCAAAAGGCAAGACAAACAGATGGAGCTTTGAAAATGACCTATAGAAGTGAACATAAATAGTTTGACTAAACTGCAATGCTTGCATACATTTCTATTATTCAAAAAGAACAAGAGGACATTCAAATTGCTGAAAAGACAAACAATGACTGGTATTATCTCTAAACAAAACCCCATCACATTTCATCCATTAAGAACCTGCGGTGCTCTTTGACATGCAACAGGAAAACTCAATCACTCTTCAATCATGGCAATCACGCATTTAAATGACCCCTTCTGAGAAAATGCCCCCATTTCCACCATCTGTTCAGTGGGCGTATGGGAGCAAATGTAAATGGGCTTTTACAGTTTGCAACATATGAATCATCATTGGCCAGATTTTACTCTCATTATACATTTGACTTTCCTACTAATTGTAATCCATCCATCCACAACAGTCACAATGCCTTTGAATAACAGCATTAGTATCACAGTATAGTAATGTATTGTACAGTATTTTTAAACTGTACATCAGCAATTGTCTTATAATTATATAGTACTTGTGTGGCAGAAGGAAAGGTTGGACATAATAAATGAATTGCCTTATCAATCGCTCTCATGTTTTACAACCATATACAGTAGTTACAAAAAAGGTTTTCAATGTATGTGAGATGTCTAAAAATAAGTCTCTCAAAAAATGATTAAATGCTTAATCTTTCAGTGTTTGTAAATGTGTGAACCTAAATGACACAGCGTGAAATGGCATCATTGCAGTGTCTGAGTAGATCAGCCTGAAATGGAACTGAGGACCGTTCAGTGATTTTGAGTCTTTTTTTTTTTTTTTTTTTTTTTCTGGGCCAAAAAAATTCATGCATTTTAAAGCTGGAATCATTTATTTATTTTTTTACAACCACACACACCAACCACACAAACTTCAATCGCTTCGTGCATGTAACTTGTAAGGAGAAGTCCAGCTGTGCTGCCTGGCACAAGTTAAACAAAGCTGTGGATAAAAGTAGTCATGCTGAGGCAGCTTCATCATCCCCACAGAATACAACATTTGCTTGATGTGCACAAAAGATATTAGAACAGTTGGATGTACACAGTTTAATCCCTCACCAGTACGGCTAATACTAAAACCTTCAACTATTGCAAGCGAGTCTATTTATGTATGCACACAAGATCCACACATGAACACATCCCTCAAATGCTTGATATGATGCCATGCAAACAGCATGTATAATCCCTAAATAACAATTAATACAAAATATATATTTAATGCATGAGTGTAAATTACATTTACAAATAATGAAAATTTACAAATATTATAGTAAATGTAAAAAAACAAAAGCAACAAAGCCAACCTGAGACCTACAACCTCTGGAAATTAATAAAAATATTAAATTAATATTTAAAAAATTCCAGTTTTTTGTGGGTCTTTAAATGGCTATTGTGATTCAGTTTCAAATAATTATTAGATATATAGTAGATATTGTTTGCTCAAAGTAAAAAATAGTAAATTCCATAGATATTAGCCCATCCTAGTGCTGGTCCTGGTCCACTCATGCCTGTCAAAAGTCCTGGCTCCACCTCTGCCAGCATGACTCCGCATGGTCTCAGTACAACCAAAGCCCTTTAAGAAAAAAGTCTGTTATCTCAAGAAAAAAATAAAATAAAATTGGTCATGCAGAGGAGCATCTGCAGTCAGAGCAGTTTCTCTCCTGCTCAGAGAGTGTCATGATGGCATCATCTAGGTGACTGGATGTGGCCAAAACATAATTGAAGACTGCAGGCACATCATGCTGACTCAAGGAAAATGTTCAGTACTGTCCAGGTACACCTGGTGATATGAAGGCTTTAGTAAGACCTGGACTTATTTGAAAATGTATTCCCTGATGTCGTTCCAAACCTCTTTGACAGACATTCTTCTGTGCAGCATAAAAGAAGATATTTAATGGGTAACCATGGTTATTGTACGCACCCAACAACGCTGGTCTTTTCAACAAACTTAAAACAATTTTTAGGTGCTTTGTTTTGTCATTTGTGGAGTTTAATGAGTCCTAATATATATTCAATTTCACTTCACAGAAGCTGAAACTTTTTTCTGTTTCACGAAAGAAAGAAAGTTAGAACGACATGAGGATCATTATATGATGACAGAATGTAAAGTACATCTACAGATCAACAAACATTTGTTAAGCTGTTAACCTACTATGGTATGCATTATGTTCTAGTCATTAAATCATTTTTAGAAAAGATTTTGTTACATGAAATAGCTTCAATTATACAAATCTTAGGGAAACATTGCAATATGGCAACACTGTACCACATTGGAAAATGGTCAAAAAAGTAGTTTATCTAAAAATTATGATTTATTTTCTATTTAAATGCACATTTCCTAAATTTATACATTTATATACTCTGAAATACATGCAAACCAAAAATAAGTGGACCTCTATCATTTAACCTTCACTGAAGGCTAATTCATTCTCACTATTGGCCTTCTTTGGCCTTTCTGTAAAATATTGCGATATACATTCTCTGAAAAGAAGAAAATATTTTGCTATTTATACATAAAAACAACTATACTCCAATAAACGCTTAAAATAAATAACTGCAATCATATTATTGATGCTTCTATCTATTAAAAATTTCAATGGGGATATATATTACTGCAATTCCACTGTGGTACAGCGTTGCCATATGAATTCATTAATATTTTCTCTATATACAATAAAACTACATTAGATAAAGTTAAATTTTGAATGAAATATCTAATTTGCTTAAAAATGCTGCCACAAAAAAAAAAAAAAAAAAACCCTGAGAACAGATGAGGTTATGATGAGGAAATGGGGTTAAGAGAGCACTTCCTGGAGGAATTCAACAGGTGTCTTCCTTGTAATGGTGACGGGGGAAAAATTGTTTGGACAGACATTCAAATGTCATGTGTCTTTAAAAAAAACAGCACATCATTGTCTACCTTAAGGCCTGCCCTTTTAATTGCAATATATTGTATTTTTCAGAATAACAAGGAAATGAGTAGAATTTAATTATTGCCATATGGCATCTCTGTACCTTAGTGGGAGAACCAGAGAGCACCATTACATTTAGTTAGACATTTTGACTTGCATCACTCTGCGGAAAGTTCTTTCTCACGATTCTCTCGCCTGGCCAGCCAGTTCAGCCACTTTAGTATCTGTGAATCCATCACTCTCTGTTCATGACAGGGCACTCAGAAATACATCAGCTCTGACCCTCTCTGCCACCTGGATGGCAGTAGATTACCCAGAAAGCAGCTAGCAGCATGCAATCAACGGCAGCTGTTAGGAAAAGGATGTACAGAAGCGATGGTATCATGTGAGCAAGCATCAAAATGCTGGACCACACATACTGGTTACAGCCATGTTTTAATGAGGAAAAACTGAATCTCGAGTGATAAAGGATGAGTACATTAAATTTCAGTGCTTGCTACAAGTGTAGCTTTTAGAATAAAAAAAGAGGCATTAAGTCAATTTCAAGGGCCTTGACTGAGAAGCAGCTGTCATTTTCAGAAGCAAAATAAATTATAGTTGACTGCATAATCAGCATAATATTGACTCACTGTATATATTGTGGGGTTCTGAAGCCAGGATTTTTTTTCTTTCTTTCTTTCTTTTTTTTTATCAAATGTAAATTCATATCCTAGTCACATATTGGTTAAACAGACATTACTTGCACTCTCAGAAAAAAAGAAAAGAAAAAAAAAACAATCAGATTTTTATATTTTTACATTAACAGTGTAATCCACATTGTATTTAATAAAGCCACAAATGGATCTTATTAAGTTAGTGTTTTTAAAAGCATTTGCATTTATTTCCAAATAATAACTCAAGGCAATAACAACTTAATACATTTTATTTGTGAACTTATGAGCAGCTATTCTTTTTAACAGTTAACTTTTAATTTTTTCTTCATTCGGTAAATAGTGGTCATAGACCATTTCAAGTCTAATTTTGACATAAACGATTTATCACATGCATCAATCACAGCCGAATATAACCAGTCATATTGCGATGGAGGCATTGCCTCTTCTCATGTAACTTTCCCCCATTCATTCTCAATTACCCCCCACCAAACTCACCACATGCTTTGTGGGTCTGTGAAAAATCAATGGGCTCAGGGGAAGCGAGAGAGGTGCTGTAATTTTACCTGCTGGTGTTGCTGTTGGACTAGGCTTCTTTAGAAATATTAGTGATGCATACACTTCTTAATTATATATTTTATAATACTGCCATTGTTTTATTTTTGCACAACAAATTTTATTCTCATCAAATATCTTAAGGAAGCACTGACTCCCTTGCCCCTGTAATAGATATATGTAGATGTAAAAACAGCAGGTCATGCTCAAGAAAGCTGCATTTATTAGATCAAAAATACTGGAGAAAACAGTTACATTAATGCATTTAGCAGACACTTTTATCCAAAGCAACTTACAGTGCATTCAGGTTTTTATTTTTACCAGTATGAGTGTTCCCTGGGAATTGAACCCACAACCTTTTGCACTGCTAATGCAATGCTCTACAACTAAGCCACAGGAACTCAGTTAGACAGTTATATTGCAAAATAATAAATCACTGTTTTTATGGCAAAGCAGAACTCTCAGTAACCATTACTCCAGTTTTCAATGTCACATGATCCTTTAGAAATCATTCAAATATTTTTATTTGGTGCTAAGAGACTTTTCTTATTATTTTTAAAAACATCTGTGTTGCTTAATATTTTTGTGGAAACATTAATAGTATTTATATTTAGGATTCTTTAATGCTAATTTAAAAGAACAACATTTATTAGATTTTTTTGTAACAATATAAAAGTCAAAGCATAATATAATTTCTCAAAAAAAAAAAAACTTTTAAACAGTATATTGTGTAATAAATGTATTGTCAAAAACTGATTGTCAAACTGTATAGTATGTTCCAAGTTAATGTGAACTATATGGACACTATGAGTTAAATGGTGTGACCTTGAGGAGAACTAAAAACACATTTTCAGAGCAAAAACACCAAGATTTATTTCTGAGTCACCACTTGGTCTGATATATGTATATATATTTGGTGTCACTGTACTTACCTTACATGTATGCATGGCTAATGTTACCTTGGCAGTCGATTATCTGAATAGTTAAATCAGCAGCTGTAAATCATCACTTCAATTTAAAAAGTGATAAATAAATTCCATTTTTAAATTCATTATTTCTAAATGAACATAATAAACTAGAAAGGCAAAATGAGGCACCCCCGCTGAGACACTTCGGTCTCTCCTGACTGTGCCCATGTCTGAATCATGTTATTGTCTGCATCCGGTAATTGGCAGAACTGGCAGAAACACATACATGCACGTTGTAATTATGGTAATGATCTTGCCAGTTCTTCTGACATTTGCCTTCTTTGCCAAAGTGCTTTTCATCTTGCAGTAGTGAATAGCAGAAAAGAGTTAAGTTAAAGAGTAAAGTTAGACGATTTCTCCCTCCTCAGGGAAAATTGCCTCAGTCTTTGAACTGTTTCCCAGGCTGTCGCTTAGTTCTCATGCTGTGTTTATTAAGAGCCTGACAGTTTTTAACATCACTTTTACTCACCCCAATGGCTGTCAGAATGGGGACCTGGTAGATCCATTTGATGTTTCCTGCACTCAGCTCCCAGCATCTGCACAGATTAAAGACAGATCGAATGATAAATTATCCAGCACACATGGATTATGATTCAGGAGATATTTAAAAGGCACAGACCGAGACAGTGGCTGAGAGGCAGATAAGTTTCCAGTCCCAGAGGCAGTGCTAACACAGTAATGATCTACTGTACTTCACTGTGCATTCTGTATAGATCAAAAGGACCTAGTTTAGTCTCTCTCTTTCCTTGAAGTCACTGACCCACTCCTTTGCTTTATAAAATGGTGCTTTATAAAACTCATTTCCATTTGTTTACCACCAATTTGTTTCGCATTCATAATCCCATTACAAATGTTTACTATGATGTGCAGCTGAATGGATAATCTGTGGTGCAGAGGATATCCATAAATAGGATATACTGCAAAGGAAGCAGAATGCATGCAGTCTGGAGAAAAAAACTAGAGTCATAATGAAAATTCTTTATTAATTACCTCAGAATTATGAATTGATTTTTTATTTATCCTCTATTACTAAATAAGGGTACTGCAGGCAGTGTAGTAGTCCACACAGTCATGTGATAGTTCACACTACTTTCACATAAAGGAACAAATGAAAGAGTGCTGTTGTTTCTGTCACATGAAATCTGACAAGGATGCAATAAAATTAGCCTGTGTCACTGCTTTTTACATAACAAGAGTAAATAAAACAAGCTTCACAGCAGAAAGACATCAACAATATTTGTGTACAAGGCAACACTTAAACCAAAAATGATGTGAAAAAACAAAATCTGAATATTCAGACCAGATGGTTATAAATCTGAAAAACAACAGCAACAACATATGAGTATCCTGAAGCGATATGCCACAGAATGCAGTACGTTACAGTGATTTACTGTGAAAAAATGAAAAAAAAAAAAAAAAACATGTACAACAAATAAACTTATTGATTTATTTTTTTATTTATTTTTTTACAAAAGAGTGCAAACACTGAGATGTTTTAAAAAAATCTATAATATTCTTTAGAGGTTTAATTCATTTCTGAGAAGCGGTTCTTACTGTTTCAATTAACACCTATTTTCTACAGTGTCTTTAGAGATGTTTTATTAAAAAATATGTATAGGTCATATTTCAGAATAAATGCTGTACACACATATTGAGATGAATGTGGAATATCAAACACCCAGACAACATTCATATTTACTCATTTGGCAGCCGGAGTGAGTTATAATGTATTCATAGGTTATATCAGCATGTGTATTTCCTGGGAATCAATCTCATGACCTCAGCACTGATCACGCTACCAGAATGCAAATCAGATCTGCTTGATGATTCATGTAATCTTCTTCACATTTGCTTTTCAGAGTGTTATATCTCATGGTCTTGCAGAAAGCCATTAACCCACCATCACTCACAACTGACAAATGTCAGGAGACTGACAGCTCACTTTTCACCTTCTCTAAATCAATGTTTTGTTTGCTTTTACTCAAGTGGAATAAGAGATCAACTAGATGTCAGAGTAAAGCTATTTTTATCTTTAATAACAAAGGATGTTAATTCAAAAGAAATTAAACATTTCAACAGTCTAATTAATTTTCAAATGATTCAGTTACTTAATTATTGTTCTTGTTTTTTTGTTTTCTGACACAATCTTAATTTAATGTATGTTAGTTTAGATTAAATTATTTATATAGAAAAAATAATTTATAATTATAATTTATAATTTATAATAAAAAATATTTATTTATATAGCTGAAAAAAATAAATTGTTTGTTTTCAAAAAAATACATATGGTACTTAAACTGCATTTGACAAAAAGAAACAGAATTCTAAGTATTTTCATAACTCAGAAAATTATTTTATCGGGTAGGGTTAGGGTAGATGTATGGAGGGCTTTATTGTGCCAATAAGGTGGCATCCATTTAATAATTTGATTAAAATTATAATTAACACTCAATACCTTATTATTGCGTACTGTTTTATAATGCACTATAATACTGAGATGCAGATTATTTGCAACATGTAGCAGAATTTTTTTTAACAGTGTAAACAGTATCTATAGCTATTGCAGCTTAGTGTAAATGGCATATCGTTAAAAATATCGCTAAGAAAATATGTTATTTTCACTGTAAATAACCACTGTAAAGTTATTGTAAGAGGCCCAAGTCATCTCAACCAATCGTAATTTTTTAACCTAACCGTTTTTTTCCCTTTACTTCTCAGCCTTACTTTTCTCCAATGCAATGTACTTACAATACAATGTAATGCAATGTAAAACAATTAGCATAGCCATCCAAACACAAAATTATGCATCGTATATACACGTGTGTGTGTTTGCTGTATACATGGACTATCCTGAATTACTTTATTTATCTTGACTTTCATGTGCATCTGAAAAATAAATTAATTGCAGTGTATTTACACTAAATATTTATAAATATGACACTTTAGTGCTCCTGGATATTTTAAAGAATTGGTGAGTTGTGTTGTATTGTAACTATTGAGTTTTTCTGCACATTGTTTCGAGGAAATGATTTGCATGATTTGTAATTTGTATGAAATGAATGTAAACATACAATCCGTTTAGGACAATTACGAAGTGTTCCGATCACTGTGTTAACTGTTTTGAGAATGGTGACCTGAGTTTGGAAAAATGTGTCAAATTGATTGAGAAAAAGTGTAAATGAGGCTTTTTTTTCTGCTGTGATCTAAAAAGCATTTTGCTGTGCTTAATGTGTTCTTTACTCATTTCTTATTTTCAGATGGGTCTTTTAATAGTCTTGTAAACAGCCTCTATTGTTGTCTTATTAATAAATTCTCCTTGTGCTACTTAGGGGTAACAATATTGTTTCCTTAATTTCTGAGAACATTTGTTCTGAAAAGAATAAAAAAATATAAACTAATTTGTGATGTTTCCTAATATTGCAAAAGGTTAACTGATGTCATGTGACACCTGTATGTGACCCTCTTGAAACGTATTATGCAGTGTGACTTTTAGTTTAAGATACACTAAAGATCAAGATAAAGATACTATTTGTGTTCAGTTAAAGTAGGCCTTCTTAACAACACTAGTAAAAAAAAAAGACTACAGCTATAACACAAAACCTTATATTGATAAAGTACGCTCCCCTTGAAAAGCAGTAAGTTGTAGCTTGAAGACATTTACTTTTATACCATAAGCTGCAAGAATGCAAGTTGTGCTGTCGAGGGAGTAAGACAATGACATTCAGCGAGTGTTTGAAAATAAAACTGGGGAAGATGACGCCTCAGGCATGGTACATCATCACTGTGAGTTGAAAACACCACTTCATTAAGACGATCTGTTGATAAACAGCTTGAACACTCCAGTGGCGTTTTAACATAAGAACACAAACATTTACAGATCCAAGACAAACACTGACTCATCTAATTCATTTCTAACTAGCACTAGCTCTGCGTTGCCACATCATCAATGATAATTCACATTTGAACTATACAAACTAAACATAAAGTACTAAACAATATGCTGACAATTTTAACACACTTATTATTTTCCTTGTTCAGTGTTAGCAGACAATCTATGTGCCCACTTTTTATTCACTTTTCTGTATAGTAAAAAAAAAGTACTTTGCAGCATTAAATTGTTTAATCTTCTTTGTAACCAGGGCTGTTTTTTTACACACATATATATTATATATACACACACACATGCATATATACATACGCACACATATACATATAAGTATATAATATAAAAATGCATATTCGCAAGATATTATATGTATGTATGTATATGTATATGTGTGTGTGTGTGTGTGTGTGTGTGTATGTGCATATATATATATATTGTTTTTTTTTTTTTAAAAACTGAAGATCTGAAAAACGTTGCCTGGTCTGATGAATCTTGATTTCTGCTGCGACATTCAGATGGTAGGGTCAGAATTTGGCGTAAAGAACATGAGAGCATGGATCCATCCTGCCTTGTCTCAACGATTCAGACTGGTGGTGGTGTGATGGTGGGGGGGTGGGGGTCTGCAGCAACTGCTTGATGCTATTATGTCAATATGGACCAAAATCTCTGAGGAAGGTCTCCATCAACTTGTTGAATCTATGTCACGAAGAATTAATGCAGGTCTGTAGGCTAAAGGGGGTCCTACCCGGTACTAGCAAGGTGTACCTAATAAAGTGGCCCGTAAGTGTGTATATATATATATGTGTGTATGTGTGTGTGTGTGTGTGTGTGTGTGTGTTTGTGTGTATATATATGTATATTAGGGGTGTAGCGGTACATGTATTCGTACCGGACCGTTTCGGTACAGGGCTTTCGGTACGGTGCACGTGTGTACCGAATGACCGAATGCAATATTTTGTTTGCGGAGCATATACATTTTTGTGTTTCCAAACGAACATATTAAGTGGCGGAAGTCTTCGCGTTCAGTGGAAATCCCGCCCTGCAGCTGATTCTAAGGCCGGTGAAACACTGGCTGCGTGGCGTGAGCGTGGCGTTTCTGCTGTTTGTCAGTTGCGTGACACCAGCTTCGCGTTTTCTGTGTCTTTACACACCAGAATCGTGCCTGACGCGGTGCTGGTGCGCTGCTGCGCTGCTGCTACTGTAGGTGACAAAGAGGGAGACCACCGAGGCACCGACAGACCAGGATCTTTTCTTCACTACAACAATATTTATACTTCATGTTGAGCATAAATATAAAGCCTACTGATAAAGGACACCGTCAACAGTATTGACGGTGTTTGACAGGTGCAATATGCCAGTGTGTCCCCGGCCTAAGGTTTTCAAAAGGCATCACGCAAGTGTGAACATCACTACAACTAGGAAAAAAAACGATTGTAATTCAAACGCAGCTCCCGTCGGCATTTAAACAGACCTTTGCTCTTAATTCCGATCGGTCCAACGCAATAACGAAATCTGAGCAGGTCTCAAAACTGAAACTGTTCATGCTGCACTTTACACTTTGGAAAAGTTATATATATTTTTTAAATATGAGCAGGCCTACAAGCTGGAATTGGTAATGCTGCACTGTAATCATAGTTATTTATTTATATTTTTCATTATATTTTATTATATGATATTGGTTTGAGACTGAGAGTATTTTATTTAGTGGAGAACTTTGCAGCAGTATTTTATTTCTTAATCTTTTTTTATTTTATATATATTTTATTAAAAAGTATTTCAAAAAAGTGTAAACAAATTGTTAAAAAAAGTTTATAGTAATAAACAACCTGCAGTTTAATGTTTGCATTTCTTTCCCTTACTGTACCGAAAATGAACCGAACCGTGACTTTTAAACCGAGGTACGTACCGAACCGTGATTTTTGCATACCGTTACACCCCTAATATATATATATATATATATATATATATATTTATATACACACACACATACATGCGCGCGCACACACACACACACACACATACATATAAATATGATAAAAATGCTAAAATAGACATAATCTATCTCAGCCTTATTACCAAGATCACCATTATGTATATTTACCCATAACATCTTTCACAAACACTACCATATACGCCCCTATATTCAATTCTACAAATATGATTAGGACATGAGGTCAAGTCTTAGGTCCTGTTTACACTGGTGCGTTTTCGTTTTAAAAGGCATAACTTTTGCTACGTTTACGCCTATTGTTTACACTACTCTGCGTTTTCCACCTTGTATTTGTTTTGGCATGACTCCCAATCAACATTTTCGGCCACCTTGTAATCATTAGTTACTTTGAGTAACAATTCCACCTTATCATCTGTCCACACAAAGACATCATTGCTCATTGTTGAACCTGCCTGTGACTAGCAACCAACTTCTTGTTTACACTTTTACGCGCATGCCCAGTGTGCATGAATGGTCACGTGACATGCGTTTTCGGTTATGTAGTGTAGACGGAGTTGGTTTCTGAATGCAGCTGAAACGCCAGTGTAAACGCGGATCGTTTTAATTCTAAAACACTGTTTTAAAATGAAAATGCACTAGTATAAATGGGGCCTAAACACATGAATTTACCTTGCATCTGCCAGCGTTGCCCTGACAACTGCCCAAGCTGCAACAAAAACAGCGGGAACACCTGAAATGAAACAAAGGTGAAAGGTATATTTCAATTAACTGTATTTCATTGAATAGTAAGTGAAAATTATGGTAAAGCTAGTGGTAATTTTATCAATCTAATATCAACACAATTAATATCAAATATACATCTAATGATACTAAACTGAATTTGTGAAGTAATTGGAGAACTGAAACTTCACTGACATCACATCCATTGATATTATGTGGGCTATCCTAACTATAATGCAATGCTGTTTTAGTTTAGTAATTTAGTATGCATTCCATAAACCACAATAAATGGCATGAATAAAAGCTAACATTAATTAATGGATGTTAAAATGTCTATTTAAGGAGGCATTGAAGCATGACTGAAACTTCAACGTCTCCCCAGGGTTTCAAGAGCACCTGCAGAGATTTGCACTCATAGATGGATATCATGTGGAGTAATCTCAATAAAAAATACAGCTTTTTTACTTATTGCCAATGGAGTGTTTTACATTCCAAACACTGGTCAGGAAGCGCATCTGTTCTGTCTGGTACATCGGAAACTTGATTGAATATTTCAGTTTGGCAGAATGTCAAATGTATTTATTTATTTTACTTTCAATAGTTTCATAAATTAGCTAAAAAAAAAATGTTTTGATTCTGATCATGGTTTTTATATGCCCATCCTTACACAGCCTGGTAAACAAAATCAAGTTCAAATCTTTAGCTGACAGGACTACAGGGACAGTGTATCATATATTTAATTTATATTTATATAAATATTTTATATATATATAAATATTTTATATATATATATATATATATATATATATATATATATATATAGTTCAGTTCAGTTTTATTGTCATATGCATATTCGTACAGAGTACCACAGCAATGAAATACAATGTGCCTTAGCACTCTCTCAGCACCAGTCAATAAATAAGATAGAATAGAATAGAATAAAAATACATTTAAAAACATACGCTCAAACCTCAGCCCTCCTTCCTCTTACACTATCGTTCAGTAGCCTTACAGCCTGTGGATAAAAACTGTCCCTAAAACGTGACGTACGTGTTGGGATGCTCTGCCAACGTCTCCCTGATGGGAGTTGGGAGAAGAGACTATGTGCCGGATGACTGACATCCTGTATAATACTCAGTGCCTTCCCAGTGCTGCGTTTCCAATAAATATCCTGTAGTGATTCCAATGGAAACCCAATAATTTTTGATGCAGTTTTAACCACCTTTGTCAGAAGATTCAATTCACTTGAAGTAGCCCTTCCAAACCACACTGCAATATTACCTGTCAGTATACTCTCAATTGTACAACGGTAATTTTTTTTTAAAAATATTTAGTGACATACCATATTTCTTAAGACACCTCAAGAAGTAAAGCCTCTGGTGTGCCTTCTTAATGGCACAGGTGATGTGGAAAGACCATGAAAGGGAGTCTGAAATATGAATGCCTAAAAACTTAAAAGTATTAACAATTTCAACTGCAGAGTTATTGATGTAGACAGGTGTATGTGTGGGTTTATTTCTTCTAAAATCTATGATGACCTCCTTAGTTTTCCCCACATTCAGGGACAGATTATTTCTTCAGCACCACATGATCAAATAACTCACCTCATCCCTATATGCAGTTTCATTATTGCTGTCAATAAGTCCTACCACTGTAGTATCGTCTGCAAATTTCACAATACTATTTGTGGGATATTTTGCAATACAGTCATAAGTATACAGACTATATAATAAAGGACTAAGACAGCAGCCTTGAGGTGCTCCAGTATTTAACACTATTGGGGCTGAGTATGTAGTGCCTACTCTAACTGTCTTAGAACGGCCCGTTAAAAAGTCCTGTATCCACCTGCAGATGGAAGTACGGAGGCCCAGGTCTAACAGCTTAGGTATTAAAATGGAAGGTCTGATGGTATTGAAGGCACTGCTATAATCAACAAACAGCATCCTGACACACGTATCCCTACCCTCTAGATGTTGAAGTGCAGAATGTAAAACCAATGATACAGCATCGTTCACAACTCTATTTGATCTATATGCCAATAGTAATGGATCAGTGAAGACAGGAATGCAGTTGTTAATATATGATTTCACAAGCAGTTCAAAGCACTTCATTATCACAGAAGTCAAGGCTACAGGTCTAAAATCATTCATACAGGTGGCAGTTGTTTTCTTAGGCACAGGAATTATTATTGATTTTTTTAAAACAATTCGGAACCATACAAAAAGAGAGTGACAGGTTAAAGATATCAGTAAAAACAGATGCAAGTTGACTACAACATGTCCTTAAGACATGCGGAGTAATGCCATCAGGCCCAGCAGCCTTCCCAATTTTCACAGCTTTAAAAACTTTACAAGTATCGGCAACTGAGACCTGATATGCTTGACTGCCAAGGGTAACCCCATCGGGAGATGATATGTCTGTGTGTGTGTTCCCATATGAAGGTACTTTAACATGCACATCCCCAGTTGGAGATGTTGCCCGCGTCAATGCCTCAGCAGCGCATTCAAAACGAGCATAAAAGTTGTTCAAGTCATTTGGGAAAGAAGCAGAGCTTGTTATGACGCCGCTAGGTTTGGCCTTATAGCTGGTGACCACTTGTAGGCCTTGCCAAACACGCCTAGAGTCCCCTTCAGAACAATATCGCTCTGTCTTCTCCCGATGTAGTTTTTTTAGCAGATTTAATTGCATTCCTAAGCTCGTATCTCGCGATCTTGTAATGAGCATCATCCCCGGATTTAAAAGCAACTGTCCTCTCATGCAATTTCGCGCGAACATTTTTGTTTACCCACGGTTTTTCATTAGGGTAAACACAGAAAGTACATATATATATATATATATATATTTTACCTCTCCTTGAACTGTCACCTTATCGTGGTGGAGAGGTTTGAGTACCCGAATGATCCTGGGAGCTATGTTGTCTGGGGCTATATGCTCCTGGTAGGGTCTCCCAAGGCAAACAGGTCCTTGGTGACGGGCCAGACTAAGAACAGTTCACAAACCCCTCATGTTAACATTTACATCAAGGACCGAGACGTCGCCCGGCATGGCGCAGCCGGGGCCCCACCCTGGAGCCAGGCCCAGGGTTGGGGCTCATATGCGAGCGCCTGGTGGCCGGGCCTTCCCCCATGGGGCCCGGCCGGGCTCAGCCCGAAGAAGTGACGTGGGGCCGCCCTCCTGTGGGCTCACCACCTGCAGGGAGGGAGCGTAAGGGGCCGGTGCATAGTGGATCGGGCGACAGTTGAAGGCGAGACCCCTGACGACCCGATCTCTGGACACGGAATCTGGCTTTAGGGACGTGGAATGTCACCTCGTTGGCGGGGAAGGAGCCTGAGCTTTTGCGGGAGGTCGAGAGGTACCTACTAGAGATAGTCGGGCTCACCTCCACGCACAGCTTGGGCTCTGGAACCACACTTCTTGAGAGAGGCTGGACTCTCTACCACTCTGGAGTTGCCCATGGTGAGAGGTGGAGGGCTGGAGTGGGTTTGCTTATAGCCCCCCAGCTCAGCCGCCATGTGTTGGAGTTCACCCCAGTGAACGAGAGGGTCGCTTCCCTGCGCCTTCGAGTCGGGAATAGGTCTCTCACTGTCGTTTTCTCCTCTTGGAGTCTCTGGGAGGGGTGCTGGAAAGTGCTCCGACTGGAGACTCCGTCGTTCTACTGGGGGACTTCAACGCTCACGTGGGCAGTGACAGTGACACCTTGAGGGGCGTGATTGGGAGGAAAGGCCCCCCTGACCTGAACCCGAGCGGTGTTCTGTTATTGGATTTCTGTGCTAACCGCGGTTTGTCCATAACGAACACCATGTTGAAGCATAAGGGTGTCCATCAGTGCACATGGCACCAGGACACCCTAGGCCGGAGGTCGATGATTGTGGATCGACTTTGTGGTCATGTCATCAGACCTTCGGCCATATGTCTTGGACACTCGGGTGAAGAGAGGAGCGGAGCTGTCAACTGATCACCACCTGGTGGTGAGTTGGATCCGATGGCGAGGGAGGAAGCTGGACAGACTCGGCAGACCCAAGCGTACTGTGAGGGTCTGTTGGGAACGTTTGGCCGAGCCCCCTGTCAGAGAGATCTTCAACAGGCCAAGCGGACTGCAGCCTGGGTAGTCATGGAGGCAAAAAATCGGGCCTGGGAGGAGTTCGGTGAGGCCATGGAGAAAGACTATCGGTTGGCCTCGAAGAGATTCTGGCAAACTGTTCGACGCCTCAGGAGGGGGAAGCAGTGCCCTACCAACACTGTTTACACTGGAGATGGGCACCTGTTGACCTCAACTGGGGATATCGTCGGGTGGTGGAAGGAATACTTCGAGGATCTCCTCAATCCCACCGACTTGTGTTCCATTGAGGAAGCAGTGGCTGGGGACTCGGAGGAGGACTCGTCCATCACCCGGGCTGAAGTCATCGAGGTAGTTAAAAAGCTCCTCAGTGGCAAGGCACCGGGGGTGGATGAGATCCGCCCCGAGTACCTCAAGTCTCTGGATGTTGTGGGGCTGTCTTGGCTGACACGCCTCTGCAACATCGCATGGCGGTTAGGGGACATTACCTCTGGACTGGCAGACCGGGGTGGTGGTCCCTCTTTTCAAGAAGGGGGACCCGAGAGTGTGTTCCAACTATAGGGGGATCACACTTCTCAGCCTCCCCGGGAAAGTCTATGCTAGGGTACTGGAGAGGAGAATTCGGCCGATAGTGGAACCTCGGATTCAGGAGGAACAGTGTGGTTTTCGTCCCGGTCATGGAACACTGGACCAGCTCTATACCCTTTCCAGGGTGCTGGAGGGTTCATGGGAGTTTGCCCAACCAGTCCACATGTGTTTTGTGGATTTGGAGAAGGCATTCGACTGTGTTCCTCGCGACATCCTGTGGAGGGTGCTCTGGGAGTATGGGGTCGGCGGCCCCCTGCTTAGGGCTGTTCGGTCCCTGTACGACCGGAGCAAGAGCTTGGTTTGCATTGCCGGCAGTAAGTCAGACCTGTCTAAATCAGCACCTCCAAGTCCGAGGCCATGGTTCTCAGTCGGACAAGGGAGGATTGCCCACTTCAGGTTGGTGGAGAGTTCCTGCCTCAAGTGGAGGAGTTCAGGTATCTTGGGGTCTTGTTCACGAGTAAGGGAAGGATGGAACGTGAGATTGACAGACGGATCGGTGCAGCTTCTGCAGTAATGCAGTCGCTGTACCGGTCTGTCGTGGTGAAGAAGGAGCTGAGCTGTAAGGCAAAGCTCTCGATTTACCAGTCAATCTACGTTCCTACTCTCACCTATGGTCATGAGCTGTGGGTCATGACTGAAAGGACAAGATCCCGGATACAGGCGGCCGAAATGAGCTTTCTCTGTCGGGTGGCTGGGCGCTCCCTTAGAGATAGGGTGAGAAGCTCGGTCACTCGGGAGGAGCTCAGAGTAGACCGGTTGCTCCTCCACATCGAGAGGAGCCAGCTGAGGTGGCTCGGGCATCTATTTCGGATGCCTCCTGGACGCCTTCCCAGGGAGATGTTCCAGGCACGTCTCACCGGGAGGAGGCCCCGGGGAAGACCTAGGACACGCTGGAGGGACTATGTCTCCCGGCTGGCCTGGGAACGCCTCGGGGTCCCCCCGGAAGAGCTGGAAGATGTGGCTAGGGAGAGGGAAGTCTGCTTAGACTGTTGCCCCCGCGACCCGGCCCCGGATAAGCGGAAGATGATGGATGGATAAATATTTTATTTTATATATATATATATATATATATATATATATATAATAAAGAGTAAATAAGAAAAAATAATACATATACATATATATATATATATATATATATATATATATATATATATATATATATATATATATATATATGTATATGTATTATTTTTTCTTATTACATATATATATATATATATATATGTAATCTTTAATAGTTATTTTTTTCTGCACATTAATTACTCAATTCATTTAAAATTGATAAACTAAGATAAGACAGATTATCATTTATTCACCTCAACTTGACTGAATCATTATGTTCTAAAATAAAGTTAAGACCAAAAGAGAAACCTTGTTCCCACAGACACTGGGATGCTGAAATGCAAACCATAATAATACTAAAATTTCACTTTTAATATTTCTCTGCTTTTGGAAAACCCATAATGATGGTATTATTCAACAAATTTTAATATTAATTCATTTTAACCATGCATATTTAATCTTGAGTGGCTCAGCCACTAAATGAAAAATCTTGCTTCCTGTTGAGAAGATGCATGGTATAACCTCAGAAAAACCATGAACACATCATGCATATCAAGAAGCAAAACTGCCTGGTTCTGAGGGTAAGCGTGTCAGTCGAGGGTGCCCTCCTCTCAGACACCAGTTCCCATGGCGATGATAGGGTAACTGTGGGAGTCTGGGATTATCTCGCTGAAATAATGTGTGCCCTGACTCATACTACATTCTCTTCATGATACCACCGAAGGAATGGAGCTCATTTCATGTCCTTCAACTGGAACACATGCTGTTTTGGATCTGATCTGCTAGCATGAAAATCTATTTGTCATTAAGACATTTTCCTATAATTTCGTGAAATAGGTGAGAAGTCAGTCTATGTATGAATATCCCACTGTCACAGAATTTGTACTTTCATCTATTGAATCAATTTGTAAAGGTACAGTCCACCGAAAATTAAAATTCTATTCTAATTGTTTATTCCTGTTGTTTCAATGATTTTCTTCCCCCTGTGCAACACAAAATAAAATATTTTGAAGTATATTTATGCAGTTCTTAAAAAAAAAGAAAAAAAAAGTCTCACGCTCTAAAAAGGCAAATAAAAGCAACATAAAAGTACTTCATACAACTTATGCAATATACACCAAGTGTTCTAAACACATATGTTGATTTAACTGTTAGAAGTGTAAAGATGCATCAATATTACATATATTCAGCAGCATACAATATATTTTAATATTAATATGATCAATAATACAAATTTTAGTTTTTAAATCCAAATAAAATGGACATTCCTTATTCCAAATTCAACTGTGATATTGCAGATTTAAACATCTTTTGTCTTTTTTTTTGTCAGCATTCTGTGATGGTATTGGAGAGAGAGAGAGAGGACTCAAATGCGAGTGCAATGATAACTGTTCTTTAATGAAACAAAGTCTGGCCACAGGTATTCCAACAAAAGCAGGGGAAAAATAGACCAACAGAAGATGACCCGTAGGCTGGGTAGCGTAAATGAACTGAGAAGACCTCTGTGGCAGGGGTGGCCAGCGGGCTGGCGAGACGGAGGTTCTTGACACTAACGAAGGAGCAGGCAGTCGGTGCTCACAGAGCAGGGGAAGCCGAAGCAGCTCTCAGCAGGTAAGGTTCTGTGGGTGCAAATGGTGGGCACAGAGTAATTCCAGCAGTGGTAGTGAACTACAAGCAAAACCCAGACTCGATAGGACAGGACAGGACAAAACTAACGTGAAGACGACAATGGTCGATACTCATCAGTGACATCAAACAATCTGACAACGAGACAGGGAAAAGAGAGGGTAGAAGTAGCCAAGATAATGAGACAGGATGAGGAACAGGTGGAGGGAAACGAGCATAATGGAAAGTGGAAACAGCTGTCAGTAAAGAAACGGAGAGTGATCAGAAAAGGGGAAGAGAGTTACCAGCAGAGGGAGACAGAGAAAGAGACAAGATCATGACAGGATCATGACAGTACCCTCCTGGCGCTCCAGCGGAGGAACTCTGGCGAGTCCGGAGGAAATCATCAATGAGCGAGGGGTCTAGGATGCCCTTGGGAGAAACCCAGCTTCTCTCCTCAGGACCATACCCCTCCCAATCGACCAAATATTGGTGCCCACGCCCCCGACGGCGCATGTCCATGATCTTGCGGACAGTGTAAACCGGGGAGCCTTCAATACGAACGGCGGAGAAAGACGCGGGAGGTGGGGAGCGGGAGACCGGCTTAATGCAAGAAACGTGAAACACAGGGTGAACACGACGAAGATTAGGTGGCAAACGAAGTTTGACGGCGACAGGATTAATGATCTTGATGATGCGGAATGGTCCGATAAAGCGGGGAGCCAGTTTACGAGAATCAGATTGGAGAGGTAAATTGGAAGTGGATAGCCATACTCTCTGACCAGAAATATAACGAGGGCTCTTGACACGCGATGTATTGGCAGCGACACACATGCGTCCTCTCGAACGGCATAGGGCAGATCTAACCCTCCTCCAGGTTCGCTTGAAACGACTGATAAATGCTTGAATGGACGGACAGTTAGAATCGGTCTCCTGAGACGAAAATAAAGTAGATTGAAAACCGAGGCAACACTGAAAGGGTAAAAGACCTAAGGTGGAGGTTTGTAGAGAGTTATGAGCATACTCGGCCCAGGGGAGCTGTTCGGCCCAGGACGTAGGGTTGCGAAAGGCTAGACTGCGGAGAATGTGGGCGACAATCTGATTGGCTCGTTCGGCCTGACCGTTAGTCTGGGGGTGAAAACCCGAGGAAAGGCTAGCTGTGGCACCAAGGAGGCGACATAATTCTCTCCAAAACTGCGAAGCGAATTGCGGACCCCTATCAGACACGACGTCGGTGGGCAACCCATGAAACTTGAACACATTATCAACCATAATCTGGGCAGTTTCCTTGGCAGAGGGGAGCTTGGCGAGGGGAATGAAATGAGCCGATTTAGAAAAGCGGTCGACCACGGTCAGAATGACCGTATTACCAGCCGAGGGCGGAAGACCGGTCATAAAGTCGAGGGCTATACGGGACCACGGGCGAGAGGGAACAGGTAGCGGCCGCAGGAGAACAGCAGGTGGGGAATTTCCCGCCTTGGTCTGGGCACAAATAGAGCAGGCGGCGATAAAACGACGCGTATCACGGTCTAAGGTCGACCACCAGAAACACTGACGAATAAATGCGATAGTGCCCCAGGCCCCGGACACCGGGATGAGCAGTTAATTTGGAGGAATGAGCTCACTGAAGCACAGCTAAGCGTGTGGGCACCGGGACAAAGAGGCTGCCCCTAGGGCAGTTACGGGAAGTGTTGACGTGAGAGAGAGCGCACCTAACCTGTCTCTCGATTCCCCAAACTGTAGCACCCACCACCCGACCGGGAGGAATAATCTCCTCTCGGGGGGTGCTGGCAGCTGAGGAATCGAAAAGACGGGACAACGCGTCCGGCTTACCATTCTTAGAGCCCGGGCGGTATGAAATGACAAAATCGAAACGCGTAAAAAAAGAGCCCAACGAGCTTGACGCGAGTTCAATCTTTTGGTGGAACGGATATATTCTAAATTGCGATGGTCAGTCCAAACAATAAAAGGGACAGTAGAACCCTCTAACCACTGTCGCCACTCACCCAATACCAGGCGGATGGCGAGCAGTTTGCGATTACCGACATCATAATTACGTCCTGCGGGAGAGAGACGGTGGGAAAAGTATGCGCAGGGGTGTATCTTGCCATCAGATGCTGACCGCTGGGAAAGGACGGCTCCCACCCCTACCTCGGAGGCGTCAACCTCAACGATAAACTGTCTCAAGCTATCCGGAGTGAGAAGGATAGGCACGGAAGTAAAAAGAGTCTTCAGATGGTCAAAAGCCACCTGCGCAGACCCGAACCATCTGAAACTGGATTTAACAGAGGATAGAGCGGTAAGTTAAAATTTCACCTGGCTGAAATTGCGTATAAAGCGATGCTAGAAATTAGCAAACCCGAGAAAGCGTTGTAGCGAAACGCGAGAGTCAGGGACGGGCCAGTCGACCACGGCCTGGACCTTAGCGGGGTCCATACTTATCCCCTCTGCTGAGATAACGGAGCCCAGAAACGTTATGGAAGATGCATGAAAGGAGCACTTCTCGGCCTTGACAAAAAGTCGATTCTCAAGCAAACGTTGGAGGACGCGGCGAACATGCTGCACATGAATCTGGAGAGCGGGCGAAAAAATCTAAATATCATTGAGATAGACAAAAACGAATAAATTGAGCATATCTCGAAAGACGTCATTGATTAGTGCCTGAAAGACAGCAGGGGCGTTAACCAATCCGAAGGGAAGAACCCTATACTCGAAGTGCCCGAGGGGTGTGATAAAGGCGGTCTTCCATTCGTCCCCCTCCTGAATGCGCACAAGATGATAAGCGTTGCGGAGGTCGAGTTTGGTAAAGACCCTTGCCCCCTGCAGGATCTCAAAAGCTGAGGACATCAGTGGCAGGGGATAATGATTCTTAACGGTGATGTCATTCAGCCCCCGATAATCTATGCAGGGACGCAAAGAGCCGTTTTTCTTTTTGACAAAAAAAAACCCAGCACCGGCGGGAGACGAGGACGTCTTATTACTTTAATTAAAAATAATAATATTAAAAAGGACGTCGTATTATTTTAATTAAAAATAATTCTCTAATGCCTCCCGTTCAGGAGCCGAAAGAGAATAGAGCCTACCCCGTGGAGGCGTGGTACCCGGGAGAAGATCAATGGCGCAGTCATACGGGCAGTGGGGCGGAAGAGACATGGCTCGGGAACGACTAAAAACCCCTCGCAAATCGTGATACTCCTCCGGTACTCCCGTCAGATCTCCAGCCTCCTCCTGAAAAACAGAAACAGAAGACACAGGGGGAACAGCAGAGACTAAACACTCAACATGACATGACAATTTCCAAGACAAAATAGACCCCTTAGTCCAGTCAATGTGAGGATTATGGTGTTCTAGGCAAGGATGGCCCAGCACTACGGGAGTAAAAGGAGACTGAAAAATAAAAAAAGATATTGTCTCTTTGTGGTTACCAGAAATGGTCAGAGTCTGGGAATCGTCTCTTTCTGTACCCTAGGTAGGGAACTGCCATCAAGGGCAAATAGAGGGGTGGAGTCTCTTAGATGTGTGAGAGGAATACCTTGTTGGAGCGCCCACTCCTCATCCACAAAGTTCCCCACGGCCCCAGAGTCGATCAAGGCGTTGCAGAAAGCTGACGACCCAGCCCACTGGAGGTGTGCTGGAAGTGTCGTACAGGAACTAGAAGGGTCAAAACGCCTCTCCACCCGAATGGCCACGTCGATGAGATCGTCGAGCCGGGTGGGGATCTCGCGGACGAGGACCTCGTCCCAAACCTCAGGAGAAAGCCCCTCCAAAAAACGAGCGACCAACGCGGGTTGGTTCCATCCGCAGGTGGTGGCGAGGGTCCGGAACTCAATGGAGAAATCAGGCACGGAACGCCTCCCCTGCCGAAGTGTGGAAAGCCGTCGGGAAGCCTCCTCACTGTAGGTGGAGCGGTCAAAGACCCGAATCATCTCCTCCTGGAAGCGCGCGAAACTGGAGATGCACTCCGTCTCAGTCTCCCAGTTAGCCGTTCCCCATTCGCGAGCCCGACCATTGAGGAGAGAGAGAACGTAGGCGATCTTGGCTCTCTCCTTAGCATACGTCACGGGCTGTAGTGAGAACACCACCTCACACTGGGTTAGGAAAGAGCAACATTGTGTTGGCTCACCCGAAAAGACCGGAGGATTATTAATCCGTGGCTCCGTCGGAACGGGAGGACCATGAGAGGCGGAAGGCTGGAGGCGCAAACTGTGAACCTGGCAGGAAAGCTCGGACATTTGGGCAGCCAGTGTCTCGACGGCATGTCAGGCAGCGGAGATGTCCTCCTCATGCTTCCCTAGAAGGACAACCTGGTGTTCGACGGCGGTCTAGAACGGGGTGCCACTTGCTGAGTCCATATCTGGTCAGATTGTTCAGTGATGGTATTGGAGAGAGAGAGAGAGAGAGAGAGAGGACTCAAATGCGAGTGCAATGATAACTGTTCTTTAATGAAACAAAGTCTGGCCACAGGTATTCCAACAAAAGCAGGGGAAAAATAGACCAACAGAAGAAGACCCGTAGACTGGGTAGCGTAAATGAACTGAGAAGACCTCTGTGGCAGGGGTGGCCAGCGGGCTGGCGAGGCGGAGGTTCTTGACACTAACGAAGGAGCAGGCGGTTGGTGCTCACAGAGCGGGGGAAGCCGAAGCAGCTCTCAGCAGGTAAGGTTCTGTGGGTGCAAATGGTGAGCACAGAGTAATTCCAGCAGTGGTAGTGAACTACAAGCAAAACCCAGACTCGATAGGACATGACAGGACAAAACTAACGTGAAGACGACAATGGTCGATACTCATCAGTGACATCAAACAATCTGACATAGAGACAGGGAAAAGAGAGGGTAGAAGTAGCCAAGATAATGAGACAGGATGAGGAACAGGTGGAGGGAAACGAGCCTAATGGAAAGTGGAAACAGCTGTCAGTAAAGAAACGGAGAGTGATGGGAAAATGGGAAGAGAGTTACCAGCAGAGGGAGACAGAGAAAGAGACAAGATCATGACAGGATCATGACACATTCAACTATAGTGCAGATTATGGAAACCTCAGGCTCAAACTCCTTTTACATTTACAAAAAAATAAATCATACAGGTTTGGAAAACATGAATGCAGGTAAGACAGACATGTCCTCACTTTCCTGAACTCTTTAAATAATTCCGAGACCACATTTTCCTTTGCCACAATAATTATTGCCTCACACAGCATGGCTTAGTTTCCTTCTCTTAGCAATGGCTTGCTCTATCAAATAAATATGAGCCCTTTATGTAACACCTTCATTGTGCCCTTATTATAGACACTGAAAAGTAAAGTAAATGAAATCAAATTCACAATATGAATCACTTATCCTCTGACCACGAATGATTTCGCCTCATTATGACTATATTAGCCCAATCAATGTGACATGATTGTGTACTACTTTCACAGACTTAACCCGTTGGTCATTAATAAGCCATGCCAAACACATTCACAAGAATGTAGTGAGCAGCCGCTCCTAGAACAGGGAATCTGCATATCAAAGGTGCTTCTATCTCTGCACTTCGAGCAGGAACACATCAAACAGGAATAACAAATAAATAAAGAACACTTCAACTTGAAACCACTTAAGAAAGCAACCTCTCAAAACAAACTGCCGTGAGCTATGGTTGTGCTGTTTCTCAGTGTGGGAGCGGAGAGAAGGGTACGAATACCACTCGCTATGAATAATAGCTGATTGGTTTCCATGTAGACATTTCTCAAAGGAATACATAAGATACTGATTCAATAGGCAGCCATCTCTGAGGTGGGATCTGTGTGTTCAGCAATAGAAAGAAAGCACTGCAACCCTAGATAAACAATACCTTAACAACTGCAGAATATACGTGGGATGGCCACCAGCATCCCCACTGAATTAACTTAACTGCTGGTTTGACTAACATTATGAACTCCATGCAGAGAACAGTTCTGCTGCCAGCAGTTGAGACAGTTGCGCTGTCTTTGTAATAGGATAAGACACTGTTCTGACGAGAAAGGTGATGAAAAAATGGAATGAGACCCTGTTAATATTTATTTCACAAACATCCTTGTATTGTATCACTGTCAAGGTTTAGCTGGCTGAAAAATTGGATATTCAATATTCAGAGCTCATTAAACCTCTCTGTCAATTAAGTAAATTGTGTTTCTGGTGTGGTGTGTATTATTGTGTATTACAATGTGATTACATTTGACAACATGCTATAGATAAGAGTACACAGAGGGAAATATATTTAATATAAATTCTGTTCTGTAAGAATATGAAGAATGGGATCAAAATATTTTTTTATGAAAAATAAATGAATAGTTTTCAGCATTGACACATTAACAAGCTCAAAGGTGACAGTAAAGACATTTATAATGTCACTTAAGATTGCACAACTGCACCATGCACAACTGTTTTCAACAGGAATTATATTGCATCACTGTCTGAGTTTATCTGGCTAAAATATGGGATAATCCAGCATGATCTCACCGCAATTCGTACTTATTTTACAAGGTGGCTAATTGGTATGAATTCGTACGACCTCACTCATACAAATGCATGCAATTTTTGCTAAATCATATGTACAATTCGTAGGAATTTGTATGAATGACCTACACCTAGCCCCGCCCCTAAACCTTCCCATCATTGAGGTCTAGACAAATCATTCAAAATCATCATGTGAGGTTTTACACATTAGCCACCTCGTAAAAAAAATACGTATGAATTGGTCGTAAAATAGCGTTGGATATTCAGGGCTCATTAAACCTCTAATAATAATAAAAAGCTGATCATTTCGTTAAACCATGCTGGGAATTGTCACAATGCATTTTTTTTGTTATATTATGGCCTTTTAATCTAGTTTTTGCATTCACTAGTTTATTAGGAATGCTTGTGCAGTATGATATTATTTTTTAATAGCACTCAAGAGAAAACAAGGTCATGAAAACTGCATGTGCAATAATTACAATACAATTACATTTTTACATTGAGCTTAGCATGTCACACTGCAGAACTTACCATATAGTTTCCAACAGTTAATATACTATATTATTATCCACATAAATAACAAAGTAGAGCCTTAAGTTAATATTTTCTTATTAACATGTCTTTTTTAATACATTATGTGGAGGCATCAGAATGCAGAACAGACAGAACAAACTCTTTATTTTGCCAAACAGATCAAATTTATTTTATAATGAAGTACTGCATTTTTTTTTTGTCAGATAACACATTTATCACCAGCCAATTCTCACATTAATACTATTAGTATTTGCTACACTGATTACAAATTTAGCTATTATTAACACACTGCTGAAACACTGTAAAAGCTTGTTTATCAAAGTTCCACAAAGGAAAATCATTTGATTCTACATAATTCTGCAGATGTACAATATATATTTATGAAGCCACTCATTTCTTTTTAAACCACAGGTTAAAGAAAAGGGCAGAGTGAACATTGCATGGCACGCAAGTGGCTCAATATCTCTGCAGGCTTCTTTTCCTTGGAGTTACTTTCTCCTAGCAGCAGAGAGAGAAGAACTCCACCACTTAATCCAGAAATTGAGGACATAACAAAAGGAACACTAAGTACAGTAATACAAAACAACAACAAAAAACAAGGCAATACTGGACTGAACTGAACTCTCTGTTCAGTTTTTGTCAAGTACAGATCATGATTCGTATGGTCAATTAGAGTGACTTTTTTTTTTGTAGCTATTCTATTTACTTCCTCTCTGCAGTTTCCTTCCTCTATTCATCTCTTCTCAGTATACACCTTTCTTTGTTCCACCAGGGTCCTTATTGTTGGCTCACTATGGGTTTCACAGTCAATTCAGTAAACTGTGTTTCCTGTGTGATGTGTATTATGGTGTATTACAATTTGATTCCATTTTTCAACATGCTACAGATAAGATGCAGAGGGAACTACTGTATATTTAATATAAAAACTATTTTTATAATACACCATAAATATACTAGCTTATCATTAAAAACATTTCGATTCAATATTTTTTTCTTCAAAAAAGATATTAGCAAGGGCACGTTGAATTCATCAAAAGTGAGAGTAAAGTAATGTAAAAGATTTCATATAAATGCTGTTATTGAAATGTGTATGCACAGAGCAATCCAGAAAAGCAAAAGAAAATGTTTACAACATGTGCTGATATATATTTATTACAGTATCTCTCTCAGTCACACAATCTTACACAATAGTCACTATATAATAGCAGCCAGCTATAGGCAGTCAAAAATGAAAATATGAATGGGAAAATGATTGGCCTTGTTCTTTGAGGAGAGTACAATTACATGTCATATCAGTGAACAAGACCAGATACCTGGCAGAAAGGAAAAAACACCAGCAGCAGCATTTCATTTCTCTAGAAATGTTACAAACCCAACGGAAGCATCAATATTCACAAATTGCCTTTTCCAGGACAATCACTACCATGATATACTCACCCCACCCGATCAAAGTGAAGCCCCACAGGTACTTAGAGTCAGACAAGAAGGCCATGAAGATGAGACTGTGCAGGTACAAGCCCTCCACCAGGATCCAGTAGTAGTTTGTAGCCAGGAAATAGATGAATAGCAAGACAGTCACTTTACAACCCATCTAAAAGTTAAGACCAGATCAAAAAAGTCAACACTCATATCACAACATGGCAGTTTTGATTAAACAGTTAAACACATAGTGGCTGGGGAGCAATACTTTTGCTGTGACAAACATATTTCCCAATCTCAGTTGGAGGCCACCAAGATAAACAATCTTCTATTGAGATGCCTTAGTTCAGACTGACATATAACAGAAGAGCAAAACAATATGCTTTTGTATAGTTTCCTGATTTGGTACAATTAATAAATCACATGGGGTTCTTTAGATCTTTAGATCAAACCAGAAACTCTCTTAAATACTCGCATTTGTTTAAACACACTGCATGTACATGATCACGCTGATTCAAAGACAAAAATGTTTTGTTTAAATAAAGTGATATCTTACCCAAACAATGAAAATTCTGTTTACTCACCCTTTAAATTATTCTAAACCTGTATGACCTTCTGTGGAACATAAAAGAAGATTTTTACAAAAAATGTTTCACCTTTTGAAAATCAAAGTAGAATTGGACCCCACTGACTTTCACTGTATGGACCAAAAAAATCTTCTTCTGTGCTCCACATATGAAAGAAAAGGAGAACTGTCACCTTTATTATATGTCACCTCTGTTATATTCTACAAAAGTGCCCAAGTCATGAATACTCTTTTAGAATAATTAGCTCACTTTTTTTTTTTTTTTAAATGACACATTGTCAGTGTGAAACGACAGGAACAGTCTTTAGGACAGTGGAAGTGTGACTAAATGACAACCTTTCACTACAGTCAGCTGAGTGGCTGTATTCTATAGCAGGAGAGCTGCACTTTAATGAAGCTATTAGCTCACTACTATGACAGATGTGTGTGGTTAATGGCCTTAAAGCATTTCCAAACCAATGAACTGAATTAAAAGGGATTTCACATCCCACATCAAAACATTATCAAAGCTTACTTAGGATGGCTATTTCTCTCTTTATTATCAGGCACATTTATAAGATTGTTTTACTCTGACAATATCTTGGAATCAAAGCCCAGAGGGGATGTACACATCCTCCACGCACTCTTGGTATTCTCTCAGGCAAACTCGTCACAAGTCACGAAGCCTGGCATTCTTTTCAAGGAGCATTGAAAGACTTACTGTGTACACTGGGTACTCTGGGTAAGGTGGATGTGTTAAAAATTATAAATCTGGGGTGCTTTTTGAAGAAAAACAAAAGAACACATTTGATTTATCTTTATCTTTCGATTTTGCTAAAGGATGTAATGTGTTTCTAAAGTGGTGAATGGAAAGTCTTGGCATGCAAACAAAAATTTTGTTTATGGTTTTGGCATAAAGTGAAGTATCTAAACAAGGAATTAAAGGGGTCATATGATGCATTTAAATTTTTTCTTTCTCTTTGGAGTGTTACAAGAAGATCTGTAAAGTTGCAAAGACTTCTACATCATAAAGTGGAGTCAGATGTCTTAACCGTCCGTGGCTTGTGTACTGCAAACACATAGGAGCTTCATCACTGTGTCTGTCACGTCACTCTGTTCCCCTTTCAGGCTTGAACTGATGGGAAAACTAAGGACATTATTAACTGTGTTTACATTTGTTTTGAAAGATTAAGCTCGCAATTATGGAAAGGGGCATTACATTTCCAACGAGTGCTTTTGGTGTTCAGCCAATCACAATGCACTAGGTCAGTTGGCCAATCAGAGCAGACTGCTTTTGTCGAAAGGGTAGGACTTTGTAGAAAACGACGCGTTTTTTTGAACATTAAAACATCACTTATTCTGTTACACCAAATACACAAAATAATGATCTTAAAAAAAACGTCATATGCCCCCTTTAATGTAAAAAAATAAAAAATTGACCACACTGAACTAAAAAAAGATAATTTTGATTTTACTGTATGAAGACTTCAAATAGTTAGCAAACATTTGTGGACAAAAGGTATTAAAATAACAACAGCCAGTCATAACAGAAATATTATACAAAATGTTCTTGTTACTGTATTATCTTTTTAAAAATATGTTTTTGTATGGAAACTTTTGGCATAAAATAAATTCTTTTTGTTTGCGAGTTTGATATGAAGAATTTGAGTGTTTTGTTATGCCAAAAAAAGTAATGTAAAAAAAAAGCACTGCGCTAAACTAAAAGTTGAACAGACAAATAACAGTGAAAAGAGTAAAGAAGGGGAAAGTAGAGTAGCTATAGCATAGGAAGCTGCTTGGAAAATGTTACCTGTGGCACAGTTCAATCTTCACCTGAATAAGATTAGGAATTGGAGTAGGACTCTTGGACACTTCAGAAGCTTACAGTAGAAGATCAGTCATGTTAAAGAATAGGCCGGTTGGTTTGTCTAGTGTCTCGTCTCTCAAACCTCTCTAACCTCTGCAACGTGCCTAGATCTGCCAAAAAAGTATGTGTCTGTGCCTGTAGGATTGTTTTGCCCCTATGAAAAAATCTGAATCTGTAGAGTAAGTTGAATTTATATACACTATCATTCAACAGTTTAGTAAAGAAATTAATGCTGGATGCATTAAATTGATTGAAAGGGATAGTATAGAAACGTCTTATGTTACAAAAGATTTGACTAGGAGGGGCAGATAGTAGACTCAGAAGTTACACTAAATGTTATTGATGGCATATAGTTGTGTAAGTTTGACAGCGTGGATTCATTGTACATTGGTGCTGCTGTGATTTAAGTCAAAAACACAAAAATAACTCAATACATCAAACGATCTGTAAGAAGAGACAAAGCAATAGTGACCACGTAATGAAAACAGTTACTCACACTTGTGTTGCATCATTACTGTTGGATCAAATATAGTCGGCACAACATTGTCTTTTAGTTTCAATCTTTTAGAAAATCCTGCATCGAATTGTGCCTTGTTTGTAGATGAATCCACAGTAAAATGAAGTGAACAAGGGACCAAGTTCTTACTGGCACTGTCTGGATCTTCATTAAAAATAGAGTTCATTCATTCTTTCCTAATGTTTGGATCAGAAGGAAGGCAATGCAAACACTGTTTTCCCACAACTTGCCACCACACAGTGGGCCTCATTTATGAAACGAACGTATGACAGAAAATTGGCCGTACGGTTGTTTCAATGCAAACTTGGAATTTACCAATATGAATGTGAGCAGTGGCTACGATGTATTTTTTGAGTTACCTGAACTTTGTAGTTTGAAGTTGAAAATTGTAGAATGACAGCATTTTGTTAATTTATGCTATTTTCCTGACCGTCAAATGAAGCTCATTAGTCGATTGTTAACCAGTGATATTAGAATGTAACTTTATAGCTTTATATGAAATGCAAATAGCAGCATAAAACAACAGACCATGAGGATTCAATCGTCGCATTATGCACCTGCAGTGCTTCTGTGAACTGAGAGAAATAGAAATAAAATGAATAAAATAAAAAGGAACACTCAAAATATATAATAGGCTATAATATAATTACCAGATTAACAAAAAAAAAAAAAAACCTGACCTGCTTCCTTGCCATTTCAGCGATGCAGCAGTTCTGGTCTGTTTCCCCTGCCGCTATCCGGCGGATACTAAAAGATCTTGGCATTGATGCAAATGCCACGTCGTTACTGCGGCTCGTGCAGGTCTCCCCTTCACACAGATGATGGCCACTACTTGTTAAATATAACAAATACTCATGTGTCTGTTCCACTTCATTCATTACAGGCGTTATATTCAAGTGACGATTGTTTTCTGCTGCCACATTTATCAACAAACAATCATTCATACGATGTGATTGGCGGCAGACAACAACAACTTGAATATCACGCCCCTAAAAACAGCCTGGTTTAGAAGCCTTGCCCCTATATTTTATGACATGGAGAAAACCCGCACAAAAAGAGGAAGTAATCTCATGAAAGAGAAGTTGATCTTACTCCAAAAACACCCATTGCCGTTAATTTGAGGCGGTGCATCACACTATTACGTCATAGAAGTACATTCCAAAAGCTGTCGTTTTGGCAGACTGGCCTTAATATACTGTAAGCTGTTTTAGACTAATGAAAAAGTTTTGAGTTCTGACATTTACAGGATGTTTTTATAGTACAATGAGCTTTTATATGACAACATTTTCTCAATTTATGACCCCTTTAAAATCAGCCATTCTGTCTACACTGGATGCTTTAACATCAATGAATAAATAACTGCAACTAAATGAAAGTAACAGCTGCCCTGTTCTATGACTGACACAAAGGACAAATGCATTTGCAACAATCACTGTTTGATAGTGATGTACAAGTGGGTGAGTTGTTTACTTAGTAATTAGTCCATCCATTACCAAGCCTGACCCATTCAGGCTGATTTGTAGAACTGCTATGGACATAACAGGTGAGTGTTAGCGGGTAGAACGCTTAATCATACAATCACAGAAGCACTGCCTCCTCTCGTGACTTTTTGTCAATTTTGTGCCTAGAAATCTCCACAACATAAAATCACTCAAGCAAATAATCAATAAAATAACAGATCTAACCTTGGCTGAGCTGTGAGCAAGTTTCACGGACACAAAGAAGCTTCACCTCAGCCTATTTATATCATTGCCTTCTCAACCACTATAACTCAGCCAGAATATCTGTCCATCCAAAAGTTATTATATATATACTGTGTATATATATAAATATATAGATATATATATATATATATATATATATATATATATATATATATATATATATATATATATATATATAAAGAGTTAATTGCACACGAGCTGCAGTATTTTAGGTATCACTGAGCACAAATGGTACAGGATGAGTTCCCTACTATAGTTTAATGCCACAGATTAGGAGTTTCTTGAAATCCCTAATATCAAGTGTGATCAATAATATTAATGTCTGCTACAGCAACGACTTATCGACCTTAAGGTTTGTCTTTTTAGCTCAGCTTTCACTCCAAACTTTAACTGCATAAAGTAATATAAATATGATTGTTGGACAAGAATGGGCAGTAAGTTTTAAGAAATGAGTACAGAAAATATCTATTTAAAATCGAAATACGGTTTCACTGTATTTTTGACCGAATAAATGCAGCATCAAAGTGCCTTATAAACCTTATAAACTCCAAACATAAGGTAATGTATATTCAAATATGAGAGGTATATATTATATGAGAGGTAAAAGTAATAAGTAATAACAGTTTTTTTAATTGTATTACTTTTTTAATTGTATTAGATGGTTCCCATAATATTCCCTAGGAAAAAAACAAATAAACATAAATTCATACTGTTGAAAAACAAGAGTATCAAACATTGAACTATAAAAGAATGTACACTAGCTCACATAATTTCGATTTTAATGGTATTTTCTTGAATTAGGTTTGAAATTTGAGGACTTTTAATAGAAGACTGCTATCTTTGCAAATCTGTGCATAATTTGTGACACTGTTGAGATTTCCTCAGAAACTCTAAAGGAGATGTGTGATGACAGGAGTATTTGTCAGGAGATAAAATTATAAGCATCATAATAGTCTCTATTCGCTCTCCATTTAATCTCATTGTTTCTTCTTTATGATTTACACTCTGTATAATACACTGTTTTCTGTTTCTGTTCTTTTTCCACACTACCGTATTCATAACACAAAAATGTTAGTCTGATTCTGTGTAGAAGCCAAGGCTATCAATGGTTTTTAATATCTGAGTTTAAATTCACCACAAATAACTATGAATGTGGTGCATCATTTCCTCACTCATCAAAACATTATCTGTCACAAGTGATTTGAATAAACTGTAATTAGTGCCTATAATATGCAAAAACAGATATAATTACAGTGTCTTTGCCAACATGAGCTCCATATTCAGTCCGCTCAGAGAAAGAGGTAAACATTGCAGTTTATGAGTGGGAATGTGATGTTGGTGGTTTTAATCTTTTTTTACTTTTTTGTTCAAGGAACAGCTCTAGTGATCTTTTTTTCATTCTGACATTGTTTCAAACTTGTATGGCTATCTTTCAAGGAACACAAAAGGAAGGGTTTTTTTCAGAATGTAATAACTTTGTATGTGGAACAAAAGTGGTTATTCAGATCAATTCGTACTTTTGCATGTGATGTGGTAAGTTTAAACATGTGTATGCTTAAATAAGATTAGAGAGCTATGGTGGAAAGGAAGACTTAAATTTCTATCAAAGCTTGTATGGCTTTGAGGACATGTAATGCAGTATGTGAGTCGTATGCTATTTTTATGTGTATTCACAACTTGACTTCCCTTGTGTAAAAGAGCAGCATGAACATCCTGCTAAACATCTCCGTTTATTTTCAACAGAAGCAAGGTTTGGAATGACATGAGGTTAATAAATGATCATAGACTTGTCTTTTTTGAGTTGACTATCAAACTCTGTTCCCTTTTGTATTTACTTTTTTTACCCCAAAGGAGTACACTTGGGACTCAGTAGTGCAACACCCAGTGAAAGGGCTGCTATTCTGAGTATGGACAATAACAGGCGCATCAACTCTAGACACATGAAAGTGCCAGAAACTAGGGGTAACCGTGAGAGCTTCAGAGCTTCTGACAGATGATCAAAGAGGTGCTGGAAAAAAGCAAGGAGCAAATTATGTTATCAGTACACCTGGAGGATCTGGACGGCTCACCTGAACACCTAAAACTTTTGTTCTGTCTGCTCCCTGCCTCTCTGCTGACAATGTACTCTAAGACATCTCTGCCCTCTTTTCACAGTACTGATTGAAAACATAATGCCTACTGCAGACCACCACAGTGAAGCAGTGGGGAGGTTTCTATAGAAGTAAAAATGTTATAGAAATCATCAGTCAACAAGGTACTTCTGGAAAAAACTGGACCTAAAAGTCAACAAAAAATAGTAACTGAAACAGCACTAGTTAAATCATCATCTTTAAATAACCCAAAATTGCACAATTTGATTAATGTATGAATGGACAATTTCCTATTCTTGCAGAGCCCAGTTATTATAAATAATGAAAGATAGTGAATACTGGAAAAAATGGTAGTCTTTCTACCACTCTTCTATTCACAAAATAACGAGAGGAGCTTACAAAAATATTTCTAGTATGATAATTTCTGTCATAGCAGCCTTGGTAATACAATGTTAATAACTTAAGACCTAAAATAACATTAAATTATGATGCAAACGCACTATGAGTCGTTCTAAATCCACCCACAATGTAGTATCACAATTTTATACCAAGGATAGACATTAGCTTACTGGGACAGTCTTTAGAAAAAAATTAAGTCTAAATTAAAAGCACAATGTTGTAGTGTATTCACAATATTGGTTACTTTAATTCTATTTGTTATTCTGTCCTAATATAATACTAATATTGAATATATAATACTTTTTTCCCTTCAATACTTAACCCAAAAAACCTTTCTTGAACAACAAATAACATGGAATGTAACATGGAAATATATTGTATATATGAACTAAATTGTCAGTATTGTCAATAGTAGTATTAATAATAATATTAATATTGATAATAATAAAGTTATAATAATGATATGCTGCTTGGATGGCTTAAAAAAAAAGAAGAAAAACAAATGACTGGCTAGTGTCACCTAAAAGTCTTTGCAAAGATTCCCAATATGATGCAGAAGCATACAGTATTTACAAAGCAAACATTTGCCACTAAGTTGGTTCTGCTGTCATATTGTTCCACCAAAGAAAATAAAGGGCTAGGAAATTTCCTGCATGTTTCTTGAAATGCCAAATTTAAGAGTAATAGCAACCCATTTATTTAAATATGTTGGCTGACTGACCTATAGAAAATGCAACACACTTAAGTTAGTTGCTGCATATTATAGGTAAACAAATGAATCAAAGCACAGCAGTTGTGCCTTTGATTTCTGAAGACACATTATTGGCACCTAACATAAGTGCTTCAGCTATGGATGCTAAACAACTGGTTGCAAAATCCTCCCTCACATATTGGCTTCACAGTAGTTATCTCCTGCAGCGCAGCTGTTTGAAGAAAAAGCTGAGAGCACAGTCAATGAGTCTCAGCATTGCCCAGAATGGGCACCGATACAGTTTGAGCGGGTGCGTAGGTGGAAATGGATAATCATTTCCTTCCCAAAAGACAGCAAATGGGGACAAGTCAGCTTTTTTAACCTCTATGCATTGATTGTTGAGACTGGCCATGTGGTAGGCGTACAGTATAATAAAACACTCAGGCATGTTGAGTGCAAGCTTTGGTGTGGAGATTGGAGATGGTATGAAACAAAAGCCTTCCGGTAAGAGTATGACACTGCACAGGATGAGACTGTGAGCACTTACAGCTTCTTGCAATCCAGAAACCTCTGACATTTCTGACAAGTTAACAAAAGCTTTGGTATTTCTTCCAGCAAGTTCAGCCAAACAAAGGGTCAATGTGGGGCACAACCTTGCACTAGCATTAAATTATTTAATTTCTGCCAAAAACAGAATTGTCAGACCTCACCCTGATGTCTCTTTGTCCAGACCAAACTTGAACTCTTTCAATTTTTCGCTCATCCAGGCTTGTTAAACACTTCGCTGTGCCTCTATGTTCAAGCTATCTATCTATATATCTTGAATATAGATAGAATACATATATAACTGAATTTGAAGGGTTACTTATAAATGAATATTTGAATAAACAAATTGAAGGAAAAATAAACATATAAAAATGTATGCATTTAGCAGACGCTTTTATCCAAAGCGACTTACATTGCATTCAAGCAAACAACTTTCGCCTAACATGTGTTCCTTGGGATTCAAACCCCCAACCTTGCGCTTGCTAATGCAATGTGACACCACTTGAGCTACAGGAACACAGGAAAACTCAAATTGTGAAGCTCATGTGTTAAATAAATTAAATGCCCACAGACTGAAGTAGTTTAAGTCTTTGGTTATTTTAATTGTGATGATTTTGGCTCACATTTAACAAAACCCCACTAAATCTCGATCTCAACAAATTAGAATACTTCATAAGACCAATTAAAAAATAAAATAATATAAAATAAAAACATTTTAGTGATTTGTTGGCCTTCTGAAAAGTATGTTCATTTACTCAATACTTGGTAGGAGCTCCTTTTGCTTTAATTACTGCCTCAGTTCAGCGTGGCATGGAGGTGATCAGTTTGTGGCACTGCTGAGGTAGTATGGAAGCCCCGGTTTTCTTTGACAGTGGCCTTCAGTTCATCTGCATTTTCTGGTCTCTTGTTTATCATTTTCCTCTTGACAATACCCCATAGATTCCCTATGGGGTTCAGGTCTGATGAGATTGCTGGCCAGTCAAGCACACCAACACCATGGTCATTTAACCAACTTTTGGTGCTTTTGGCAGTGTGGGCAGGTGCCCAAATCCTGCTGGAAAATGAAATCAGCATCTTCAAAAAGCTGGTCAGCAGAAGGAAGCAAAATTTCTTGGTAAACGGGTGCAGTGACTTTAGTTTCCAAAATACACAATGGACCAACACCAGCAGATGACCAGTGTTGGGCAAGTTACTCTGAAACTGTAATCAAATGACTGATAATTGATTACTCAATTATCAGTAGACATTATTTTCATAATGTCTACAACTCGTGTGTTATAATCAGAGGAAACGTGGGCATGCAAATTTCAGCACTGCATTGCTCAACGCTGCAAACACTTGTTATAGCCTAAATAGAAACTCTGCATTCACTTGCGCCTGCTAATCGTTTATATTTTTTATTATTTAACGTTGTTTTTGTGCAATAGATGAATAACTATTTATTTGTTTTAGATATTTTATGTTTAGATATTTCTATTTTACTGGAGTCCTGTGAATCATTTATTCTCCCGAATCCTACACACACACACGAGTCTCTGCACTCGCCTATCAAATATTGTCCCACACTGCATTCTGTTGCGTCGGGTCACGCGGGAGGTCTCTAATCCACTGGCACTTGACTTGACAGTGTGTGTGCTACATCCTTTTTACAATCTCTAGATTATAAAACACTGCATTCTGTCAGCAATGTAACGCAGCAGTAACATGTAGAGACCTCGGCTTGTAATTATACTCTAATTACTATTTTGAAAATTATAACGCATTCGATTACTCTGTTACTGAAAAAGTAATAAAATTACAGTAACGCGCTACTAAATAATGCGTTACTGCCCAACACTGCAGATGACATTGCACCCCAAATCTTCACAGACTGTGGAAACTTAACACTGGACTTCAAGCAACTTTGGCTATGAGCTTCTCCACCCTTCCTCCGGACTCTAGGACCTTGGTTTCCAAATGAAATACAAAACTTGCTCTCATCTGTAAAGAGGTTTTGGACCACTTGGCAACAATCCAGTTCTTCTTCTCCTTAGCCCAGGTAAGACGCCTCTGACATTGTCTGTGGTTCAGCAAATTCCTTGACACGTCTGTGTGTGGTGGCTCTTGATGCCTTGACCCCAGCCTCAGTCCATTCTTTGTGAAGTTCACTCAAATTCTTGAATCGATTTTGCTTGACAATCCTCATAATGCTGCAGTTCTCTCGGTTGGTTGTGCATCTTTTTTTCCACTTTTTCCTTCCACTCAACTTTCTGTTAACATGCTTGGATACAACACTCTGTGAACAGCCAGCTTCTTTGGCAATGAATGTTTGTGGCTTACCCTCCTTGTGAAGGGTGTCAATGAGTGTCTTCTGGACAACTGTGAGATCAGCAGTCTTCCCCATGATTGTGTAGCCTAGTGAACCATACTGAGAGACCATTTTGAAGGATCAAGAAACCTTTTCAGGTGCTTTGAGTTGATTAGTTGATTGGCATGTCACCATATTCTGATTTGTTGAGATGGTGAATTGGTGGGTTTTTGTTAAATGTGAGCCAAAATCATCACAATTAAAATAACCAAAGACTTAAACTACTTCTGTCTGTGTGCATTGAATTTATTTAATACACAAGTTTTACAATTTGAGTTGAATTATTGAAAGAAATGAACTTTTCCACGACATTCTAATTTATTGAGAAGCCCGGTAAAAAATTGATGTCATAATCAGAAATGTAGCCACATGCGATACTTGATAAATAATATTTGATGAAATACGTCTAAGATGAGAAAGCGCTTGACTCACATACTGTGAAGTGTCCACTGGTGCCACATCCACAGCATTAGTGAAGTTATTCATAAGCACAGCATCAAATTCCTGCAGCCCAGCACTAGTGTGCACAACATGATCCTTCACAAAGATGCTGACAGCACGCAGCATGAAGGAAACAAACAAGTGCATGTGAATGTAGTTCCTAGTGCAGTGGAGACGCCTGAAAACACAAAGAAATACAGAATTATAAATATGGTATACCTCAAAAACAATATGCATTTAAGGAATTGAGGAAAATAAAGGTTTTCCTCAATTCTAAGGGAGATTGCATGAACCATCACAATGTCATTGTGGGTTTTGTTTCTTTTGCTTTTTTAGGCTTGAAATAAATCAAATCATTTGGCGAAGTGATATGGACATGTGATGCGGTGAATACCTGCCTGGAATCAGATTCAAGCATTCAACTGTCCCGAAAGGGATTTTGGTACAATTAGATTTATTCAGTGCTCACTGCACTGCATTCTGGGATTGCTTTATCCATGAAGGGTAACATAATAAGATGTTTCATATTTTAGATTCTTGAATATTTTAAGATCGTTAACATTGAAACTGTGCCTATGATGGCTTTATATTCTCTCTAGATAGGTAGCGCATTAGTTTTTCTAAGAACGCCACAGTGTACTGAAGGAGAGTGTGTCTTCGTCTTCTGTTTGTGTTTATGATTAGCGTTAGAAAAAGCACTACATGTTGAGGGCAGGCTTGACTCCTGTACTTCAACACCACTTCGGCTGCCACTTTCAAAAATTCGCCTCAGGAGCAAATGCATTGACAGGTGTATTTTGTCAGCAATTAGTGCGGTCATCCACTGCATCAGACACGTCCAAGTGCAAGAACACTTACATATTCTACTGCAGTGATGGGCAACTTTGATAGTGACGAGGGGCAGCTTTTTTACTCCTTTATACCAAGGGTTCAGATTACTAATCCAAGTCCACACACCTTTTACACCGTTTTACTCAATTTCCTTTTTATTGAAGGAAATTAAAGTATAACTAATATAAATTGTTTTTAAAGATTTTATTAACTATAAAACTTGTGCAGTTTTGCTAATTCAGAAGAAAACTTTGTTGTCCGTGGGCAGAAACACGGCAGTAGCTGGGGTTCAGGTTGCACCAGTGGGCCCTGTTTGAAAGTGTTAATCTGTTTGTTCGTTCTATTTATTTATTTGTGCTGTTTACACAATGTCTACGTTTTTTCAGGTTTGTAGGTGTCCAGGTACAGAACCTGAATAATAAAATCTAAAATAGCACTGCATAGTCTTTACTGTAAAAATTAAATAAATAGTCAAACCAAAATTTATTCAGACAACATTTCTAACACCGTCACAGTTTATTTGCTATAGTTTAGAAAATTGTTATAAAATATGACAAGAACTCAGAGTTAAACTGTCTCAGAACAAATTAATCTTGATAATGTCTGATAACATTGATAGAATGGTATGAAATGAATTACAATGGACGAAAACGTACACTTTCAAAAATGATGGCGTGGCTGCCCACATGATCTCTGCATATCCTTGATGACTGTGTAACCGTATCATGTCTCTGTCGAGTATGTGGCTGTATTTGTTTTGGCATGACTCCCAATCGACATTTTCGGCCGCCTTGTAATCATTAGTTACTTTGAGTAACAATTCCACCTCATCATCGGTCCACACAAAGACATCATTGCTTTTCCTCACCATCATGCTCATTGTTGAACCTGCCAGTGACTAGCAACCAACTTCTTGTTTACACTTTTACGCGCATGCCCAGTGTGCATGAATGGTCACGTGACATGCGTTTTCGGTTATGTAGTGTAGACGGAGTTGGTTTCTGCAATGCAGCTGAAATGCCAGTGTAAAAATGGATCGTTTTAATTCTAAAACGCCAATTTAAAATGAAAGTCAAAAGTATCAATTATTATATTAATTTATTTTAAATTATTATTTAATTAATTATTATATTAAATAACATATAATATATATCTTAGTGTCTTAATTTTTTTGATTTTTATAATGCATTAGCTTTTTGTCGATCCACTTGTTCACATTCAAAAATATGTAGCAAAAATAGCATATGATCTTATTTCACTTTCAGAACTGCAGAAATATAGTGGTTTCCCCAGTAACTGCAGTACACAAAGCTGACATGGGCCCCTCAAGTTTATTCAGTGAAATCGTAGCCTTTTGAAGTTTAATCGATGTATTACTCCATATTTCAATTCTTGTGTTTCCATCCCCAAAGACCTCTTATAATTTATACTTTTTGTACCATTTAAGAGCTTTCATGGCCTTAAATGTAAACAATTTAACTAAATATGTTTTAAGGACCCGCGGAAACCCTAATAAGAACATAGTTCAGTGCAAACATTTTTGTCATGCATTTGGCAAAAAAACTTTTGTTAACTATAAATTTTGACACACGGCATCATATTATGGTAAGGGCGTAACATTTCCGTCACACGTTTGAGGCATTCGGCTAATCACAATGCAACAGATAGCTGGCCAATCAGACCACACCTCACATTCAGAAGTAGGGGTGTAACGATACACCAATGCCACGGTTTGGTCCGGTTTACGGTTTTGGAGCCACGGTTCGGTCCGGTTTGGTTTGGTTCGGTTTGCTGTGGGGGCAGGGTTCATGTCATTTTACCAGCAATGCTAAGGAACAATAGATTCACTTAACTTAATAATAACAACAAAAATAACTTGACTTTTTCTTTATTAACTTTGGCTTCACATTTTTAGTGCAGTCAGCATACCTGAGTAAACAAAAATGAAATAAATACTTCCAATGTATCTAGTCAGAATAAAACATGTATCTCTTTAGTGCAGTCAGCTTATCTGAGTAAACTAAAGTTAAATATATTATATAGATATGAAGACATTTGATATGACAAACATTACAGGTTGCAGGAGTGCCCGGCTCCACTGGAAATAACTTTCCAAACAGTTCAGAGATAGGTGCCTTTTTTGCTGGAGGATCATCACTGCTGGATGCCATATCTAACTGCTCCTCTGAGACCAATTTTTATGTCATATTTCAGACGCGGGCCGGGCCTACCGCCTGTTTTATACTTCTCCTTACTTTTTATATTTTAGACATCCATTAATAAGTGATGAAAAAAAATTGCCGCGCTGGTGGAAACAACACGAGACCGTGCTACCGCAACTGTGAAGAGCGACTCAACGGTGTTTAGTGTCCCGCAGCAGCAGCACAGATGAACAGTTCTGCATTCAAGTACACGCAATAGGCTCAAGCTTGCTGCAAAATATCGGAAAAAGTAATTACCATAAATGTGACAGTGGTAAATAGTAAGGAGATATTTGAATTATTTACTAATAAACTAGTGTTTTCTGAGTCTGTGTCGCAAGGATGAAGTTGTCTGTCTCGCAATTTCCTCATTAGACGCGCCAAGAAGAGAATCTTCACAGATTTTGATTATAAAGAGACATTTTGTTTTAGATTTATTTTATTTCGTTAAAAGTAGTCATTTACAGCTTTCTATAGATATATTTATTATGTCTGTGAGGCATGTTTTCACTGAGTGTTGGTTCATTTTATATCCGTCCTTCTCAACAACGGAAAAATCAGTACTGGTCCTGCGTATCCTGCGTATACAGTAGTAACCGAGTGTGACGCTCACTACCAAGTTACGTGACATCACATGCACTTGGAAAACATTAACTTTGGAATATAATATTTAGAACAGCATTTAAAAAGCTCTTATTAGTTGTTACCAATACAATTTAATCAAATGTATGGAAATAAAATTGATTAAATTAATAGATTAGTTAGTAAGAGATAAGTGACATTAACCTCAACAATGGGCAGCAGGGGGCGTGAGAGTACCGCGGTACGCCACGAGAGTTCCGCGATTCGTATCGTGGGTGGTGTATTGCGATCTTTCGGTTCGGTTTGTAATATCGTTACACCCCTAATTATAATATATATTTTAATATGTATAGCAATTGAAATATACCATCTATTTCCCAGAGAGACCGAATGCAATTATGTGAAAGTTGCGCACTGGGAGATGGGTCAAAGACGTTAAGATGTCTGCATCAAAAGAAATGTACAAAAGTGATTTTGTGTCCATAGAAAGCACATTAAATGTAAGTAAAATGTCTACTTTTAAGGTTTCAAATAAGTTTTTGGAGAATAAAATGTCAGAATTTGGTTGAAAAAATGTTACATTGTCATTCAGTGTAACACAATATTTATGCAAAAATTCAAACAACATACTTATTCTGATGTGTACATATTAAAATATCTAAAAGAATAATGGAGCATACTAAATTTTATTGTTTTTTAAATTAGTACAAAATTCTTACTGACAAATGGGCAAAACCTAGGATAGTGGCAAATGTTAAAAATTTAAAATTACAACTCATTAGTATTTGGGGTGAAAGTAATTAGTCTTTTAATATGTCATAAATAGATTTTTGTTGTAAATATGCCTGACAAGATTGTTACACTGAATGACATTTTACTGGGTGTCTTTTGTAAATCAGGGGAAAATGTATGATATTTATTTTTTATGCATTTTTTTTTGGGGGGGGGGGGTGCTACAACAGTTTAAAGCAGTATTACACTCTTTTTTATGCTTAAACACTTTTTTCGTCTTTGTCCCAGATACTTTATTACAATGCTGGCCTTAAAGCTTGAACAATGTATTTGAAATTTGAAAGGATGCACAGTTGATGGAAACAGATAAAGGATGTATAGTGGATTATAATGGATGCATTGATATTAATCTACAATATGTATATAAAAAAAAAATGTCAGCATGCATATAAACAATCAAACTAAATCACAAGAAAGAGAAAAAAAAATATTTCCAAGATTGCACTTGTCTTTCTTTTCAAATTGGTTTGAATTAACCTGTAAGCGATAATTCTGATAGATTCTCTGCTTGCCTGCGCTGCAATTAATATTGACATTTTGTACTATTAGTTAAATGCACATATTTTGAAAACCGAGCCACCAGGGGCGCTGGGCTGGGGGTAAAACCAGTACTGATTACCAGGGCCCCAAAGGAAGAGAGGGCCCTTGAAAAGTCTGGAATATATATTTTCATGGGGAGGGGGGCCCATTAGCACTGCCTATGCATAGGGCCCGGGATCTTGTGCAGCGCCCCTGCGAGCCACTATTTATGTATCTTCATCCATAAGTAGATTGTCGATCAATTTAATTATCTTTTTTTTAGTGGTCTATCTTCAACAGAAAATGAGAAAACGTGAGAAGGCACTTCCTTTACTGTGTAAATAGTATTGGCATGTGACATCTAACGGCACATTCTCAATGAACTCAAGATGCATCCAACGAGCTGCTAATGGAGCATTAAGTACAGAGAGAGAGAAACAGACATAGCAGCGCTGATTCTCATTTGTGGAATTACAGTATGATATAAATAGAAGTATAATATTTGACTTGAGGGTGTAAGAAAACTATTTAAAACATCAAGAAAATTATTTTCCTTGAAGTTATGAGAAGTAAATAGATTCAAATTTAGTTACTCACCTGAAGTATCCAATAATAAAGATAGCCACTAGAAGAGAGCTGAAGGAAACTGCATAGCCCACTGTGTACATGATGTGCAGCCTTTCAAAAAAGACCTGCTGTGGGGACAAAGACATAGCGTGTCAAATCACGAGAGATCTCGGTCCATTAAAGACAAATGACTGTAATGTAGCTTACTCTCTTTTTGTTGGATTCTGGGGATTTGATGCATTCAGTGTAGTTGACCCAGCTCTTGTTTGAGCTTTCTGCAAGCACCCAAGAACCATTAGAGTCACACCTCCTGTAAGCGTGTCCTGAAAGATTGATAAAAACTTTGTTGAACATGAACTTTGCTTGTTTGGAATACTAGCATACTGTACAGTAGCTATGCTGCCTATAAACTGTAAGAAATAGTATGCAAAACATTATCCAATAATAAAAGTTTGAAACTGTAGTAAATATTATTTAATTTTATTTAATAACAAGGCAAAAAAAACTACAGATGATAAGAAATTTTTCAAACCTGCATGGTTGAAATCGTAGATGTATCTGGGGCAGGGAGTCTTGGTCAGGGTTCCAGGGAAGCCTTGAGGCCAGCATATCAGACCATCCCACTCTGGGACACAAACACCAACTGAGAGCAAAACAGTTTCAGAGCAGAGATGTCAATTCACCAAAGGGCAAAATATGAAATCATAGAATCTTGCAGCATAACGTGACTCTATTTCATTCCTTCCTGATATTTAGAGTAGATTCCATAGCAAGACAAACATGAAATGAGCTACAGTAAAGGCCTTGTATGAAATTGTCATACATCCTTCCCATCTTCAAATAAATCATGTTTCCCTTTGGATAAAAGCTGGGCATGGATATTGTATTATATCCAACTAGCATGGAATAACATGATGCCACAAGTGTGCTTCTGTAATAAATTAATTGTTTAATTACATTATGTATACTGAACTTGGTCAATGTACTTATCATTAGGGTTGCAAAAAAAATGTGAACCTTTCCAGTAAATTTTGGAAATATTCCAGGGATTTTTGGAAAGTTTCTGGAAATTTACCAGAAGTTTTCCACCCCTTTTGCAACCCTACTTATCGTTTTGTGCTAAAACAATCAAGCAATTTATAAATATATCAATGACTGTAATGATTTCTGCTGAAATAAACAGATGGGGAGCTGATACAATTAATGTCAGATAGTTGAAGACATTGAAAAAAATCAGCAAAAGTTTCAACAGAGTCAGTTCAGCAGCCGCAGATTTCTGCCAGCTTCAGACCACATAAGCAATGAAGCGTTAGACATGAAGTGCTTTCAATATATTCCTTCGGAATGATTCAAAAGAAGTCTTGTGCAGTTCTGATACTATTTAAAGTCAACATGAAACAGTAATTTGTTATCCATTAATGTGACATTTAACAAGTGAAACATGAAACAAGAAGATAGTGTAAGATGGAACTTGATTTCATCCATCAAAAATGATGCAAAATCATGAAAACTCCTGAAACGTAGCTTCAACATTTTGACATTTCAGCATGTCAGGTTCAATTATTACACAACCTCCTGGTCACAGGAACATGCGATGTAACTACAACCTTTTGTTATTTCAAATTTGTGCATTCACAAATTTTTGGGGCCATAAAAGTTTAAAAGTGTGATTACATTAGTGAAATTTCAGATAAATGTTATAGACAAAAAAGGTCCATTGTCTTCTGTCAATAGTGTAGCAATGTATGAAACACACAGTTCACAGAAAAGTCACTTTCAAACCAAGCAGGTTTCTTTTGGCCAATGAGTTAAATTCACATGACCAACCCATTGCGAAATCTGAAATCTTTTGCCCTCTCACAATATCGCATGGATTCCTATTGAAATGACAATGGTAAATGTGACAGCACATTAAGCTAATATAATTTAATTTTAGGAACATGTTAAGATGTTAACATGTTGTATTATAGTTTAAGGTTTAATTGTAAAATGATGTTTAGCACATGCACTAAAGCAGACAAAAATAAAAAAACTGATTTTGATATTTTAAGAATAAAAATATCAGATTGTTCTTTTTTTATCTCATACCCTAGGTGATGTCACCTGCTGACCTCTCTTTAGAAAATACTTATGTATGAATAAAGCAAGGTAAATTTGAATTTACGTTAATTTATTTTGGCAGATTTAAGCTCAGAAACCAAAAGAACACGTTCACATTATAAAATTAGTCATAACTATACTAAACATTTCTCCTAGTCCAGATTAGCTCTAATCAATCCAGACGTGTCGTCATGCACCAGTTTGAAAACTAAATATGTTTTGTACTGTAGATAACAGTCATTGCACCCATGTCATCTGCACATAATTTCCTTGTACATAATATAACTATTTTTATATCCTTGAATTACGCATAACCCTATAACCTATGATGCTAAGATTAAAGGGAGATGGGAGTAAGCCAAGTTAATATTTTGAGTTGCCAGGTCACTACTGATAAAACGACCAGGAAGGCCATTATAATGATTAATCTCCAACAGAGCTTTTTTCTCTGTTCTGCCTTATCACTTGTGACAAGTTTATAATGAAGCTAAATTAATTAGCAAACTGTGCAGTGCCTAACCAAGAGTTGCCCCTAAGAAACTGCCCCGTCTCATTAGCAGTACATCTTCATTTACGTCGACAAACCTCATGTGACTGAGCTGACTCATTCAAGCTTTATGCAAAACATGTTTTGGCACAGATGATGATGGTCATACTTCTGGTGAATATGTTACTATTTCTAGATGAACTGTGGTGTGCAACAACAGTAGTTGAAGTGGAGAACTGGAAAGGACATTTAATTGAAAGCTGTGTGAAAGAAACGTAGAGTGGAAACGGTATCTACAGTACCTGTAGGGTCATCTGTGGAGATCTTCTGTTGACACTGCAGCTTCTCATCCAGCAGCATCTGCACCTGTTCTTCAGCTGTAATCTCATCTTCACCTGCCTGTCCAACACAAAATGCTTGTTTTTATTTCTTCATTGTGTACTGAATCTTCTAAAGCCATCAGATAGCTTTATCTGAGGAAGTTATTTGCAAATCTCAGCCTATCAAGGCATATTTGAGATGAATTATGAAACTCCATTGATTCACAAGTAAGATGTAAAGTCTCTTTCTCACTTAAAATGATCACATTGTTCTTTTTGTCATTTCCTTTTACTTTCATTGTATGGAAAACAACAGACAGAAACTTGCTGCTAAATATGTGAAAAGAATTTCATACACTTAGGAGTGATGTAAGGATGAGAAAATAATTACAGATTTTTCAAAAAAGGCCTCATTCCCTTATCAAAAGAAGACTGCATTATGTAAAACTGAGTGTTGGTGTGGTTATCAAAGGGTTAGTGATGACTTTCTCTCTCCGTTTCATTTCGGGTTGCTTAAATGAGTCTGCAAGACAGTGAGAAGAGTTGAACTTCTAAATACCCTGAGGAGATGAAAGAAATTAAAAGATTCACTCTCTGTAATGATGAAAGAAAGATTTTCAATTAATGTAAAAGTGTATCAGAAGGGTATTGGAGCTATCACTTCGACCTCAATTAAAGTCATTTTCTCAGTCATGCAAAGCAAAGGTACAGTTGTGAGCATTGCAATTTTAGCATTTTGCGGGAGGATATTGAAATGCTGCTGGATCAAAAAATTTAATTGGTTATGAAATATAACATGAATTATAGCTGAATGGAAATGCACCCATTAATCTCTTACCTTTGTATTCTTCACATATAATAAAAGTGTTTCATAAAAAGATAGGTTAAAGGTTGGAGAGGGGTGGGTTTAGGTATCAGGGGGCCTAAATAATTTTATCGGGAGTGTTTATAGTCTTTGTGTTTATGTGAGCGCTGCTGCAGTCTTAGGTCCACCCCAAATGCTTTCATTGGTTGAGATGCATGATGACACCCATCCCAAGCAAGTACTGATCAACATCCCACCCCTCCTGTATGGTTTGTCGGTATGTGCATTCAGAGCCAATGAGCAAGGAACTTTCAAAATAATAATAATAACAATAATAAAAACTGCAATAATGCACGACAAATTGCTACGTTCATATTCTACATAACTCTATATAGTTTGCATCATCAGTAATGTATATACTGAGTTATATATGAGCTTTTTATATTACTGGATTAGTTCACTGAGGCCCATTATGCGATTTTCTCATTACAAGTTACTAGGGAATCCTGGAGTGTGACCTATGAGGGGAACCCAAGTATTACAATCAGCTTCTAACAAAGCAATTCAAAGTTAAGGAAACTAAGCACAGATGTAAACACATCAGCTTTTCCGCTTATATATTGTATACTAGTCCATATCATAACTTCTACTTACCACTTGATCCATTCCTGCAAATTAGTTTTTATGAATGATTGAATTACTTGTGCTGCCTGATTGTTTTGGTTTTCATCAACAGCCGCTTGCGCCACCTGCTGGTGAGTGACTAACAGCAGATGGAGATCATGCATCAGTGCATCGGTGCTCTACTGCTATTTCTGCAGTTCCTGAATGTGCAATGCAGAAATTTCTGGCAAATGTGAACCACTCAATTTGTGAAAGCGAATTTGTAAAGTAAAATAAAATAGACAGGTGAAACCTGTTGAACTCAGTCAGTCAGTGATTTTATGAGGCATTTCTAGAATAAATAAATAGTAAATAAATAATGGCTTGGATACACCCACTTAGATCAGTGGTTCTCGACCAGGGAAGGCCACAGAATAACTTATTTAAATGAATGTATTCAAAATCATTTAAATCAAACTCTAATCACAGTTAAAATGCAAAAAAATAAATAAATAATAATAATAATCGAGGAACTTTCCTGCCATACCATGGGTGCCACTGACGCAATGATATTACACAGCACCAAAAAATAGGCTACCATTGGAAGTTAGCTGTGGACTATTTTCAGGCGCTGCGTAATATCATTGCGCCTGCTGCACCTAAGGTACGGCAGCAAAGTTCCTCAATTATTATGCCAGAATGAGAGTATAGTTCCTAGCCATATCGGATGATTTAGACAATCACATTTATGTATGCATTAATGACTTGCTAATTTATTACTGTACCTTGCTGGCAATGTAGTGGGAATAAGTCTCAGTTGTTTAAAGGTAATAATTAACGTGCACAAACATGCAATATGACCAAGCTGACCCTCATGGAAAATAAATTCTTGTATTTTTTTTTAAAATTACAATTGAACTACTGATGTCACATGGACTATTTTACTGATGTCCTTACTATGTTTCTGGACCTTGATTGTGGTAGTGCCCCTGCTGTCTATGGGAGTGTCAAAGAGCTCTCGGAATGCATCAAAAATATCTTAATTTGTTTTCTGAAGATAAACGAAGCTCTTACGTGTTTGAGAAGACTTGAGGGTGAGTAATTAATCACAGAATTTTCTTTTTTGGGTAAACTATCCTTTTAATGCATGAACAAATGCACATGCCACTGAAGTTTGTTTTTATGTGTCATTTCACCCACTGCACATGTGCCTGCATTTACTGGTCTGGAATGACAGAACAAGGGTGAACAATGCTTCAACAACATATAATGACAAGCTAAAAAAAATGTGTGCATATTGTATAGATTCTATATCCACTGTAAAAAATAAATAATAATAAATAAAAAATATGAAATATGGAGTTGTTACCTTATTTCCACTCTATATGGTCAGGTTGATTCAGTCATATTAAATAATATTATTGAGTTAAATTCACAAGGCACATATTATTTCACCTGACAATACATTTTTATAGTGCAGGCAGTAGCAACGCTTTATAAAGTATAATCAGGATTATTAGTTTAGGAGAGATGAAAAGGGCTATGAAACACACCAAGCTTTTATTAAAACCTTCACTGCTCAATTCCAGTTCTCAGAGGCTGATATTAGAGATGAGCATTGCAGAAGTTGGCTGTGAACCTGAATCATAGTTCAGTCAATATCTGACTGCATGTGTACAGTCTCACACATATCATGAAAAACATGCTTCATGTAGGAACGTCTCTACACTGAATCAACTGTCTTATTCAGCAAAAGAGAGTTAAGGATCAGATTAAGAAAACCTCATTTGCACTTTATTGAGAAACCATGTAGTTTCAACAAAAATATAGCAGAAGGACCATTCCCATTTAAACTTGGATTATGAATAAAAAGTAAAACACATACACAAGTTTTTTTAAGCATATAATAATAATGACAGATCTAGAATCAAAATAGACTGATACCCATACATACATGAATACATAGCTACATACATATATACATAATGTGTTTAGATAAAAGTGTATGGTAAATGCTGAGGTTGAAATCAAACAGACAGGTCTGCAATTGTTCAGTCAAATCGACTACCAGCTTTTACAGATAGTTTGCTTTAATGAAATTTCTTTGATTATCATCTACCATAAAAACTCAAAATGGATTTCCGCATAAAATAACACAAAAGACGTCTTAAACGTACTGTATATGCAGTATGTACTACTGAGTTGTTTCAGTGTAAAGAAAAAAAATTGTCATGACACTGTATAGACCCAGTGTCTTACCTGAGCATCAGCTAATGTCCAGAACAGAACCACTTTGGCGAAGTTCCACAGGAGACAATCCCTCATGTTTCTGAAGCGAAGCTTTTGTCGAGATAACAAGCAATCTTCGTCCCTTATGACTTTGTGCATCTCCTCACACATCCCAACGACCATGATCTGTTGATGTCATCGGTTAAATTCATCCTTAATTCTCCCCGAAATATTTTCTTCAGTTTCGAATAAAAAGCACTAAATCACAAGACGTCGTGGTTCTTTGATGTTCAAATACGTTCACATCTCCTTTACAGAAAAAACTTAAAATGAAAGCAGCTGAAAGTTTGCAAGTATACTCCACGAAGAAAGCCCTTCGGTCAGTTCTGCTGGCGGACTCACACAGTGAATGAGACGCTCCTCCTGTCACAGAAAGCGAGTTTGACTCACACTTACTGATGGGCGGATCGATCTCAAAATATCTATAATAGCCTAGTGAGGTTGACACGGGCGTTGGAAGCGACACATGCGCTGCGGTTGCTCGGCTCTCCCGCTGCAACCTTCTGCACTTGTGCAGCACATGTATCGCGATGATTGGTCAATAATATCGACACTAAGAGTTTTAACTAGTGCGTTCTTCATTTATTTTATTCTCGAATTAATGTGTATCAAGACCGCGAAAGTGTAAACACTAATCATATGAAAAAACCAGGGGCGTAGATTACGCGGATTAGTAACACCCCCCCCCCCCCCCCTTAAATATTATGGAAATTCGTCCCCAGCACTTTTTCAGTCAAATGTGTTCGCATAGATGTTTTCAAGAGCTGGTTTGAATAAATATTGATTTAAACTCAAAGAGACAGGATAGTCTGCGCATGACCTGATATTTTATTCGGACCCAGAAGCGCTAAACTCTTCTGCAGTGTGTTTCATTCATCCTCGAAGCCGGAGCGCGCTCTCGCGCATAAAGTCATATCAGGAAACTCCTAACATGGGCAACAGCGTCCAGCTATCGCTGTATGAAAAAAGTTGTTTTGACAGAAGAACTGAAACTTATGGAAACACGAAGATATTAATATACGATCGCGACAATATATGGTTTTTCATATATATGTCATCTCCAGCAGGTGATACATACAGTATATCAACAAAACAGTGCTAATTGACATAGATTTATTACAGTATAGAAACTATTCTGCCTTACATATGTGATAAATAAGTGTTTGTAGTATATTAAAAAATCATTATTATTTGTTATTGTCAAGCAGTTATAGATTTCTAAGCAAATTAAAAGCTAGAAATTAGAGAATAATTAAAGTTGCCTATAGTATCCACTACCAGTCAAGTCTCTTGTGTTCACCAAGCCTGTATTTATTTGATCCAAAGTACAGCAAAACAGTAAACTGATTTTTTTTTACTAGACTAGAGATTTTAAAGCTTGCTAAATAAAAGTATTCATAATAACAAAAGGTCAGCCTGGTGATCAACAAGCTTGAGTTATGATTTACATTAAGTGAACATACTTCAGACATTTGAGCATATTTTAGTGTTAATAAACTAAATTACTTGTAGTAACCCTATCCATAGTCAACTAATTTTTGCATAATTTCTTAGGAAAACCCCTCATGAGGAAAAAGTACTACCAGTGGGCTGGATGTCAATATAACGTCAGGTTGATGTTGCACATGACATCAGAGTCAGACAGATGTTATATTTAAGTTGAGAATAAAAATCAGGTTGATGTCAGTATTTGACACCAATGTGGCACTGACTTAACTTTGAGGTTTGGTTACACAACCTAAAAACAACAAATGTCAATGTCAGCTAATGTCAGTATTGGACATCAAATTAACATTGACATGAAACTTTGAACTGACATGGAATTTTGGTCACCTGACCAAACCAGTATTTAAGCTAATATCAATGATTCATGACATTGTGTGCCTGCTGGGCTGTGACTCAGTAACAGTAGCAGATGGTAATGTGAAAAAAAGTAGTGTCCTGTAATCTAATGTTCTTTCAAAAAAGCAGGGTCCATCTTTGCATCCACCTTCAGTCTCTTACTAAATTCTGTGGAACTTCTGGCTTTATACATGAGATGTGTTATATATTCTGCTTTGGTATCCGATTGTTCAAACCACAGGGAGGTTCAGTGAAATGAATAACTCATAAGTAAAATCACCATATTAGTGTTCAGGAAGCTGCAAATAAGATTATGTTGTGGACCTGTCCATGGTGCTGAAACACCAACTAGCAAATCCAATTCCCATTTGACTGCTTATTTAGCCACATCTTTTTTTCTTTTTTTTTCACTGCAACAATTCTACATTTCAGTAAAATATAGGTGAAATAGTTTATTATAAGAGGAATTTAATAAAGCAGCCTAGAAATGAAACCCTGTGTAGTAAAATTTGTGGTTAACCACTATAAAAAGGAGTCCTGTGGAGCAAAATGCCAACACATTTTCTCACACAGCACACTAGATATTCAGCATAACTCTTATCATTTGGATTCAATCTCTCTAAAGAGGAAGCAACGGGCCTCCGCTTAACTATTTCAGAAATTGAGCTCACATTTGGTTTTCTATTTTTTGACTTGATCCAAAAGCTGAAAATATTTAATGAAAGACAGCTTCTACATTTGTGATATGTTATGTGCATAAAAGCCACATTATGGATGATGACAGGGAACAAACCAGCTTCATTTCCCTGTCAGGTTTGAGAGGAAGTTCAATATATATATATCTCAGTCCAGTTACTCAGGGTCTCAGGTGGAGATTGTAACTTTTATATCAGTCACAAAAGACACATTTGATACACCTGGTATTTATTCATATGCCCATATTCATATTAATTGCATCACTATTAATCATCATCACTGATATGTTAGCAAGAAACACTCAGAGTAGCCCACTTCTATGAAGAATTGAGCATCTTTCTGACCATGCTCTGTCCATTTTCTTTTTGTAAATAAAAGCTGCTCAAAGAACAATATTTTCATATGTATTGCTCTTTTGTTTACATTTTGTACCGTATTTGCTTTTGCTGAATATATATTTGCATTTATATACAAGTAATCTAAGAAGAATCTATCAAGGCCTGAATTTTCTACCTTGAAAAATTTACACAAATTTTCTTTGTACCACTGTTGCAATTTCACCTTTATTAACTTTGCCTTAACCTAAAGGATTTACATGCAAATGAGCACAGAGAAATATCTTCAGTTCAAATACCACAACAATCTCATTACCATCTTCTGTTTTTAATTGAGTGACCAATCATTTCCTTTTTTTTGCAAGGGGAGTAATGAGCTTCAAAACATGCCCCACCTATAAAAGAGATGTTAGAGTGCAGTGTAGCATTGTTTAAAATTCATTAAAGGCAGCGTATCTGATGTAATTACTACAAGAGACTGATCATCCTATCAAAGCCTTTCTTCTTCAGATTTTGACTGACTTTCAGAAGGCTCATATATTTGTTTTTTTTTCTGTTGGTGTCACTTGTACAAACATTTGAAAATGGTGATCTAATAGTCCAAGTCAGTGCTAAAACTCTGGGATTTAAAATCTATAATAACGTTTTAAGATTTAAACTGAAAGTGACGTGACATACAGCCAAGTATGGTGACCCATACTCAGAATTTGTGGTCTGCATTTAACCCATCCAAAGTGCACAAACACAGCAGAGAACACACACACCATGAACACACACCCGGAGCAGTGGGCAGCCATTTATGCTGCGGTGCCTGGGGAGAAGTTGGGGGGTTCGTGCCTTGCTCAAAGGCATTGAGGTTGGAGAGAGTGATGTACATACACTCCCCCCACCTACAATTCCTGTCAGCCCAAGATTTGAACTTGCAACCTTTTGGATTATGTATCTGAATCTCTAATCTTTAAGCCACGACTTCCCCTTGAAGAGTCCTTTTGATAAATTAGAAACTTTTAAAGATTCTAAACAAGTTTTAACCATTTTGAACAAAAGGAGTTAATGTGTCCCAGTGCATGCTAAAGTCAAATGTTTACATTTTTAAATCATGCCAATTAAACTTTTACTCAAATAGTTTTGCTAAAAGATCATTTGTAAAGAAAAAAAACAGATTAAATAGGAAAAATGCAAACTGGAAACATTTTCACTAGTGGACTCAGACTTTGGGCTCCCACTCTTTGAGGTGCAAATAATTCCAGTACAAGCCTGCACTGGCAGCATTGCAGCATTTAACTGGCACATTGCTACTTCTTATTCAAGAGTCTTAGAAGTTGAAGATTGTGTGTTTGGCTGGTAAAGGCAGCAACGTTGAGAGAAAATGTAAAAAAAAAATCTTAAGAAGGGGATATGCCATGTCTGTCTCTACCCAACCAAATCAGCTTTTACCAAAATACCCTAATTTATAGGTGGTCCACTTAGGACAGATTCAGAATGGCTCAGAGTTATCTAAACTGCTTGAAAATGTCACATATTGTGAAAGGAGTTCAACATTAAGAGGATTTCCTCGAATTGTTTTCTCTAATGCTGTAGTTTTTTCCTGTCACTTCCTAGCTGAAGCAAACATGCACTGCACCAGACTAGTCCTCATTAGTGCATGTCTTCACAGCAACCTTGCAGCTTCTTTTCACAAACTTTTGACACTGTCTTTTTTATTGTAAATGTTCATATACATATTTTCACAGGGTCATTTTTATTAAATCGTTAAGAAGAGGACAATAAAAAACACATGCATACAGTATGTCGAAAGACCAGAGAGGCATTTTCTAAATGTTTAACATTTTTGGAGAAATCTCCATATTTTAATCTGCATATACACACACACACACACAGGAAACAAGCAGGCCACCGTTAAGTCAACAACTGAGATGTCAACTGGTAATGTAAAAAAAAGAAAAAGATAAAAATAAAAGAATAAAACTTGCATGCAATATCCTAAGACCAAAACAAGGACAATCTGCCAATTTATGGTGTAAACAAGCCAAACGAAATATTGTAATTATTAATTAACACTTATATTAAGAACCATAGTTATTAAAATACAAGCAATTATCATAAAGAATTATTATAACACATGTATTTGTATGTATTTACTCTGTAATGTAATGTATTTACTCTGACTATAGTATATTTTTGAAGGCCTTCTGATTTATTTATTACTATTTCTTTAGGAATACTGCAACCCATCAAATGCCCACATGATGTAGTCTCATTTAATTAGCATCAATACACAGTAGCAATGATGGAGCCAGTCCCAGACAAGGTCTCAAAATAAATGTACGCATGACTTCCTATCTACTGTACTTTGATTTCAGTACAGTGTTGTTTGACACTATATTTACATAAAAATTGATTTGATTAAGAGTCATATCCTCAAGCAAAGCTCTGAAATTACATGTAAACATCAGCCATGCTTAAGTCAATGTTGAATATCGATTGTAGTGTATTGTTTTTCTTATGAATATATAAAAATTCTAGATCTCTCTTCTATCGAATCTCTGCAACAACTCCTCCATCTGTATTTTTTTTTTAATCTCACAGCACTTTTTCCACCACTGACTCTTCAGGTGGATCCATGTTTCTTTATCTGTCTCTTAAAAGTTTGCTCGTTCTCTGTTTTTGAAATGATAAATGAGAAAGGCTTTTAATAAATAAAATATTATTAAAATAAATATTATTTGACAGTTGAATGAATTTGCAATGCTGTGATACATTTCTTGTTTGTGACAAATGTTAATATCTTTCTAATTATAAAAACAATAATTTGCTCCAGGTAACACTGATAAACTGTTTCCAACTCCAAAAAAAAAAAAAAAGTTTGATCTTGCTGTATGTGTAAATTCCTAATTTGTCGGATATGTCAAAAGAGTTGAAAATTCTTCACAGCAGTGTGTAAAGCTGCTAGATGCGTCCAAATCTGCAATCCCTGCTAATTGCTAAACTGCAGGGGAGTGTTTCCATGTCATTCTGAATGGATCAGATTGATTGGGTTTCATCGGCAGATGTGATTGCTGTTAATCTCAGCCCATAACCCATAAGCCTAACCTTCGATGATGAGGGCCAGTTTTCTGTCTTTTTTTAGAATTATTGGTTCTCTTTTCATCTGATCTCTTGTGGTTAGAGAAATTTCATTTTAACCCAAAGCTCCAGACAAACACCTATAAAAGTTTTATATAATCAATGCAAACAAATGTCAAATTTAAACTTTCTCAAGATCTGAATAGGGTAAAAGCCATTGCATGCATGCATTAAGTCATTTCATTTTTAATTTCTTACCTAGCTATGATTCTTATTTATTTATTGTTTATATTGTATTTTTTGGCTCTTGAAGAAAAAAAAAAAAATCCAAAAGATTTAGAAATTTTTAGAAAAGCACACCAAGTTGTTTTTTGGTTTGCTGAAAATCCTGAAACCAAAAATAAGCTTAAAAAGGAATAATAATAAAAAAAAAGGATACAGAAATACAAGTGAACAAGATAATAAAGGATGCCTTGGGAATCACTCATCTAATTACAGGTTTATGTATTAGACTTCCATGTGCAGCAAACTTTTTTCATATAAGTTCATTCTAAGGAGCTTTTTTTCTCCCATAGATCTGTTCCACAGAATTGTGTAAAATAATGAACCCCGCTGTTAACAATCTGGATTTGAAGCCAAATACACATGAATCCTGGTGAATCCTGAAATGACCAGAGTGCAGCATGCTGCTGTGCTTCAGTAGAAGAAAGTTTTTAGAGACATTTGCTTGATCTCATTTATTATTTACTTACACTGAAATTCTCATGTGCAGTTAACTATTAGTCACATGCAAACAACAAGACTTTTGCTTCAAAAAAGTTTCAGTACAGCTGTAGAAGTGCTGTAAATTCTACCTAAGTCATTACCTATTTTATAAATACATTTTTTTATTATCAGCTGGAGAGTGGAGACACAACTCTCCTGGAACCACTGAACCATTCTAAACTCTTGTATCAATACACATACACACACATTCCCCCTCCATTACTACTCTTCTCCAAATTGCTTCTAATCTAGCTGTCTAATAAACCTGGCATTGTGTATTACGAATATTGACAACTGGCTTTGTTCCTCCTCTTTTTTAAGTTGCTTAATAGACAAGTTGCATAAATGTAAATGTAATTAAGATAAGGAAACCTTTGGTGCCAGTACACAAGAAAAAGCATGGTTCATTTATTGTCATAAAATTATATAGTGGGGTATAATTTTCTATTATATATTTTTTTTATGTATGTTCAATTTAATCAGCCACAACACTTTTATTTAAATTACACTATTTATACATTTTTGAGCACCTACCCCTAAACTTACTCTTGACAACAGTTACAATTAATTTAATTATTGCAAGGCCAAACGATTGCTTTGTGTGAGGAACAAACTCAAAAGCAATCACTCTCTCCATTCACAGTAACACTCAAATCCTGCTTACCTTCAGAAATTGCTGCCTAAAGGATTGTTACATCAGTTTTGATTGTAAAATATCCTTGACTCTTCTGTGTGTTTTGTGACTGATTTCTTCATCATAAAAATCAAATTCATCTTATGAATAAGATATTGCTGCATGAATGGAGTGGGGTCATTTTCCGCAATTGAGAATTTCACTCTTCTTCCTTACATAAAGTTATCATATGTCGTCAGAAGACTTGGAATGCACCACAATTCATTTTTCAATACTTTTATACAGTTTTTATTCTTACGTTTTTGCAATAAATTACCTTGACTGTACTTATATGATTATATGAAAATAATTTATATTTTTACAAATGCAAGCAAACAAATGTATTGATCTGATGCAAATGGCAAGCAAATAAAATCAATGACATTCCTAGTATGTTGATGTAGTGAAGCCTTTGAGGTCTTAATAGTGATATTAATGTTGTTTAACCATGCTTCAGTTTTTGACACCTTGACAGTTAGAATAGGTTGGAAAATTATGGTGGCTTACAATTTGCTGAAGCTAAGACAGGGGAAGGGAGTCATTATTAGTGTCATCATTCTTGGCCTAAACCAATTAAAATTCTTTGTGAATATATTCTTATGACAGATGCTTAGATACTGTAAGATAACATCTGTTCTGTGATAGTTTTGCTGCTCTGTGTTAGATGTTTTCAACAGTATATGATGTATTTGCATTTGATTTCTCATTCCAGAACAGATCAGAATAGTGTGTATGTTCACTTTTGTGTCGTTTTGCACCTTACCTATACATACTGTAGACCATACTGACAAATTAAAAGAGAAAATGCATTTCAATTCTGTTCACACAACACAATTCATCATGTTATTCAAAGCAAAACTATACTCCAAATTTCAGATTCAAGTCCATGTTCTTGCACTTTTAACCAAGCTTTATTTTTCTTCATTTTTTCTACTTTGACATTCTCCCATAAAATATGGCTAGGAGCATTCTCAGCAACACTCTGCAACATATTTTTTTTTTTTTTTTTTTTATAGTTATTTTAATCATAAATAGCCTGTGTTCTTCATTATCCTGTACTACTTCTGCAACCTATTTAGGATTTTTTTTTCACATAGTCTTTTAAAAGGCATTATTGTTTCCTTGTCCCATGTAACTCTTCTTTTTACTGTCAGCTAAGAAAATTATTATTGGATAAAAAAAGAAAAAACATAAAGAAGGCAGAATTGGCTTAATTAAGCAATGCAGATGTAAGAAGAAATTCTGCAAAGTTTGTCAAGAAGGAAAACTAAGTTCCTAATCTTGCAGAGTAAAAAAGCCAGCACCTCTCTTAGGTTTAGAACGCTCAGCTATTATTACTGTACGTTGATGGATTACAGAGAGAACAACACTATGATGTTGTGATGTTTAAAGTGGTCATCGGATGCCCATTGTCCACAAGTTGATATGATTCATAGGGACTTAATGAAAGACATACTAAAAATTTCTCAATAGAAGTGTAAAACAACAACCTTTTTACCCTGTCAAAAACAGCTCTTTTTAGAGCAAGCTATTTTATTGAATGCCACTTTAAAGTTGCCATAGAATGCATTGATACAACATTTTAAATTGTTCTCTGACATCCTGAGTGTGTATGTGAAGTTTTATCTCAAAATACCTCACAGATCATTTTTTATAGCCTGTTGAAATTGCCACTTTTATGGTATGAGCCAAAATGCGTTGTTTTGGGGTTTGACCCCTTTAAATGAAAATGAGCTGCCTTGATACTTGATACTGAGTTGGTATCGACCCTCTTTCAGAAACAATCTTTATACAACTTCAGCGCTGAACTGACCCTCATTTGTGAGGCAGTCCGGTGAAAAATGTAAGCACAAATGTATAGGACTTTTCAGTTTTATCTCAGGAATATGTCATTCGAAAATGAAATTTAACCACCGTGTCTTCAGCGGTCTATGGAGACTCCTATGTCCAATGGTGCATCCCAACACACAACACTTTTAATGGCTCTTTGGCGCTGATATTGTACCTCCAGCATCTACAGCAAGAGAATAGTAATAGTATAGGCTGGTTGTTTTCAAACACTGCAGCCACACAACTGTGTTCAAACACCTTATAAAAGTGATTTTGGCATTCTATGGCACCATTAAATGAAAATGAGAAAATCACTTAGGAGCCATTGTTGTCTACATCTGGTCCAGCATTGAAACAATGACGGACTGATGACAGCTCACTCAGGGCTGGTCTAAGGTAAGACAAAAGACATAATTTTATGTCCTTCAATCGCAAACATCCCTCCATCTCGTTCACTCTCGTTCACATGGATGTACGTCATTACTTTGCATGAGTGCCCACTTCTGGCAGAACCCTTGCAATGGGCTAAACCGGAACGCCCTAAGCCCTTGATCACTTAGAATCAGCTCTACAGTTTATTGTTGAAATTTTTCCCCTTACGAATTTGTTTGATGCAGTTTTCTATATGTATAAAGGTATATTTGGGCTGTTATAAATATATATATTAAAAAAATTATATATTATAGAGTTGTTTGGGGTGGGGATAAATAATTTGTGATCTGCGATGATGTCACAATCATGTTGCACTGTGGTCTTAGGAGTGGCCTGAAGTGTGCATATGAAGCAGACTCGCTTCCTCTGTCAAAATCGAGGGGTCGAGGGTCTGTCCATATAAACTTTGCTCATCCTCTTTATGAAGTGAAACCCACTTCAAAATGGCAGTGGTGATTGCTTTCGGAAGTTCACAAGTGCATGTCTAAAAGTGGAGTGGAACGCAGCCCTGTCCAGTTTATACTGAAATGCTACTGTTAATCAACAATCATTAGAGGGCCTGGGTCTGTGTGACATCACACAGACAATAAGCTGAGAATGGGGTAATGATTTTAGTAGATGAAAAACAAACCCTGGGTGGATTTTTATCATTATAGGGTGGTTGTGTTTATGTTCACACTTATGTTCAAACAATATGTAAAAGTGCATTTTGCTTCCGATGACTCCTTTAAGACTATGTACTGTATAGGTTACAATCAGTAAACAGAATTTTAGGTCAGTAAGATTTTTAAGGGAATTAATACTTTTATTCAGCAGCACAGGTGCATTAAAATGATTTGTATTGTTACAAAAAATTACTGTTTCAAAACAATTATGTTCTTAAAATTATGGTATCATGGTTTACTCCTATACGCAGCACAATTGTTTTCAGTGAACTTATTGTAATAGAAATGTTCTTGTGCAAAATAAATCAGCAGAATGTGACACTCATGACACTGAAGACAGTGAAATTTAGCTTTGCCTTAAGAGAAATTACATTTCTAAATATATTCAAACACAAAACAGGTCATTTTAATACCTTTTAAAATGGTTAATGTTTAATAACTTTAATTCTTTATAAGATTAAATTTAGATATTTGTAATGCCAATGTCAAACTGAATTATTTATAATTAAATATGCCCTCTAAATATATATTATGCACTCAGGTTGCTTCCTCCTTGATTTCTTCAAAGCATTTTTGGAAAACTCTTTCTGAATAATTGGTGAGCCTCAAGTGTTGCTGTACTCAAATGTCAGTGCTGTTCTACTTTCTTCAAACAGCTTTGTGGATTCTACTAAAGCAAGTGGTTCTTGTAAACACTCAAGTTCCTATGCGTATAGGGCCCCATTGTATAATTTGTGTTGATATTTATGCTCATTTGTATTCAAAAGAAAAATAATGAAAATTAAAAATATCTCAAAGCTTCTCTGAGAGGAAGCATTAAAATGTGATTAAGACTTAAGGTGAAATATTGTACGTACCGCAAAGGAAAATGTTTATGTTTCTTCTGCTATAATAGACAATACTGTCTATCTTTTTATTTAACAACAATGCAACAACAATAATGGAGGATGTACAGTACATACGGAAGGTTGATGCAAATAGTAATTTAAAAAAAATGATAGATTTCAATTGACAATTTACTATATACATGTAAGTTTATGCTAATCCATCATTGTGTCGTCAACCATTTCTCATTTACCTGTCAGTAGAATTCACATACAAACAAAATAACTTGTGTTTGGTAACTTAACATGTCAGAGAGAAGCTTTCTGTTTTAAGTGATGTTCAGCAATTTGTAATGACAAAGCAAACAGCAGTCATTCAGTTTCAAGAACAGTTGGCAAATTAAGGCATCATGACAACTATGGAGGATTTATTGGGTCAAATTATAAACTAAAAGTCTAAAACTAAAAGCCTTAAACCAAATCTAAAAATCTAAATTTTAAACTTCAAAAATTAATTTGGTATGTAGGATTGGGCATTTGGTATTTAGGATAGGGCATTTTATATTTAGGATTGGGCATTTGGTATTTAGAATAGGGCATTTTGTATTTAGGATTGGGCATTTTCTATTTAGGGTTGGGCATTTGGTCATTTAGCCATTTTGGATTTAGGATTGGGCATTTGGGGATTTAGGATTGGGAATTTGGGTATTTAGGATTGGGCATTTAATCATTTAGCCATTTAGGATTGAGGATTGGGGATTTGGGGATTTAGGATTGGGCATTTGAGGATTGAGGATTGAGGAGTGTATGCAAATTAGGAGGCGTGGCCCAAATACTGGAGGCTGGGTTTGAAATGGCTTGTGCGCAGAGGCACCTTATGGACAGCAGAGGGAGCTCCCAGTGCTAAGGAGCACACTGTAATGAAAGTAATGTAATTGTAATGTAATTCTGTTTTTGCAATGAAACAGAGCAGGGGAGCGGCTTGAGCGAGGACTGTGTGATAACTTCAACTTAATGACAGCTTTGTAACATTTGTGGCCTCAAACACAAAGTCACCAGTGAAAGGAGGGCTATCGGTCTGACGACGAGAAAGCAGCAGACAGTGCAGCAGGTAAGATGCTAACATTAGCTAATAGTTATCTAAGCTGATATTGCTAACATGCTTTAGTAGGGTATTATTATATTATATATATATATATATATATATATATATATATATTTTTTTTTTTTTTTTTTTTTTTTTGCTATATAGCCTATATATATATTATAAAGATTGTGAGAGAAAAGAAATTAGGCTTGTTTGACTTAAACCGGCGCTGCACACTGCAAGACTGATCGGTTTATTACATCAAAGTACTGCGAGAGCGATTCAAAAGCATAAGGAGTGTTTACTTTCTTTGATGTCATATGTCGTGTGTGTATGTATATATGTATATGTATACACTCACCTAAAGGATTATTAGGAACACCTGTTCAATTTCTCATTAATGCAATTATCTAATCAACTAATCACATGGCAGTTACTTCAATGCATTTAGGGGTGTGGTCCTGGTCAAGACAATCTCCTGAACTCCAAACTGAATGTCAGAATGGGAAAGAAAGGTGATTTAAGCAATTTTGAGCATGGCATGGTTGTTGGTGCCAGATGGGCCGGTCTGAGTATATACATACACACACGACATATGACATCAAAGAGAGTAGACGCTCCTTATGCTTTTGAATCGCTAATGATTACTTTGATTTTAATAAACCGATCAGTCTTGCAGTGTGCAGCGCCAGTTCAAGTCGAACAAGCCTAATTTCTTTTCTCTCACAAAAAAAAAAAAAAAACAGAAACAAGACCATCTAGTGGCAATGTGAAAGGATAGTATCTACTAATGTCAGAGGGGTTAATCGCAGTTTAAAAAACAAAACAGCATGTCCCAATATAATAATACCCTACTAAAGCATGTTAGCAATATCAGCTTAGATAACTATTAGCTAATGTTAGATTCTTACCTGCTGCACTGTCTGCTGCTTTCTCGTCGTCAGACCGATAGCCCTCCTTTCACTGGTGACTTTGTGTTTGAGGCCACAAATGTTACAAAGCTGTCATTAAGTTGAAGTTATCACACAGTCCTCGCTCAAGCCGCTCACTCGCTCTGTTTCATTACAATTACATTATTTTCATTACAGTGTGCTCCTTAGCACTGGGAGCTCCCTCTGCTGTCCATAAGGTGCCTCTGCGCACAAGCCATTTCAAACCCAGTCTCCAGTATTTGGGCCACGCCTCCTAATTTGCATACACTCCTCAATCCTCAATCCTCAAATGCCCAATCCTAAATCCCCAAATCCCCAATCCTCAATCCTAAATGGCTAAATGATTAAATGCCCAATCCTAAATACCCAAATTCCCAATCCTAATCCCCAAATGCCCAATCCTAAATCCTAAATGGCTAAATGACCCAACCCTAAATAGAAAATGCCCAATCCTAAATACAAAATGCCCTATTCTAAATACCAAATGCCCAATCCTAAATACAAAATGCCCTATCCTAAATACCAAATGCCCAATCCTAAATACCAAATTAATTTTCGACTTGGACTTTAAGTTTTAAATTTAGATTTTTAGATTTGGTTTAAGGCTTTTAGTTTTAGACTTTTAGTTTATAATCTGACTCAATAAATCCTCCATAAACAACAGCAGAGCTTTAAAAACTTCTCCTCTCTCATGAGAACTTCTCCCCTCTCTTTACCCAGCATTTTCCTCACTAAAATGGACGAGTTACGACTCCGCATCACACACAGTAAGAGACTTTTGGATTGCAATGTCATGGTTTTAACAGAAACGTGAAAAAGACGTACCCAATAATGCTATAGAGCTAGCCGGATGCTACATGACTCTGACTCTGGCAAAACAAGAGGTGGTGGACTGTGCTTTTATGTTAACAAAGCTTGGTGTACGAACATTGTCATTGTTGGGAGACACTGCTCAGTTAACCTAGAGTTTCTCATAGTTAAATGTAGACCTTTTTATCTGCTATGGGAATTCACTTCCACCATTATAATTGCAGTCTATATTCCACTGGATGCTAATGCCAAGCTTGCTTTGAACGAACTCCATGGGGCCATTAGTAAACAACAGAATGCCCACCCGGAGGCTGCTTTTATTGTCACAGGTGATTTTAATCACTCCAAATTAAAGACAGTGCTCCCCAAATTCCATCAGCATGTTTCCTGCCACACCAGAGGAGACAAAACTTTGGATCATGTTTACACAAACATTGATGGAGTTTACATCGCGACCCCCTCTCCCACCTCGGACAGTCTGATCACCTTTCTTTGTTTCTCACCCTAGAAACACCCTAGAAAGTATTCACCCCTCATCAACCGTGTGAAGCCATCAGTGAGGACCATCAAAGTGTGGCCAACTGGAGCAGACTCTTTACTTCAGGACAGATTTCAATACACGGACTGGAGTATGTTTGCTTCTCAGGCTGCATGTGGCTCTCACACAGATATTGATAGCTATACTTCCTCTGTACTGAATTACATCAACACCACCATTGACAGTGTTACAACAGAAAAACAGATCACAACATACCTTAATCAGAAGCCATGGATCAATAAGGAGGTGTGACTTCTGCTGAAAGCCTGCATCTGCCTTCAGGTCAGATGATGCTCAGGCCTACAGCAAATCCAGGACTAACCTGAAAAGAGGCATCAAAAAGGCCAGGTACTGCTACAATCTGAAGGTAGAGGAACACTTTTCCAACTCTGCCCCCGATGCTTGTGGCAGGGCATCAGATCATCAGTGACTACAAGTCAAGCAACTGTGCTTCAACGGTCTCCTTCCTTAACGAGCTAAAGTACTTTTATGCTCGCTTCAACAGCAACAGCAAGGAGATGGCCACCAAAATCACACTCTCAGCAGACCCCCAAACCCTCAAACTCACCTCCACAGATGTCTACACTGCATTGAGCCGGATCAATGCACGTAAGGCTGCTAGCCCAGATGGCATTCCTGGCCGTGTGCTTAGGGCATGTGCAGGGCAGCTTGCAGAGGTCTTCACAGACATTTTCAACCTGCCCCTCACCCAAGCAACTGTGCCAACATGTTTTAAGTCCACATCCATTGTGCCAGTGCCGAAACACTCCTCCCTAATGTGCTTAAATGACTACCACACTGTAACACTCACACCTATTGTCATGAAGTGCTTCAAGCGACTGGTTCTAGCACACCTCAAGAACTGCCTCCCACCAACACTGGACCCACACCAATTTGCCTATCATAGCAATAGGAGCACAGAGGAAGCAGTATGCACAGTGCCGCACTCTGCACTCACACACTTGGACAATAACAACACATATGTACGGATGTTGTTTGTTGACTTCAGCACAGCATTTAACACTGACATTCCCTCCAAGCTGACCACAAAACTTGGAGACCTGGACATTAACACCTCCCTCTGCAACTGGATTTTGGACTTCCTGACCAACTGACCTCAGCATGTTAGGTCAGGCCACACCTGCTCCACCAACATCAAACTCAACACCGGCGTACCATAGGGCTGTGTGCTGAGCCTATTCCTTTACTCCCTTTACACCCATGACTGCAAGCCTGTGCATGGATCAAACGGTGATTGGCGTTATCAGAGACAACTATGAGATTGCCTACAGGGAGGAGGTACAGCACTTGACCACATGGTGTGCTGACAATAACCTGCTCCTTAACACCAGCAAGACAAAGGAGCTCATTGTGGACTTCAGGAAGAAGAAAGGAAGCATCCATGACCTCATCCACATTAACAGGATGGTTGTTGAACGTGTCTCCAGCTTCAAGTTTCTGGGGATCACCATCTCGGAGGACCTGTCCTGGACTACAAACACCTCCAGCCTGGTGAAGAAGGCTCACCAGCACCTCTTCTTCCTCAGGACACTGAAGAGGAACCAGCTGTCTTCAGCCATCCTGGTGAACTTTTACCGGTGTGCGATCAAGAGCATCCTGACCAGTTGCATTACAGTCTGGTATGGGAACTGCTCAGTAGCTGACCAAGGGTGAAGGCACTGCAGAGGGTGGTGAAAACTGCCCAATGCATCACAGGGACACTACTTCCTGCTATTGAGGACATCCAGAGAAAACGCTGTCTACGTCAAGCTCGCAGCATTCTTATGGACTCCTCTCACCCTGACCACGGACTGTTTAACCTCCTGCCCTCCGGGAGGTGCTTCAGGAGCCTCCGGACAAGGACCAGCAGATTCAGGAACAGCTTTTTCCCTACAGCTGTCTCCTTACTGAACTCTGCCCTCTGACACCCACCAACAGCCCCCACACCACACACACAGACTCCTCAACCCTCCTCATCACTACATCTGAATTATTTATTTAAATCAGATTTATTTACACCTATAGTGTACATAGACTTTTACATAATCCATCTGTATAGAAAAATTTAGCATTCTGAGCTAGTTTAATTCATGCATTGATAATCATTCATATTACTATTATTTATTTATTTATTAATTATTGTGTACATGGTGTAATTCATATGCAATCAAATTTTATAAAATTGCAAACCTGAATCTGCCAATTTATAATAAGGTTTCAAAAGCTATTGCCAATTAGGCAACCTACCAATAATGAAAGGACTTCTAGCAGTTGTAAAAAGCCTACTAGCAGCTAACAGTGCAATGACTGGGTGATCTCCATTGATCAAATCACTGTCCATTTTTAAGTTTTTGGCCAGAATCAGTTAAATCTAGAAATCTAGAACAGACTTCATTTGGTTATGCGAGAAAACGTCTGACCCAAATGTACACATACAATCAAATGTTACAATGCAACTGAATTGCAGTGGTCATTGATGGCGATATATTTTACTACTTGCTTATTGTTCCAATATGCTGTGCAAAATAAATCTTTGCCTCTCTCATGCAATCAGTGTTTTCACCAGTGACAGTCTCAGATCAGCCAACCTGGTAAGTGTCAATCAAAGCAGCTATGATGAAAGAAATCTTCCTTTTATCTGATTGATCTCAACTTTTCAAAGACTTCAAGGTTCTTTTCCCAACCCAGACACACCTACTGAAAAGAAGATAGCATACATCCATATTTTCGTAGCTAGCTAGGAAAGGACAAAAAGATGTGAAAAGCAGGAAAGAGAAATGCGTAAATGGTCCTGTATGACTTTGGCAAAGGAAGCATGCTATAAGGGCCTGGCTTTTGAAGAGATCATGAACTCTGCCTACAGTCCTTTCATCTTTGCTGTGATCAACTGTGAATGTCTCCCTCAGGGTACTTCAATACTTTTCACGATAACACAGATATATTGAACAAATACAAATCTTGCTATGTTAAAACTAAAATATTTTTAGTTCTCATTGCACTCTACAAATGATGGCAGTTTAAAATATTGTTGCTCCAATAAAGTTGTTGTAGCTTTCCTTTAGTTATACAACCATTTAATGATGTGCGTTAGGAATTAGTTGGTTCATGCCAAGCAGGGTTGTGCAATGTTCAGAAATTTCCAGTTCAACTACTGAATTTGATTTGAGTGACCAGTCAACAACAATGCTACATTTTACATTTCAAGGAGTATAGTTAACCAGGATGAAATGTAAAAAATTACTTTTCTGCCGCAACTATGAACCTGAACTTGAGATTTTTCATATTCAACATCTTATTTGTGATCTTATCATTAACAGCTTGAGTTTGAGGCTGATTACCAGAACTACAGTTAAACACAATTTGGTAACACCTTCTATAAAGGCCATTTTTATAATACATTATAAGTGTATTCTTAAGACATTATAATTAATTCATAATGCATTATAAAAGACCTGATAATATGTTGTATCATCTCATAAATAATCATAACACCATTAAAATACATACTTACATATTTGTGGTTATAACACACAATGAACACCATATTAAATCTACTTCAATTATGTTAGACTATACCATATCTTGACATTGTTAATTTAAGAACAGCACATTATCTGTACATATTGTTTTGATGGTCCTCTTAGTTTATTGACTATAAGCAACTTTGCAACTACATGTCAACTAACTAATAGGCTTTTCTAATGACTGCTAGTTGCCATGTAGGAGCAGAGACACTTATCAACAGCTGTCTAAAGGGTACCAAATGGTATCAAAATAATCAAACTGATATTAAAATAAAATGTTGAAAGCAAATATGTCATATTACGCATTCATCTGATCTGATATCTGATCTTATGGCTGTTTGAGAAAAAAATATTACAATACTGTACATTAAAACTGTTCTTATGAATATTCATGAGATGAGATTGTTTTTTTTATTTATTTATTTTTATTTTTTTGGTAATGCATTATGCGTTCATTAAGAATACCCTCATAAGGAATTATAAATATGAGTGTTGACTGCAATTTTAAAAACATTCCACCTTGCAGCTCTGTTTGTCAGTAATTGTACAATTAAAATGAATTCTGTTGATTAAATACAATTTATTCTCATCCAGGACCTTTGCATCACTGAATCTTATTCTGTCTGTTGAGTTCAGTGAAAAGCATCATTTTCTTTCTTTTCTTGTTCCACTAGTTAAAATTCATTATAAACATAGTTTCATCAGTTTGAAGAATATTTAAACCTTAAGCTCAGTCTATATTTTTCAGATGGGTGTAGCAATGAAATCAACACCATGGACCAATTAGAGCTTTTACAATGCTCAACTTGGCCTAACAAACACATGGTGTTCTTGACGGCTAGTCTCTGAAATTATATGCTGTGCATTTAGACTGCCAATGACAGTACAATAAGGAAAATAAGTTACATAAGCTCCTGTGTATTATCTGCATGTGTCCTGTTGAACACAGTACCATGACCTTTACAAAATTGTATGTGGGCGGCTTATCATCCTATTTAATTCATACTATAATTGAGACACATTTGTCAGACTCTAAAATTCTTACTCTTTCCTTAGTATTTTTCTTCCCATTGAATTTTATCTCAACGTGTGATGTTAATTTGCTGAATTGAATAAGAGCACCATTTTTTTCACGGCATAAAAGAAAGTACGTTATTTACATATTATTAAGATATTAATTTATTTTCAGCACAGAATCATGCGCTGTAAAAAATGTTTTGATGGTTTACATAAAATCATATATATATATATATATATACTGTATATATATATGTAAACATTCATCCATAGCAAATTTTTAACCACTGGCACAGTTAGCAGAGACTAATAGTCACTTACTCCTTTATCCTCTTTAGGTACCTTTTTTCCAAGCCACTGAACAGAGACAAGCTTTTTGTTTCATGTTAAAAAAATGCATTTGATAATATAGCATATATCTGTATGACATGATAATTGTAGTTAAAACAATTACCTCAGGGGAATGTTAAGCTTACACAGCAATTACTTTCAGTGTCACCAATGGACAGCTCAATCACTGCGTGGAGGCTTCGGCTGTACTGTAATTTAACACGCATCAGCTCCATGTGTCTATACATGGACTGAGAAAAAAAATGCTATTATTATTCAACACACTTATATACTGACACGAGAGCAGAAGCCGTTAAACTTACTGAGCACAATAAAACTGACAGAAGGGTCACAAAAGAAGGTCCTACAGGCAATTTAAAATTTCTAAACCTCATTATGCATCAGCATTCTAAGCAATAACACAAGTCCAATCCTTTAAACACCTAGTCTGCTTCGAACTTTCCTCCTGACTGCAAGATAATTGCAAGCAATGCTGCTTTACATCAGTTGCTGTAGCAACACTCCACTAATCACACGTACAGGAAGTTGTTTGTAGGAGCTGCCATATCTCTCTCCTCTCTTTTGTGCTTGTTGTTTTGCATTGGTGTTGTACCTCTGCAATTAGCTTAGAGCTGTGATGATGATAATCATCTTTGGTCCTTAGATTTAGAACAAGGGTGTGGAGATGTTCTTTTGTAAGCACTGCATCAGATCCTTATCCTTATGCTCTTTAAGCTAATGGGGCCAAAAAAAAAATGCTTTCTACCCTTGAACTTTCCTGTCTTAATAAAAAAAATGGAAAATGTAGAGATGAGAGTTTCCATATTGGTCATTTAAAAGCTCTATGTTGAGTAGCTACTAATGAAAAGGTGTTTTTCTGTTGGAAGGAAAGCTTTTAAGATGCCAAAAATTGAGGTCGGTACCATTCCCCCAAACACATTTACTTCAAACTAGACATATATATTAACTTTTAAATCACCTACTGTGATTTTTTCCCAAAGGAAATGCTATTTGACATGGCTCGTTTGTTTTATTTTAAAAGTGTGACAAAAAAGTAACTTATGAAACTAATAACACCCAAAAGGCTTTAGAGCACTACAAAGCAGTCTTCTCGCATTTCGCAAGAAGCTCTTCAGTATCTGGAGAAAAGCTCAGGCCATATTAAATGTCTCGAGTTCAGACATACTCTAATCACACGAGAGATCTTTCAATAATCTATTAAATCAATGAGCATGATAGGTTTATAGGTTTGAAGACCCATAAGTAATTTATTTATTTTTTTACTTTCTTTTTTTTTTCCTGAAAGAACACATTTAACCAGCCTAGCAAAGCACCTTGTTGGATAGACAACCATGTTTCTCCGAGCCTGACCATTTTAAAGTAGTCCAAAATCAGCCCTCAGACCACCATAGCCAGATTTAAGATTAACTTAAGACCAGTAAACCATCTTAGGCTGGTTTAAGATGTTTCTTAAGCACTGCTGCAAGGGCCACAAAGTATGGCACCCTAAAACATTAGGGGAAAAGACACTGTGTTGAATTCAAAGTTCAGCACTGATTAGCATTGGTGATTTTTCTTTCTAATATGTAGTTGAAATACATTTACAGAAAACGACTTACTTTCACCCTGAAAAATAAAGTGGATAGGCTAATCTATATATATACAAAGAAGGAAGGCATCAAGGCACGTCCGAGTCCAAATTCTGCTTTACTTTCTGTCTCCGGAGTTATCTTCTTCTGATCGAATTTTGAAGGCAGCATAGATGTAGCCTGTCCTTTGCTGCCTTCGATATCCCACAATCCTCTGCATTCCATTCCGTGATGGTTGAGCTCAGTGGTTAAATTGGCTTTTCTAGGGAGGGGGAGCCCTTATTTACAGTGGTCATCATTAAAAATCGCGCCATAAATTGACTTATTGTGTTTTACACCAAAGGGCTATTTTTCCAGTGTTAATGTGTAAGGTAAGGTTTAGTAGTTATTCAAACAAAGATAAATACTTTACAATTTTTTTTTTTTTTTACCTTTAATGTTAACAAGCAGGCAACGGATTTCACCCACGGAAAACGTATGAAATTGAACATGTTTGAAAATATTGGTTGGCAAAGATGTAAATATCTTTTTAAACAAGAAAATTATTTTGATTTAAAAGAATCAGGGCCAATTTCTTTGGCAGTTTATGTTATATTTGATTTATGTTATATTTTATTTATAATTTGGGGAAGTCGTGGCCTAGTGATTAGAGAGTATAACTACTAACCCTAAGGTTGTTCCCTGGGTGCTGGAGCATAAATGGCTGCCCACTGCTCTGGGTGTATGTTCACTGCTGTGTGTGGACCCACTAACTTTATGAACATCAAAGAGGACACATTGAAAATCTTGAGCTGATTTCTCAGCAGTGAAACAATAATATTCATCGCTGACAATCCCCTTTCACATTCAGCTATGCTCACAGCCAGTGTATCTACTAGGGGTTCAACTTTTTCACGGTTCGGTTTGTTTCACGGATTTAGAGTCACGGTTTCAGTATGGTTCGGTATGTGCTTTGTTTATGGAAAAACTATACTTTCTAATGAAAAAAAAAAGAAGAAGAATATTCTATCCAACTACAAGCAACAGCACAAATAAATACAATAGAGTAAATATACAAACAATAAGCAGTGATTTTCAGATTTTATATTTTTTTTTAGGCAGGTCTAGCATAAGTTTTTAGGTACAGAAATTGAATAAAGTACCGATCTCATCTGTGCGCACGCTATCAGCACCCGGTTGATGACGGAATAAATGACTGCTCATAATCCAGCATACGGCAATCACATTGATCAAGAGTGAATGATTTGTCCAGTGTTTTTTATTATTTTCTCCTCATCGCTGTAGTTGTAATGTCTGGGAATCCAGAATGGGCAATCATTAACAGAATTATATATTAACTGAACCAAGTTTGTTTTACGTGCTATTTGTAGCAAACCATATTACAGATGCTTTGTCAGATTTAGGGTGCTTTCACACCTGCCTCATTTAGCTCGGTTGAATCGTACCAAAGTTCGTTCCCCCTTTGGTGCGGTTCGTTTGGGCAGGTGTGAAAGCAGCAATTGCACTCGGGTGCGCACCAAAAGCAGACCAAACAAGCGTACCGAGACCTACTTGAAGAGGTGGATGACCAGATGACCATGAGCATGTCAGAGTTAAGAAGAATTAATGCACGCCTCTGCTTGAAGTTACGAGCCATGCCCGCTCACCGTTTGCAGTGCAAACCGCGCCACCCCTAGTATCTACTGTGTGTTATAATTTCAGAAGACCCTCTTTAATTGCCATGTTTGGGTTTTCTTGTAGTCCCTGAAACTTTCTTTGACACTACAGTAGTTCATTACCTGACTATCACACAGCTGCCTCAATTCTTGTTCTCCATACCGCAGTGGCACTGGAGAGGGCCAGGTGTCAGGTGACAACACATTTATTTGATCAAAAAGCTCCAGGTCATGCTCTGGGACCATCCTAGACTGCATGCATGAATTAGTCAGATGTTAGATAATTCTATGCTTTTTAAATATTTTATTTTTAAATATCAAATTGGTGTGAAAACAAAACTGAACATTTTAGTAACTAAGCAGAATTTTATTAGAGAGAGGGTAAAGTATGGCTTGTCTCAAAAAATTTGATTGATGAGGGTCATAAAAGCCATCTGTTCTGGACACCTGTTTGTACACCCCCCTCCCCTCCCTGTACAGCCAGTGACCTTAATATGAACTTATGAACCCAAGGAGGAATTTCGGTGGGAGGGAGAAGTGTTGGGAAGCTATGTGCTTTTTTTAACTCTGAAAAGGGCGAAATCATGAAAATGGTGTAAGGGAAGGTTTTTATTAACGTTTTAAATACACAGTGCATTTCAAGAAAAAGGTTATAAACGCATAGCAGCAATGGAAACAATGTAATGATCGTTTTCGTAGTTGGAAAAGTGTAAAAACGTTGTTAAAGTTGTTACAAATGAAATAAAACTAGGTTACTGGTTATTTATCTAAAACAACCAACCAAACAAGTCAAAACTATCAGATATGTTTTCGTTAAGCAATACGTGAAAAAGATGTGGATTGGTAGGCATTTACGCTGATCTCAAAGAAAATACATCGGACCCTGTCTTTAAAACACCAGCACAAGATACTTGTCAAAACTATGTTGTACTTTACCACTAACTAAAATTTTACTGACAAGAGTTAAACAAAAAAATAAAGATCTCAGAGCAAAGTGTTACAACGTCTCCGGTAACGTTAGCTCGACTCAAACTAAAAAAAAAAAAAGAAGCTAACGTAAAGCAATGTTATAAACCAAGAAAGTAGGCGTTTGTCACGTCGGGTGAAAAGTTAAAACAAAAGAAAAAAAAGGTAACTTAGGCATTTACGCTGATCTCAAAGAAAATACATCGGACCCGTCTTTAAAACACCAGCACAAGATACTTGTCAAAACTATGCTGTACTTTACCACTAACTACAATTTTTAAAATCTAAACTGTTAAACGAAAGAAAATAAAAAGATCCTCCGGCAGAGGATAATTTTACAATAATTTAAATTTTAAATTTAATTTAAATGTTACAATAATTAAACTAAGTAGTTTTTAATAAATAGACATCAGTCCTTAATAAGTGAAAACTTTACATCCGTTTAAACATATGGACAATTTTACTTTTTAAATGATGTAGGCCTATATGGTTTTTATTTACTTTTAGGCTAGTGTTAAAAAAAAAAAAAAAAAAAAAAAAGGTTGAAAAAGCGTTATTTGTTTTTAATGTGTTAAGTTAATTACTTTAATCTACGACTAGTCTAAATCTAGACTATCTCCGTCGATAGATCTTTTATTTTTGTCAAGCTTAATTTCTCAAGCTATGTCAATTAACACACACACACACACACACACTTTCCTTCTGTCAAGCTTGTGTCGTGTTATCTAGTAAATAAACCAGACGTCATCTCAAGCACCGAAACGCGAATGTGTCTGCTGTCTGTGTGATTCCTGGCGCGTGCATATCAGCTAGACATCAAGCGATTGTACAACATCTAACGGTTTTGAAATGGTTGTAACTCGATTGCGAAACTAACTAATTTCAGAGGGTGTTTTATATATATATATATATTTTTTTTTTTTTTTAATTACATTTATCATTTTTATTCACAAGGTGATTTTTTTAAACACAAATGCACACAGGTCATACAAACAAGTGTAGTCTACCTTGCTTTTTTCAAGCCTCAATACACACACACACACACACACACACATACTTTCCTTCTCCCATGCTTATTCTGTGAAACATTTCTATAGCCACATCTTTATTTAACAAAATCTAAAATGAGATCTGATTTATTGCTATATTAAGTTCTTCTGTAAGTTGTAATCTTTCGTTGTCATATCTTTTACATTTTATTAAAATAGGTTCAACTGTTTCACAATATCACATTTAACACAAAGTCCAGACACATGTATTTCATCTTATAAATAATGACTGATTAAGTGCAATGTGTCCAATTCTATGGCGAGATCTTCCCTTCTATTGCCAAAAATTCTCCTTTCATTTCCAACTGTTCTTTGAATATTATATAAATGCCTTCCTTTATTCTAACCAACCCATTTAATTTGACACGTATCTTTTTATTTTTTATTTATTTTTTAATTAGACCTTTTATTTCTAATTTACTCATTGGAGTATTAAATACGATGTCTGACATTTTAATGCTTTTATCTGGTCCACTACTTTCATTACATTCATTACCTATATGTGTGGGTATCCATACAAAATAAATATTTGTTTTGCTTGTATTCTGAACAAACTCTGTAAAATGCCTAACAAAATGTCTTGTGTAGTAGAAGCTTCACCACTCTTTAAACTTGATAGTACTGAAAATGAGTCTGAGCATATGACTACTTTAGGTATATTAATGTGTTCAACCCCACTGAAGAGCCAAAAATATGACAATCATTTCTGTAGTATAAACAGACGGATGATTAGATGTTCTTTCTGGTATTCTATACATAACCCTTGGAACATAGGCCTATTTAGCTGCTGCTGCTGCTGTATGGACTGTTTCAGGACCTTTAGATACATCTATGTATATGAGTTACTTTAAAACTAGATTAGCCTATATGCTCTTTATTTTTAATCTAAACAAAAGACCTTGATGTTTTATTTTATTTTAATAAGCCACTCACACTTACTTTAGTAGCCTTAATCATTGAATATGTCTTTTATTTTGTTAATATTACCTTCTGGCACGAAATTCTAGATTCATAAATGTATGTTTTTCAAAATTCCACCACGTTTAGTGGCGTTTAAAGAGGAATTTGTGATGTATTTGGAGGCGTTAAAAGGAATGAAAAGTCCCAAAGCAAGATTTTTGTATTCTTCATTAGAGGACTTTGGTTTCTTAATGTGAAAATCTGTTACTCCCTACTACATTTTCTTTATCATTATATTTTTATTTTTTCTTAAGTGTTGTCTTATTTATTTTACATTTATTTTGTTTTATGATGTACAGAGTGTGAACAAAAATTGAGTGTAATCTCAGACCATATTTGTAAATCTACCAGTAATGTACGTCTTTATGTTTTTAATGTTTAAAGCATCGAATAAAAAATAAAAAACACACACTAACACTTCCCCAACCACCCTAATAACGTTGATCGCAAAGATTTAAAAGTATGTTAAAAGAATTAAACAAAGAAATGTTTTTAATAACAACACATCAGTTCTCATTCGATGCAAACATTCTACCTGGTTTTAATATTAGACCGATGTTTTTACTTTAAAATTAGGTTAATCTATATGATTTAATTTTTTCATCTCAACAAAATTCCTTGTTGGAAAAAAGTATTGTTTTATTTAATTTTAATAAGTCACTCACACATACTTTAGTAGTCTAAATCCTTGAATACGTCTTTTATGTTGTCAATATTAACTTCTATCATTGCTATATCATTGCTATATCAATTAAAACATGTGTTTAGGCAAACACAAATATTAAACAGGAATGAATGTGATATGTCAAGATGGGCTTTTTTTTTTGCCAAAGAAACTTTTACAACATTACAGGAAAGGCTAAATATTTCATCTCTAGTAGTGCGTAAAAACGCGTCTGGTGTCTTTGTGTTTACTTTTACGACCATGTCAGCGAAGATTGTAAAACATCTAAAGGTTTTTGGGGGTTTGCAACTCAACTGTAATCTAATTAGTTTTCCGGGGTTCTGGTGTTGTAAATGGTGTGCTGCTGGTCAGCTAAAGTAAAAAAAAAAAAATTAAAAAAAAAAAAAAGAAAAATGTTTGTGTATTCAGTGATCAAAGAGTGACAATTTCCACTTTATGGCTTAGATCTTTTTTTTTTTTTAGCTGAAAGTTAATTTACTGGTCAAAAGGATGTGAAATCTTTTAACAAGTCAGATCATATAGGAAAATGTAGTTTAATTCGAATTAATTTAGTTTATTTTAGTTACATTTATAATTTTTATTAACCCCTAGAGCTTTCAACCTCAACATAGACGTACTGAGAATGCAAACAAGTACACAAACCCAACCATACAATCATAAACACACACACACACACACACACACACAAAAATGTAAACATACAGAAAACATGAACATGTAACCAAACAAATACAAATATACACTCAAACATTATACATATTAAACATGCATAAATACACAAACAAACAAAATAGGTCACAAACACGAAAATACCTATATTAGATTAAAAATGAGTTGTCATAAGTTTTCTTTGAAACCAAAAGTGTTTCTTGCTACAAATGTCTCACAGAATTTTATACAATAGATTAGACGTCCTTTCTCACTTTCCAAATGGTGTTGTTAACCATGATGTTTAAAATAGTTAAAAAAAGTATTATTTTTAGCTTTCGTGTAGGATTCATGTCAGTACTCAAATGTTTTTAGCAAGAGTCCAGAGACAGATGAAAATAGATGCGTGAAGAAAAAAATGTAAGAGTTTTTTTATGTTTTTTTAGATTGTTTAAAACAATTGAGTTTATGCATTTCTCTTGAATGTGTGTACGCAGAAGAAATACATAAACGCATTGTGGTTGATGTTAAACAATAAAAAATATTATTTATATATCATAACTTACTTTCTTTTCAAAACACAATAAACATTCTTATGACTTTTTAACTGCGAACAACCGGTTTGGTTGGAAAATAAAAAATAAATAAAAACATTATGTTTCTAAGTTAGAATGCTTATAGTTTGTAGTAAAATCACATATATAAGCTAAAACATTTTTCTTTCAAACCACATGGTTTTCACACACATTCCTCACAAAACTTCCAACAAGGACCTTAAGTTTTTGTTTTAACGTTTAGCTGTAACTGAGACCTTGGGGGAATTATTTACGCACAGTTTTGGGGAGGTTACTATGAACTTTGCAATAGGTTATAGATCACAAATGACCCTATTTAAAATCTAAAAGGTTGTGCAACTATATAAATTTCTTTTAAAAAAGTAATGTAACTGATAACATTTGATTACATGTTTCATGACTTGTAATGTTTTCAACCGTTAATCTTTTGAAACGTGTAAACAGGACGGGTTAACATTAGAGCCCTCGACAGCTAATGACCGTCAGACTTTTCAAAATCCTTCATCACTTAAATTAGGATTGTGATCATTTCATTTTAAAGCACAACCACCACAAAATCAGATTTGCTTGGAGATTAAATACATAGAGTAGTTAGAGTAGTTAAGGTGATTTATGAAATATATCAATTAAATCTGTACGTGTGTGAAAAAATATTCAGATGTAACATTTTCATAATTAACCGCAATTTAATTATTTTTCTGTGACTGTAACTGATTACATTTTATTTTTGTAATCAAATGATATAATCTAGCTATATGTAACTAGTTGACCCCTAACACTGATTATGCATTCTGACAATAATAGATTGTGAAAGTGTTCATTAACCTCTTAAACTTTAAAAATGCGGACAGTGTCGCTTAACTCTAGTTTGGCAAACAAGGGTTTGTTCATAAAACAACCCAGACCCCCGACTTGAAAGCACCGTAACAAGTATAGCCATTGCAGAAATGTATTGTAGAGATGCAGTAAGATAAACTCTGGATGCACGGTTGACCGACTTATCACATGTTTACCATATTATTACAAGGCCCTGCTTACCTAGTTTTATGATGAAATATGTCTGTAAAAATAAATAAGCATACACACAATCTCCAGAACGGGGTCTGATGATGGGGGTTCATCACTTCATGATGAAGACAGACTGGATATTCAGACCACAGCAGCAGGACACGATTGTCTTTTTCTAAAGATAAAGACAATTATTTGGTTTCAGGACACACGCATCCTAATGGTTCACAAGATAACATAACAACGGTTGCTCCATCACAGCATAGCCAACCCTATTTTAGCCTGTTTTAGCACATGTATATCGTATTATTCTTGAATATAGTCGTTTAGTCTAAATATGTGTTAACAGTTATTTATTGTTATTATATGTATTATATGTTTTTGTTTTACAATAGGATTCAATTTAATACATTCAACTAATACCTCATTCAAGCTATGTAGATCTTCAGGTCAGGGAACTACAATACCCATCATACACCTTTGCAAAGATTTCTACACTGTTTGTGAAGTATACGCTCCTTCCATGTTGTGATGTTACAAATCTCTTTTTTGTGATCTGTTTTAGCGATGCAAAGTCCGATTCACTTCTGAAAAATGATTCATTTGGACAGTTTGGTTCAATGATCCGATTCATAGAGCCCTTAAGTCATTTTCGCAGTTATATCAGTACACATTTTTCTCTTCTAACAACTCAAGAGTCATTTTATTTTCGTGAATCATCTAAATAAATGTATTGTGTGAACACATATTGGTGTTTATTATCATCTGTTAATTTAAGTTAATGCTGAATCATCTAAATAAAGTTAACTGTGTGAACACATATTGGTGGTTATTGTCTTTTGTTCATTTAAGTTAGTGATGTTTGTGTTCGCAGTTTTAGGCACAGTGCCTCTGTCGTTTGTTTAGCTTAAACATCAGTTTTTAGTCAGTTACAAAGGTGTCAGGCATTAAGTTTTTGTATTTTTAACTAACCTTATTATGACAGAGTTACAGGTTTCGGGTGTTTTTGGTGAGTGTAAGCGGTGAAAACTTAAATGTGACCGTCGAGTAACGTTAGCTACTCAAACGAAGACAAATTGTGTAAGTGTTCATTAAGATGCCGAAATGAAAATAAGCGTACAAATATCCATAATGACAATAAGTACAATATACCCTAAAAACACAATAGCCCCTGCTAAGTACACCTAAAATTTGCTAGAGTGGTGAGACATTTACGTTTACATTTAATCATTTAGCAGACGCTTTTATCCAAAGCGACTTACAGATGAGGACGGTGGAAGCAATCAAAACAACAAAAAGAGCAATGATATATAAGTGTTATAACAAGTCTCAGGTAGGTTAACACAGTACACGAAGCATGGGCTTTTAAATAATATAATAAATAAAAACACCCTCTGAAATTAGTTAGTTTCGCAATCGAGTTACAACCATTTCAAAACCGTTAGATGTTTAACAATCGCTTGATGTCTAGCTGATATGCACGCGCCAGGAATCACACAGACAGCAGACACATTCGCGTTTCGGTGCTTGAGATGACGTCTGGTTTATTTACTAGATAACACGACACAAGCTTGACAGAAGGAAAGTGTGTGTGTGTGTGTGTTAATTGACATAGCTTGAGAAATTAAGCTTGACAAAAATAAAAGATCTATCGACGGAGATAGTCTAGATTTAGACTAGTCGTAGATTAAAGTAATTAACTTAACACATTAAAAACAAATAACGCTTTTTCAACCATTTTTTTTTTTTTAACACTAGCCTAAAAGTAAATAAAAATCATATAGGCCTACATCATTTAAAAAGTAAAATTGTCCATATGTTTAAACGGATATAAAGTTTTCACTAATTAAGGACTGATGTCTATTTATTAAAAACTACTTAGTTTAATTATTGTAACATTTAAATCTATTTGATGCTGCTATCACTCCTCCTGCCCATGCGTGAGAGTTGGCAGCTATGGCCTTAGCAGACAAATCAAATGAAAAACTAAACATTGCGAGCAAGGCTACATAAGTCACATTAGAAGTTGTAGGTTGTGTTTGAATAATTACGTATCTTATTTATCTGAGGTAAATTAAACCAAATAGCCTACTCACGTATGATCGATAAAGAATTAGACAACACAATGAGCCCATCGGGCGGTTGAATTTAAAAGACTGATTTTGCTAGCCGTTCGCGGGTTTCCATGTTAACGTCGATGGTGGCTGGGGTCCTGAACTACAACGCAGGGATTAATGCATTATGACCTCTGATAATTCCATGTAGCCTGGGTGTCTCTGTGTAGTCTTGCTAATTATTCAGTCTCATATGTCATGTATTTACCAGGAGATGAAAAATAATTCAAGTGGAATAACAATATTTGGTGCTGAAGGAGACGGAGCTGAGCTCCGGCATGGTGTGTTGTGAACCCGAGGAGGCGCAATTTAACCTATGGTTAAGCTTAAAAGTAAAGATGGTATTTTGGTGGTCAGCTTGTGTGTAATGCATGTGTAATATTTCTGACTAACGTTTTGCACTTTTGATTTTCATTTCTAGTGAGAAATCAGTATTATAGCTAATAAATTTTAATTTAGTTTTTACAAGAACTCATTATATTTTGTTGTAGATCATTAAAACGTTACGCTGCCTCAGAAGCCTGGGGTGCCTTTGTGCAAAAACGTTGCCTGCAAAGTCATAAGGTAGCAAGGCATCAATTCCACAGCCTAGGTTTTTGGATGCAGCCAAGGTGTAAGCATAGCCTGAACAGGATGGCGCTGCCCTGCTGGCGACATGGAGGAGGGCTCCTGCTGCAAATTGTTTGTTTACTCGTACTACTCGTTATGTCTCCGTTTATGTTCCCGTTTTACGTCGGTGTCCAGTGGGCACACTGTGCAAGATATACGGTGACAGTGACTCGTGCTCTAAACTGTTTACGTTATATATGCGACATGAGACAGAGGGGAATGGAGCGGATAGCATTGGCGTGGCTAATCCTGTCTGGCCAGTTCATCCAGTGTTTTGCGGATGGGATTATCAACCAGCTAACGTACAGCAGAACCGAGCTGCTGGCACTGCAAGACGGCGGAGTTCTACCATCGGCAGGACTACTCAACGACGTGCCCAGGGAGCTATATCGGCATCACGGCGCAGGCCATCGTCGCGATGGGAAGGCGAGGAAGAGGGGCAAGAGAGGCGGCGTGAGACAGCGCACTCGGAGGGCTAGTAAGTTACCGCTGCCTCAGATACTGCTTTGTAACTCCCGCTCCCTGAGAAATAAGCTGGATGAACTGCGTTTACTGGCCAGGGGTTGCTATGAATACCGTGAGTCAGGCCTAATGATTTTCACTGAGACTTGGTTTAGTAAAGATGTACCAGACAATTTCGTACAGGTAGACGGGTTTTCTCATGTACGCCTGGACAGAGACGCAAACTCGGGCAAAGTAGGGGGAGGAGTATGTATTTATATCAAAGACAGTTGGTGCTCAAACATTGCAATAAGAGACACTATATGCAACCCGGACTTGGAGCTACTGTGTGTTACTTTACGTCCACACTACCTGCCAAGAGAATTTAGCAACATTTTTGTGTGCGCTGTCTATGTCCCACCAAGTGGGAATGCCAACAGAGCAGCAAATCAAATTGCTGACTGTGTCCATCGTCACCTACAAAACAAACCTGACGCCCCAATACTGATACTAGGGGATTTTAACCACAGCAGCCTGAACAAGAGTCTACCTGGTTTCTATCAATATGTGAAATGCAACACCAGGAAAAATAACATTCTTGACAAGTGCTATGGTAATGTCAGGGATGCTTATACAGCCAGAGCCAAACCTCCCCTTGCCAACTCTGACCACAATGCAATTCATCTGCTACCTTCATATCGGTCAGTCTTTAAGTCCAGCAAACCAGAAATCCGAACTGTAAAGGTGTGGTCGGACGATAAGATTGAGGAACTGAAAGGATGTTTTCTCTTGACAGACTGGGACGTCTTTTTCAAGGAGGCGGACATTGACAGGGCAACAGAATCCACAACTGCCTACATCTCCTTTTGTGTTGACTCTATCATTCCACAGAAAACTGTTAAGATATATCCGAACAATAAACCTTACATAACAAAAGATATTAAGGAGTGTATTAAGTGGAAAAAGTCTGCCTTTAAACTTAGTGATACAGATGGAGTCAAAACAGCTCAAAAAGAGCTAAATAAACATATGAGAGCAGCTAGGCTGCAGCACAAGGAGCGGGCAGAACAGGACTTGTCCATGTTCAACTCCAAGAAACTTTGGGACTCAATTAGAGGAATGACAAACATGGAGGCTAAAAGGAAGCCCCTGTTTGCTCAGGATGAGAGTTTAAAAGCAAATGCACTGAACCAATTTTATATGCGTTTTGAATCTGATAACAATAGGGACTGCTGTGATGTTTTAGATAATGTAAATTGTACTGTGAAGGACAGGATTTTTATAGATCCACATGCGGTAACCAAGGTTTTTAAATCAATGCACCTGAAAAAAGTGACGGGGCCAGATAATATGTCCACTTTTCTTTTAAAGACATTTGCAGAGGAATTGTCTCCGGTATGGCACCAGCTGTTCCAACTTTCTATTGATAAACATGTTGTACCTGAGATCTGGAAAAAGTCCACTATAATTCCAGTCCCAAAAAAGGCATGTCCTCAGGAGGACAACGATTATAGACCTGTTGCATTAACTTCGAATGTCTTCAAGGGCCTGGAACGACTTATGTTAAATGTACTTCGCTCAGAGGTGGAGCCAGTACTAGACAAATATCAGTTTGCATATACAAAGAAACGAAGTACAAGTGATGCCATATCAACTATAATGCACCTTACATTGAAGCACCTTGAATTCCCAGGTGCATATGCTAGACTGCTCCTTATTGATTTTAGCTCTGCTTTTAACACAATTCAGCCACATATTCTCCTAAGAAAATTAGCCCTTCTGAATGTAAATCCATTTTTAATCAGGTGGTACCACTCATTCCTTACTAAGAGGCCACAGCAGGTGAAGTTTAATTCCTCCTTATCAAATACAGAAATATGTAGTACTGGTGCCCCTCAGGGATGTGTCAGTTCACCATTTTTGTTTATTCTGTATACAAATGACTGTGTTAGTTCTGAGCCTAATCAATATGTGGTGAAGTTTTCGGATGATACAGCTGTTCTTAGTCTGCTCACTAAGAACTCTGACTCATCCATGCACAGAGATGCGGTGGACAGGTTTGTGGACTGGTGCGACAATCATAAATTACAGATTAACACCTGTAAGACTGTAGAAATGCTCTTTGATCCCAAATCAATTGGTGACCGAAGCCCTGTGACGATACATGGCAATAACATTACTCAACAAAATTCATGCAAGTACCTAGGCATTCACATTGATAGTGACCTGAGCTGGCAGACACAAGTAGCCACGGTCTGCGCCAGAATCCACCAGCACCTCCATTTTTTACGCAGACTGCGGTTGTTTGGTGTCAGTAAAAACATAATGTTAATTTTCTATAGGGCAGCAATAGAGTCTATCTTACGGTATGGTATCACCAGTTGGTTTGGTAATCTGAGTGTCAAACTTAAATCACAGATTCTCTACCTGGTCAGAGTAGCGGGCAGGATTATGGGTTACCCCCCCCTTAACCCTCAGGAACTGTTTAATGAGGCTGTCCTTACTCAGGCAAAAAACATTCTAAATGACAGTTCCCATGTTTTGTGCAGCGAATACTCGCAGATGCCCTCAGGGAGAAGATACAGGGTCTCCTTATGTAAATACAACCGGTTCAAACATTCTTTTGTCCCAGTGTCAGTTAAGCTCATTAATGAGCAAATGTAGGGAGGTTTTTACCAGAACTGTAACATGTACCAGCATCTTTTTAAATTCGTACCAGTATTTTTAATATGTATAGCATTTGTAGTGTGTTCGAATGTGTATCAGTACTGTATTGTGCACCGCACTTTAACATGCACCAGCACTTTATTGTGCATTGCACTTTAAATGTGTAATTGTAATTGCAATGTACTTCAAGTATTGAAGCTCTGATCCTCTTGCACTTTGGTCCCCATCTGGTTGCCAGTTATGTACCCTCCCCTGTGTTGGATGTTTTATGTTTTATGTAGTCTATATGTTTTATGTCTGCCTATGCAGCAGTACCCTGTCTCTAAACCAAATTTCTCCCAAGGGAGACGAATAAATGAACTTGACTTGACTTGAGCCTATTCCATCAATCATAATTTTCTTTAATTTTCACTTTGGATGGGATAAATGCAGAGCACTAATTCCGAGTATGGGTCACAATACTTGGCCACATGTCACTTCACTTTACTAGTGTGTTATATAGGATGCAACTTTACTCAAGCATTTGTCCTCAAGTCATATCAAGTAGAATACTCCTAAAGCAATAAGCCCCAAGAAACTGTGGTTTACAGAAAATGTATCCTCTTAAGACTTTAATAGCAGTCATCACTCAAAATAATGCACGACTCTATTTTCTGTATAGCATGTGTGTAAGACTCTAATACAATTATGAAGTAATACTTTTATGACAAATAAATGTTTCAGTGCGTAAAACTGGCTGTGTCTATAGTAGGCTATTATGGACTACACAGCATTTTTAGATTATTTTTAAATAATTTTTTTAATGATTATTATTTTAAATTATTGTCCCTGGATCAGTACGATACTCTTGTAATAAAGTAGCGATGGTAGCAGACATATTTTGAGTATCAGTTCTGGTTGAAAAGAAGCGATCTAATCCTGTTTACATGAAATAAGCCTGCTCCCGAGCAGGTTTAAGCTTACGGACCTGTTGCTATGACAGCAACTCCGGGATGAGCTTCGAAGAACCAAATGATCCCAGATCACGCCAAATCGTCAACATTCAAATCCAGCTAACTGAGTTAGCGACGTACGAAGAACGGGCCCCTGGTGTCCTCATATGAGGACATGTATGAAATCAACATATTTTGATTTGAAACCACGTAACATTTTCCTGAGATGTTTATTGATGACACACAATTAGAAAATTAGACATATTTAAATGATAATTACAAAATATTATCATATTTCCGTGTCACTAAATTGATTTCAGACATTTTTGAAGACCAAAGCGAGGGAGTGGTCATGGTGAAACATCCAGTATTTTTTTTCTCTGAAAAGCCAGAATGTGCTCTGTACAGGACATCCATACTTAAAACTGTGGTATGTACAGTCTCATAGAAATTCACAAAAATATAATGTCCTCATATGAGGTTGCAGGGTCTTAAGAGGTTAAAACAGCTAAGATGTGTTGTTAGGCACAACATGGACCCCCTTAGCCGTTATAAATTCACTGTAAACCACAGCTTCACAGGGCTTATTGCTATTATAAAATGGTTGTTCCACATATGTACCAAGGTTTCACAAAATGAAACAAAGCAAATAATTGTAATGATGTTAATAAAAATCCAAACAATATAGTTCTTCAGAAACAGTTATGATTGATCCATAGATACTGTGTGTAAACAACAAACAAACAACAAAGTGGTTGCCAAGCAACATGCAGAAATAAAGAAGTGTATGCTGTAGATTAATTTTCAGCATTGAACAAAGCTCAACCAATAAGAGTCAAGGACCAGAACGATCCCTTTTATAACTCTAAAAAGCCTATGAACAGCATTTTAATTTTTATAAAATGAGATTTTGGTCAAATGTCAGAAAACAGTCATGAGTGCCCGCATAAGGATCGGATAACTGCCCGCATGTTTCCAATAAACTTTATAACCTGGTAGTTGAACCTTTATAACCTTGTAACTCCACTTGAGATTGATTTTGGCAAAATATTAATAATGACAATTTCAAGTGTCTGACCATATATCATGCAACAATATCAACTTTGACAAGTGTGTAATTATTTTTATAATTATTTTTCTGAAATTGAAAGTTATACTGCATAATACATTTTAACAATCAGAATAAAACAGCATCATGATACACTGTATAAGCTATGACTTTTAGATGTTAAAGTTTTTGAAGAACAAAATCATTCAACTTTAAAACTATTGGCTTTACATCAAGTCAGCTGTCACTTTAGTTTGGCACGAGGCCCTGTGCTGTTACACACTTGGCACAGCACTTCAGATGGTTTTGCCAAGATATTAAGCTGCACAACATCTGAAATGTACCTGTACAATATTTTCATCTGTTTTCCTACAAGAGAAAGATTAAATGTGTGTATCTGCTAAAATGAAAAATTGTTTATTATCAACTAAATGTATCATAGTTAATGGATAGATAATTCTGGTAATTCAACATACAGGTATTCTATATATGTAATATCTCTGTCCATTACATTTTTGTAAAATTATGTACAGTATTCGCTTATCCATTTGTTGTGTCCAAATGGCCTAAAAATGCATGACCATGCCATTAGCAGTGCTGCATGTTGAGCTGTTCAGGCGATGCTATGCTCTTAAACATCATCTCAGAGCTGGGCTCACGACAGGCTCTCAGATGCTAATGATGCACATTATTTGAAAATTGTATGTATATACTGTATGATGTTCACAGCGGTCACACAGGTGAAGAGAAGGTGCAAATGTTTAATGTTACACATATATTCCCAAAGTCCTAAATCACAAATGCACAGACTCAGAAAGGAGAGAAACAGGAAAATTAATAGCAAACAAAAAAAATAAAATGCCTTGACATTCAGTTTTCATAAAAGAAAATGTCGAAGAAATATAAAACCAGCTTAGTTTTTGCCAAGAGTTTGCTCAGGATGTACTCTACAAACAAACATAACACAAGCTTTTTAAAAAATAAAAAATAAATAAAAAAACACTGGGAATTTCAATATAAGGATACATAAATTAAGCATAAATACAAATTTTGAAAATATGTAAGTTGAAATCAACATTGTTCAGAAGAAAAAAATTATAAGCTTCTACTAATTTATATTCTTCTCTTGGTTAAGACCCATTGGAATGTGTCTCAGTGCTCTGATAAGAATTTCACATGAACACCACACTTCAGCTTTTTCAGATAATTTGCTCAGAAACTCCAGCTTTTGCCTGGAGAGAGCAGACACAGATTTGCTCAACAGAAAAACACGCTAATCTGTCATCATATCAACCACACTGAAACTCCTGCTAATGAAGTGTCTGTCCTTCCAGAAAGACCCAACACCAATCCAGTCGATTTAGCCATTGAAAATGAAGTAAATCCTTCCCTACGAGATTTTCCTGCAAGATAGAAACCAGTCTTGCAATGTGAATGATCAAGTGAATGATCTCTTTTCTTATTGTGTTCTGGAATTTACCAAATAAAAAAATTTAAAAACACTGGCTGAAATGACATGTTTCTTTCTTTCATCTTATGGTGCATGGCTTCCATAAGAAAGGAAAATCAGATCCCTTCAATGTTTAAAATGTTTAAATAAAAAAGAACAAACAAAGAAAACTTTTTCTGAAGTCTCACATTTTTCTTCGAAGAAAAAGATGCATATGCGTCGCCTCCAGAGATTCACTCAATATTATCTCAAGATGCACACAGAATTGTCATGTGATCAAAAGTCTGATAGAAATTCAGAGCGCAGTAAGTGTTTTTGTCATAGGTTTGATTCCCAGGGAAGGCAAGAACTGATCAAATATGAACTTTAATATATGTATGTTTATATTTCTAAAACCTTGTCTGCCAAAATATACACTGTTGATGCATCAACACTCAGCACCCTCTTAATCATCTCCTTATTATTACTAAAAATCATACATTTGATTTAAATGTATTTTATTTTGCTTATAGTTTGCTTGAAGTTATAATAATGGATGCTTCTGCCTGATCTGACTGAAGTAGTTTTATTCTTTGGTTCTTTTAATTGTGATGATTTTGGCTTACGTTTAACACAGACCCACCAATTCACCGCTTCTGACATTTTTATTTTTAAGTCCACTTTTCTCGAGGTACTGGGAACAGTTTGTCTAACTACTGTCAGATCGGACAGTTCTAGATGAAGGATCATGTGATGGGAATAACAGTTGTCTGGAAGTTGGGTTCAGTATGTTCTCAGTAATCAGATTTTAAATTGCTGGAATTATTTCACTGGTTCATCCAGAACTTATAAAATGACATTTGATGGGAAAACGGCAACCACAAGGGCATATCTGAATTTTTCCCCTTTATTTTATTGTGAGCATGGAGCATGAATATACTGGTAACTGGGTATTTTATAAAACTTAATACAGCTCGCCATCTAGTGGTAAAACATGATTAGTGGCTGGTACACAGCAAATATTACTTACTGCACATGTATTGTTGTCGGTCTGTTTGTTTAGTATTTTCATCTACTGGAAAGATCAACATGACATGAGACCTTATTCAGGTTACACTGCTAGTACAGAGGTTTACATTTACTTGGCATTAGAATGATTTCTGAGGTTATGATACTCAAGACGGGAATGTTTCTGCTGAAAATCCAGCTTTGCCATCAGGAATTAATTACATTTTAAAATATATTACAATAGAATATTTCACAATACTTTACTGGGTTTTGTTGTTGTTGTCATTTTACTATTTCACAATTTATTTTTTAAATGCAGCCTTAGTGAGCGTAGAAGAAGACTTCTTTAAATTAACATTTTAAAAAGTTAAAAACCTCAGACTTTTAAACAATGGTGAATGACAGTTTGCACTTGTACTGAGCACTCAAACACAAGAACTAATTTGACACTTTTCATGAGTCTTGTGTCTCACTTACTCTTAATCTGATTTTCAACATTTGTCATTGTAGTAAGTAGATATTTTCCAGCTTTTTTGGTTGTGATCTCAGTGAGACAAGAGAATCTGCATGAGCATCTTGAGCTGATGACCACACTGATTTCACACAATAAACAGTGAAGTTTAAGACCTTCTGGTTATTTTTAGCATCCTGTTTCCTCATACCTTAGGCTGTGTTTAACTTCCCGGTTTAATCTATAAAACAAAAATAAATGGGTGCTTTACCAGTAAATTTGCTCATGTGTACCAGATTTTTACAAACCAACAAAACTGTTAGGTGCAGACTGGAACCGTTAGCTGCAGTCTTCTCTGATCTGAACTGGTGACTTTATATAACTGGTGCATCTTTATATATGTGAAATTAATAATCACATGGCCCCCAGTGTAGGCTACTGTTTGGTCTATAAAGATCTCTAATATCTTATGAAGTGTTTAAGGAAATGTGAGTGTATTAGGAAGTTACTGGAAATGTTAAATAGTAACTCAAGGCATAAAGCTCACTTCTGTAATGAAGAAGCTGACTCACTCCTCATACGTTTGTAGGGAGTGAAGGCTGACAATACAAAAACACATGACACTTGATAAGATAATCAAGTGTCTTTGAATGTCTGGTGATGACTGTGTGGATCCAAGATACTGTATTCATACACACTCAAAAACTGAAAACTATCCTGAGGGGAAAGGAAGGGATCAACAATACCTGGTAAGTTAAAATGAATGTAAAATATCTTATATTGAACCTGCTGAAATGTGTATGTTAGTGACTATATCATTGATTTATTTGTACATACAATAATATCATGGTTAAATATGGCTATATATATAACAGATCTCTATTTTAGAACAAATATCATAAGAGACAGAATCGTTATCACTTGTACAGTACTGCTTCATATTTTTTACTAGTGTCATATTTTTCACTGACGTGTATTTTTTCGTGTCTTCACGAAATTCATATTCCAGTAAAGGCCAGTAAAGGCAGCGTTTTTAGCCAGCATTCATTCACTCATACTGATCATACTTCATACTTTTCATTTATTAGTGTTAGTCTTTTTGAAGTGACGGATCCGTGTCTTCACAAATTTAAACTTGCACATTTTGAGCACCGAACAATATGTCATTCCTGTTGTTGGTTCAGTTCGTTATATTTATTGAGTAAATTATTCAGTGACTCATTCATAAAACACAAAAGGCACATTATTGCCATTAACATGCAGAAAATGCCACTGAACAAAAAAAAAGTGCTGTGTGAAAAGTCATGAATTATCAAAAACATTATATAATAACTATATTACTATCTGATACTGTCAATGCATCAATGTACCAAGATAACTGTAAAGTGTGTTTTTAAGTTTATATTTTATGTACTGTATTTTTCAATTATATATACTGCGTTATAAGGCTACCTTGACTCATTAAATAAACAATATAAATTTACATTTTCAGTGTAAAAAATTGCCACAAAAAGAAAGCAATGGCGGGTCTGGAAACGAATTCAACTGACTGTTTTCCAGTTGATGAATACATAATGACTTATTATCTGCCAGTGATGTACAGCATCATTTCTGTAGTTGGAATTGTGGGAAACTTCCTGGTGATCATCATTTACCTGGTAAAACTCAGGCCTTGGAAGAGCAGCAGTATTATAATGGTGAACCTGGCAGTAGCTGATCTGCTGTATTCGTCGAGTTTACCTGTGTTGGTCCACTTTTATGTTACTAAAAACTGGACCTTGGGAGAGTTCATCTGCCGTTTAATCCGCTTCTGCTTCCACTACCATCTCTATGGCAGTATCCTCTTCCTAACCTGCCTCAGCATCTTCCGTTACATCGCAGTAGTGCACCCGCTGAAGGCTGCTGAGATCCTGAGGAAAAGATGGACCATCTTGGCTTGTCTGGCAGTCTGGGCCATTTCCTTGGTGGAGATCAGCCCGATGCTGGGGATGATTACTGTACAGCAAGATGACAACATTACAAAATGCCTTGACTTCGCCAGTAATGATCCACAGGTGGTGTGGTGGTATGGTTGGATACTCACAATGTTTGGATATGTGTTGCCATTGCTGGTGGTGTGCTGGAGCTACACTCACATTGCAGGCTCTCTGGGCAGCAGCATATCCAGAAACCAACCGAGTCGTTCCCGAGTTCGCATGCTGTCCATTCTGATTCTGGTTGTGTTTGTGCTGTGCTTCTTGCCATACCATATCATGCGTTTACTGAGGGTGAATAGCCTGCTCAGACCTGGCGTGTCATGCATGGAGAGGAGAGGTATCCATGCAGCATACATATTGTCACGACCCCTGGCTGGCCTCAACACCTTCTTCAACCTAGCACTGTATACACTGGCAGGAGACAAGTTTCAGCAGGCTTTCTGGAGCTTTGTGCACAGGAAGGGGCACACAAGCGGCACTATATTTGTAATCCACTCTCCAAACAAAGAAAGACCTCATGAGGATCTGATACATTAAGTGTTATATATATGTGTGTGTGTGTGTGTGTGTGTGTGTGTGTGTGTGTGTGTTATATTATATATATATATATATGTGTGTGTATACTGCATACAGTATGTACTGTATATAGACACTATAATGAAGTTTGGGCTTGGTAAGATTTTTTGAATGGTTTTTGAATGAAGCCTCTTATGCTCACAAAGGCTGCATTTATTTGATAAAGTAAAAAATGAATGTTGTTCCAGCCACATAATGCTTTAAAAATAATTTTAATATGCTGATTTGGAAACATTTATTGTAATTACCAATTTACCTTTATATTTGTGTGAAAATTATTCAGTTCAAAAGAACAACATTTATTTTAAAAATAAATGTTATAACGATAATGATGTAATGGTGTTTGTACTGTAGCATTATCAGTATCTTAACTGTCACTTTTAAACAATTTAATGTATCCTTGCTGGGGGGAAAAAGGCTTCATTTTTAAAAAAAGAAAAAATCTTACTGACCCTAAACTTTGAACAGTTGTGTATATATGTATATTAATACTGGTATCGTTTTACAGACTTGTACAAAATGTAAAATAGTGGGTAATAGCATTTTAACTATACTGTATTTTGTATTACTGCTACTTAGTTCTATAATGTGAACATTATAAAAAGAAAAAATGGAATTAGGGTCAAACAATTAGTAATGTAACGTAAAAAAGTTAAATTGTAAATACTGTTAATTATATATATTTAAATTATAAAAAGTATTTTAAAAGTATTAAACCTATGTATATACTTTTTACTCTACTTTTTCTACTTTGTTACTTGAGTAACAAAGACATAATCTTTCAGTGATAAAAGATATTTCAAGTGTTCTGAAAATTATATTTCTGACAACTGGACAATTTCTGTCACTTAGGACATAATCAGGATATATCATTGCAGACCATGATGATATGGAAAATGGTTTTCAGTTAACCGGTGGATGAATCAGTCATTGTCTTATAACATGACATCTTTTCATGCTAAATTACCAGAGATGCGTCATTGTGGAACGTAATTTTGGCGTGCAGGTTGATACCCCTCTAGCTGGTCCCTCCAACTGTTTCTTATAAAGGTGAGCTAAATAATAGTTTTCAGTTATGAGTTTTTCAGTTACCAGCTCAATTTTAGACATACCCAAAATTCACATGTGAATTTGTTACCCATGATTACGATATTCTACCATCAATAGTACTGCGGTAAAGTTAGTTGTACTGCTTAGTTGCTTAACTTTCCAAAAAGGTAAATAAATGGAATCTAAAATGATTTAAATAAAATTAGTAAATTAGTCAAAAATCTGAACCGTGCAGTTATTTGTTAAGATCAAAACACATTTTATGAGCAATCAATGCAATTTTCGAGGCCTTCACACACTTACAGTGTCCTTCACCCTGTCTAAATAGGAAACAGTAAAACATTGGTGGTATCTCTGCCCTCTAGTGGTTTAATCACACAGACTATAGAACACAGAGACTATAGAACCTTTGAGATCTTTCCTCATTTGGACACTTAAGCCACACTTTCTGTAAAAATACATTTACATTAGATACAAAATATCACACCAAATGGCACCTGCAAACAAGTGATGCCAGACCTCTGAGCAAAACTAAAACTTCATTGAAACATGAAATATGCATTATAACAAATGCTTGATGCTTCAGCCTGTGGTCAATATAATTAAGAACTTTAGACATTTGAGCATCACTTTTTTCATCAATGTGTCCTTGTGGTATTTGTTATTTTACTTTATGTAAGTATGTATAATATTAACAATAAGGCTTAATTAAAAGTAGTATTTATAAAACAAGCCAAAACAACAAAATGTACAGACTTATTAACATCTGTATTTCCCATAAGGGGTTATTTTTAATATCATATTGCACTTAAGTGAACAAAGCAATTAAAACACATTGCAACACTTATATTCATTTCAGAACACACACACACACACACAAAGATGCACACAAACTTGCATTGGTACATAACTTCAGGCCTTCTGGCCTCACAAAAAAATAAATACAAAAAAAGAAGAAAAAAAAGAAAAGAAAAGACAAAAAAAACATATAGCAGCACATATTCAAGTTAAAACATCTGAAACAACATACACAAAGATAACAAAACCGTAAACTTCTGTGGTCTTTTTTGGTCTGCAATCATTTCTGCAACTGCATTCCAAAACGTTGATCTTTAAAGGTAGCCTTTCCCATTTTCTCCATAACCACAATGAGCAATACAGATAGTTTATTTGCTTTTAGGGATAGCAAAATCACCCATTATTTTCCAGATGCGATTTGCATCAGCAGGGTTCACATCTTTTATTCATTTGCAGGGTTCATATATTTTATTCATTTGTACACAGCATCTGCGGATCTAGTTTTTAAAAGGAGCCACAAAGCACAGACCAGAAAAAGCTTTTCTTTTAAACCACCAATGGTTCAAGGATGGAAAGACTACAAGTGTTTCATTCCCTGTGACTTGGAAGTTCTGGCTTTAGAAAGTTTTAGTGTGGATGGACTACACAAATGTGTGAAACAGCACTGGTGAAGAGACAAAATAATCACCCATTCATTCAGTTTTCCTGATATAAACACATACTTCTCTTGCTGCTTAATGCATTTCGTATTGGATTCTTCCTGTATAGGCCTGTGTACAAATATTCCCAAAGTCTTTATACAGGTCCATTGCATTTGCAGGTCACATGTGAACTAATGAGACAAGCATTTGAACTTTGAACAATCATGTGCAAAATTTTTTTTTTTTTTTTTTTTTTTTTGTGATGTGAATATTCTTTCACCTTTAGGGGGCATACAAACATGAAGTGTTTTCACAATCCAACTGTGCTATTTTTTTTCTTTTTTCTGCATTCATTATTTACATAATTTCTCAAGTCATAAGAATGGTATTGTAATTTATAAAATTTTGACTTAGTGAGCTGTGTGGGTTTTGTTTGTCTTTTTTTTTTATAACTTTCATGTGCATTGCATTTTATTAATTTTTTTACATATTCATGTTCATGTTCTTGTGCAACTCATACTCCAATAAATAATACTTGACAAAAACAAAGAAGAAAAAAAACATTGTAAATATCATATAGTGTTTACAATAGCAACTGTAACAGTTCTCTGCTACTGTGTCACAGTAGCTCTTGTTGTGACGGAATCTGCTAACCCTGAATTGTACAACTTATCATTGAGAAACTACTAGAGACTAGAGATTCTCAGTACAAACTGTCTCCATGCTGCAAGCTTGCTTCATTTTTAAAAAACAAAGAGAGAGAGTGTCTACTGAGAATCTTTACTGGCAACAGCCCTGAGTGTAAAAAACTTGTCAGCATTTTACTGCATTCACTGCCTAGCTGATTTTGAATGTAAGAACACATCTTGAGTTTACACCCTTCACATTTCCAGGGCTGTAGCTTTATATAACTCTGTGGTGTAGGGTTTGTTGATCCTTTACAAAGATGTCGGAGGTTGCTTGGCGAATGAGCACAGATCTTCCTTTTTTTCAGGCTATATACATCGCAGCCTTGGTTTTATTGCAAAGGAATCAGCAGAAATCTTGAATAAACCACACTGCAAGAATCATTTTCTTAAACAGTATTTTTGCTATGTTTTACAGTAAAAATGTGAAAAACTAAATCTGAGAGCTAAATGAGTAATTGTAAAAAAAAAAAAAATTGTATTACTGAAAAGTTGGATCTGTACTTGCACTGTGCAAAGTAAATACATTTTATGCAAAGCAAAATATGAACACTTCTCAGAGAATAGTCACCACTGTTCAAATGTTTAGGGTCAGCGAGTTAAAAAAAATTATACTTTTATTCAGCAATGACCCAATAAATGAATCAAAAGTAACAAGACATTTATAATGTTGCAAAAATGTCTATTTCAAATAAATGTTGTTCTTTTGAACTATATAAATCAAAGAATTCTGAAAAAAAATATATAACAGTTTACACATAAAGTAAAACAGTTTGGTGTTTGTTTCATAAACTCCAAATCAGCATATTAGAATGGAGTAATGGCTGTTGGATTTCAGCTTTTACAGGAATATATTTAAATAGAAAACAGTTATTTTAAATTGCAATGTTATTTCACAAAATTACTGCTTTTACTGTAGTTTTGAACAAATTGATTGATGACAGCCTTTAACAAACATTCTAAAAAACAATTATTGTATCTTCAAATACAAGTCTATTTTTCTCATCTTTGTGTTTACTTTTCAAGTTTAATTTCGTATGTGTGTTGATTTAAGCAGTAAAACTTGTTTTAATGTTTAAAACTAAAAAAAGTATTTTAAGAAAAATAAAAGTAATTCAAAATATATATATAAAAAAAGTCTAAATTAATAAAAAATTAGCTTCTTATGTAATTTACTCTGTAATTTTGTTCTGGAAAATAAGTCAAAAAATACTGCTCAAGGCAATGATTTTTTTGCAGTGCAACAGGCTTCATTAAAAAAACAATAATAATAATTTGATTGACAGAGCCCAAAATGTGACCTTCTCTTCCTCAATTGAGCCATTACGTTCTCTGTGTCCCGGTGCATGTTTCCAAGAGGTATCACCAATGGACCACTTGGCTGGCATAGTCCTCAGTTGTGGTGACCTGAGGTTGGTTTTCCACACTGGGCTGTTTGTTCTGGTTGACTCTGCGCTCCCTGAGCCAGCGTTTCTCTTCTCGCCTCTTCAATCTCTCCTCCTGCCGCTCACGCTGGCGGATGAACTGGTATCTCTGCAGGAAAAGTTCCTTGGCGAACTCGTACAACTGCATATCCAGGAAATTCAGTTGCTCAATGCGTCTGCGCATGTCGTCACGCAGCTCTACATTGGCGGCACGCGTGCTGTTGATCTGAGTGAAGGCGGAAATGAACCGCAGACGGAAAGTGCGCTCGAACAGGTACTGCGTCTTGCGCTGGAACTCCGTCAGGCCGTAGAAGGCCATGTTCTTCAGGTTACTCTTGGCGCTGGCTAAGAGAATGGGGTTGCGCTCGCTCTCGTTCATGGTGGAGAGGTTGTAGCAGCCCACCAGGCTGAGATCGGCTAGCATGCGCACCTGCCGGTTGTTGGCCAGGTTTGAAGGGCAGTCCATGAACTCATGCAGCGTGACCCCCGACCAGTCGTCTCCGTTATAGCAGGTGGGCAGCTCGTCCTGTGTGGGCGACCGGCCGTCGCACATGTGAAGGGAAGTCTTCCAGGTGGCACCACGCTGCACGTGCTTCCATTCGCTCAGGTAACGTGACACAGGGTCTCGGAGCATGGTGATGTAGTAGAAGTTCCTGAAATAAAAATGACAAAGTTACTTACATTTTATTTTTATTTTTATTACTTTCTCTTTAGCAATTAAGTTTGTAAGCCATGTTGTAGAACAAAACATGAAAGTCTCTTTAAATGGATAGTTGACCCAAAACTTAAAATTCTGTCATTAATTACTCATCCTTATGTTGTTCCAAACCTGTAAGATCTCTGTTCATCTTCAGAACAAGTTATTTTTGATGAAATCCGAGAGCTCTCTGACCCTCCCATAGGCAGCATGTGTGCTACCATGATCAAGGCACAGAAATGTAGTAAGAACATTGTTAAAATGGTCCAATGTGAGATCAGTGGTTCAACTGTAATTATATGAAGCTATAATAATATTTTTGTGCACAAAGAAAACAAAAATAACTACTTTATTCAACAATTTGTCTCATCCACATCACCTTGGCGCCATTTTTCACAATGCATGCAAGTACTTTGATCTGAACGTCAACAATATATGCACGTGGTGCTGCTTAACACGCATGCGCTTTGCCTTTGTTCAGATCAAAGCATGTGCATACAGTACGTCGTATTACTCTGAATTGTTGAAAAAAGTAATTAAAAGTATTCTCGTAAGCTTCTTAAAATTAAGGTTGAACCATTGATGTCACATGGATTATTTTAACGATATCCTCACTACATTTCTGTGCCTTGATCATGGTAGTACCCTTGCTGTCTATGCAGAATCAGAAAGCACTGGGATTTCATCGAAGATATCTTAATTTGTGTTGCAAAGATGAACGAAGGTCTTACAGGTTTGAATTGACGGGTTGGTGAGTAATTAATGACTGTATCTATCCCTTTAAGTAATGTTAACCACAGGCCTTATAGCTTACTCATAGTAAACTCATATCCTTGTGGTGTTTAAAGTCCTTATATTGCAACTCATTAGCATTTTACATTTTAGTAATTCACATTATAGAACAAAATGTGAAAATCTAGGTGAGCAAAATTTTTCTGAATGAAATTGAACATGGTAAAATGTGTTTGCTAAGTGACTAAATGTGACGTAAGAACAATTACAATTCACATCCTTGTGTCATTATATAGCAACTTTATGTTCAACTAAATTTATGTTGTAGAGTAGTACAAAATACAAAAGTCTCTTCTAGTAATGTTAACCACAGGTCTTACTTTACTCACAAACTGAGAGCAAAAACATGCAGAATGGTGTTTACTTAATGATCAAGTGAAACATAAAAACACTTAACTAATATGCTAAAACTGTTTTATGAGTACATAATCTGAATGAATCTGCAGAATTTCTAAAGGTAGACATGGTAATGTGTCTCCTAATTGACTAACTGCTAATTAAAAACATACTTTCCTAATACAATGGCTGAAGTACAATTTGTCAAGCATGTAAACTAACATCCTTGTGCTTTGAAGTCCTTGTTAGTCATTTAATTAGTAATTTATGTTATGGAACAAAATGTAAAAGTCTCTTTGAGTAAAGCTAATTTTCTTATACATTAAAAGCCATATTATGAGTAAAGATTGTGACCACAGAATGGAGGTAAACATGGTAAAAATGTGTCTGCTTAATGTCTCAATGCAATGTAAAAACATTCTTTGTTAAACACAATTCATCAAGCATGTTAACACATCCTTATGGGGCTTAAAATCCTTGAATAATAAAACAAAAGTTTTTTCAAGTAATGTGAACCACAGACCATATACTCATAACTGAAAACTAAAATAGCAAAATACATAAAAAATAAATAAATAAATAAAAATAAACTACACCAAAATCCCATGGGAAATTCTAGACATACTGTATAACCCATGGAGAATTAGCCTTTCTGGTGAACAAATTCACTTATTGACTGAACAGCTCTATTCTGTGGAGCTTTGTGTGTTGTTTTTTTTCTCATAAAAATAACCACGATGAACTTATCAACCTGTCATCTAGATTCCACATTTCAGTCATACAATGTAATCCATCTTCTCAGTCCTTGTAAGCTGGAGGACAGACACAGAAGAGTGAAAAACTGATACGTTTCAATTCATCCGTCCTCAGCAGTGCACCATGGAGAAGGAGGATTCAAATTCAAGAACAAAAAGTGTGTGCATGTCTTATTTAGTGCGTAACTTAAGTCCAAATTTTATGTAAGCTAAACATTGTTACATTTTTTTTTCAATAGCATATACTTAGCATAGCACTTAATGGCTGAGAAAATCTTTTTATTAGCTAAAACATAATTTCCTGATTTCATTCCATTTTTACAGAGACCCGCACTTTGTTTGACGTATTAACCTATTTAATCTTAGCTACGTTGTTCCAAATTGTTTCTTTATTTACATTTATTTATATTACAGCCACAATGTAACTAAAAAAAGGGAACTAATCAGTACAATGTGGCCACTGTTTACATAAAATGAGGGAACAAATTGATAAAATGAATCCACAATTTAACTAATACAAGGGAACAAGTGAATAAAATGTGGCCACAAAAAGTCGCTGAAGTACATTTTTAATAATATTGTTTTTTTTTCTTTCTGCATGTCATGTGCAGGGCTTGATATATATATTACTGTAACTTGTTTGTATTTCCAGGTGAAAGTATACTATGCATTTTGGGAATCTTGTTACAGTACACACCAGAAGGGAGCCAGTGAAAATCTAAATTTAATCAAATGATGCCTAAATAGCTATGATATTTGCCTGCTGGTTAATATAATCCAGTAGTGCATTTGGATTCTGATTAAAGATTTTAAAGACCAAGATCTGTATTCGTTTGAAATGACTCACTATAATAATAATCAATTTTTATTTGATTAGTATCTATCAACAGAAGTTACAGCTGTATCTGATGCTGTAAAGAACAGTCGAAGATACATCTACATTCACAGTCAATTAGAACAACTGTAAGTTGTTGCGCTTACGTTTGAAAAGCACGTGAGGGAACAGATGCCACCACAGTGTTATTAGCAGCAGGCCGATGCGTTAATGAAGAGAGAGAAACCAGGCACAGTCATGGTCTGATGGAGAATGGGACTGAAGCAGGTGGCGACCGCCTCTGTGCTGGAAGAATAGTGAATGAGGCAGTTCTGATGTTCCCCCAGAGAGGACAGACGTCCTGGACAGAGAATACAGCCTCTCTCTCACCTTCTCTGACTCCTGAAGTTTTTAAGGGCTTTGACTGTATGGTACATGCTGTTGTTTAATGATCTAAGAAATGTTTACATTACAAGTAATTACCATTTGCCATAACAGTAGCCCTTTTGATGAGCTTAAATGTTATATAATGAACCTCATGGTTACCTGTTGAACGCTATGCGGGCAAGGAGACCAGAGGCCATTTTTTAATATGTGACTGGTTACTAAAGCACACATGAGCCAAGCTAGTTGTTATGCTTTCTCCAATGGTAGAGCTGCAGACCTTGGTATAATAAGACTATCTGTGATTTTTTTTCAGTTTACGGATATGACATGACATGACCTGCATTGGCAAATGACGTATGTACTGTATGTTGTTTCATTAAAAAATCCAAGCGGTCCGTTCTAAAATATAAATCCTTATTATACACTTATGAAAGTGTATCTGGGTAAAGTAAAGATGCAGTTTGGAAGATGGTATCTTTTTGCAATCTCTCTTTAATAGCATTTTGGGTTTTATTTATTTATTAAAAATGTATTTAATTCCAGTCTATGCTATTCAGTCCAGGATTTGCAGGATTTGTATTTCAGTAATAGCTTTAAAGTTTAACCCATTGTATTTTTATATTAATTGTAGCCGATCTGACTCGAACCAGACAAATTAAAGAGTCGATCAGGGCTGTGGTTGAAACATGAGCCAAATTCCTCAGGAGGCAACCGGAGGTCATAACACATTCTGTGCCACAAGTCCCGAGCAAGATGACCAACCAACCAACTTTTTCACAGAACAGCTTTCAACATTAACACCACTAGAACAATTATTGACAATTTCAATTTCGGAGAAGAGATTGTCAAATTTGTTGTTCGTAATTGAAATGCAACGCTGGACATCATGTGTAAACCCATGAGAGTACTACACAAGATCTTTTGACTTCCCCCACCCAGCAGAACCAGACTGAAATTCCTAAGGGGGGGCTTTTTAACCTCTGGTCTCCACAGAAAGTTTTGATAATGACACAGAAACTTTCTTTTCTACATATATATGGACCAAAATGAACTCAAAAGGACTTATAAATGAATATCAGTCCATCGCTTCACTCCATATTCATTTATGTGTAACCCACACATTTGACTACCATGTTATAATCACTTATTGTGTATGTCTTCTAATAACTATTGGATAGCTTAAAGATACATATTTGTGTTTAGTGTGTACGAATCTGTTAGCTTGAAACAGTCATGACCATCAGTTATTTGTCAAATGTATCATATTCTTGTTATAGGAATCATGTCCAAAATTAGACCCTGCAAGAGCGGGAAAATTCGGACCACATGCTTGATAAGATAACATATGATTTATGATACCCCCGAACCAAGACAATATCTGATTGGTCAAGACAACATTTGAGGTGTGGCCAACAGGCCAGTTTAAATACTTAGGACACCATAAAATCTGGCTTTTAGTTTTTAGCTATGCTTCTGCTATTACTCATGCCTGCTTTTAGTTTTAGCTTTGCTTCTTAGCTTTAGCTTTTAGCCATGCTGTTTGTCATCACTGTTCTTTGAGCGCGGTTCCAGCGTGCTTCGGCCTGCACGCCTGCTGCTACTTACCCACGATGAGAAGAAACACCACCTAGTCTCGTCAAACTTTACATCTTTTCTTTTCAGTTTGAGAGTTTCGTATTCCGAGTTTTGTAACATCGAGTCTCCGACGTCTGACCTCGAGTGCCTGTTTAAACTTCAACCAGCCACACAACTCTGCGTCTTCAGCCAACGCCCAACCACAGGCTTCCCAAAAACACTTCAGCAACTACTGAACTTCCAGCCAATCAGCGACATTGGGAAACCCCTTTCAACGACGACAAAGGGGACTCCCTTTACACAGGAGATGCAAGTAACTTTACCTCCAGACTGTGACCTTTACTGGTGTTTTTAATATAATTTTTAACCTCATTGAGGAACTCAATGCGAGGGCTAATTAAGTGATTGATGGCTGTTCATGTCTATGCAATTTAACGTATTGCTGTAAACTTGGGATTCCACATTTCCATTCTCTTAAACTCATTCTTTCCCTAACTTTCGTTTTACCTGCAACTTGTGTGAATGTATGAGTGCGTGCGTTTATGTGCTAGATTAGTTTATAAGTCTTAGATTTATCTAATAAAGCCTTATTCATATTGAAAAGAGAAGTATCTTGTGTTTTCTGCTTACAAGTTAATGTCTTAAACTGCCGATCTTGTTACTGTGCTAATTGATAGTGTTTTCACTATACTTTGGATATTAATATCCAGCGCAGATTTGATGTTAAACGGCTCGTTCAGTGAATCGCAGGGCGTCTCAGTGATCAGCCGTGAAACAGTGATTCTGTTCAAATTCCCTTTAAAATCTTAAATGATTCCCTTTGAGCTAAATTGACCTGTTTCCCTTACATAATTTTATACTATTGTTGTATTTATCAATTGATGTGCTTTTGTCATTGTATTTATATATTTTTCTTTTTAATTTTCTATACCTTAAATGTATACCTATCTCAGTTTTAGTTGTAGTAATTTTAGTCCTTCCTTCAACTTCAACTTAGTTGTAAGTTGTCGTGTCAACATTTCTAATATTAAAGTTCAATTAGGTTTAGGTTTTAAATCTATTATTTATATTTTATTTCAGCTCTATTTTAATTTACAAAAAGATAACAATAACAACACTGATTTAGCTCACTTGAAGAGTTTAAGTCTGTGTGAAGTGGTTGTTACTGATATCAGATTGTGACTGATCGTCATGATGGCAAAGGGGAAGCAAATATTCAGATTTTTACATAAAACAATTGACAAACAAGATTAGCTTGCACAGATTAACTGTTCACCACGACACTAGCAAGAAGCACTATTGATGAAAACTATTTTAAAAATAATTTTTTGACGACTTAATGTTGAAATATGTATTGTTTAACTCCCCAATCTGTCCAATTTCAATTATCACACCACTTGTTGAACATATTTAAAAAAAGAAAAGAAAAAAGAAATGACATTTTTATCTTTAATCTGCAGAGAAAGAATTCTGATATATATATATATATATATATATATATATATATATATTATATTATATACATATATTATATATATATATATACATACACACACACACATTCCATTACATTTAAATTGGGAATAATTGAATCTACGAAGACTCCGGTGAGGAAGTATAAATACTGTAGAAAAGAGACACTCATATTTGTAAGTGTGTCAGGGGAAAATCGGTAGCTAGCGTTACATGATGATGATGTTGTGTGGGAGGGAAGCCTGTCAGGGTTTAACGCACACACACACATATAGAGGGGTGTCAGGCTGTAGGGTGTGATTAGAATCCTGCCGGCAGCAGCTGTATCCGGCTCATCTTTCAGAGTGGGTGGAGTGCAGACACTCTCTCATTAGCCTGTCCCAGGGACACAAACACATGCAGGAAGTGGTGTCAGAACAAGCCGACTGCAAAAAGGTCATGGTGAGCACCATCAGTGTCACAGTATATTAGCCTCAAACGGCTCCAGCTCGGCCCTTTGCCTCAGCCAAGAACAACCCAGGTGCAATTGTGGTGAGCTGTGCTCGTTTCTTTCTGCTCGATGATATGTATTTGAGTCATAGCCCACAACCATTCCACGAAGCACCCATTTCTGCCCACAAAATGTTACTGAATAACTGGGAAATGTCTTCAAATATACTGCATGTCTCTCTTGGCTTATAATAACAGGAAGAAATGAATTCAGGAATTTTCTAACTTTTTAATGTCTACGAGCTCCAGTTTTTTCTTTCTGAAACATAAAGAGAGATATTTACTGTGCAAAAAAAAAATATATATATATATATATATATATATATATATAAAGTTGCTGCTTACAATTTTACTCTTATGCTGTTATTATATTAAATTCAAATAATTTGATTATAGAAATATTGTATGAAATATCTCATTAATGTATACATTTTTTATGAATCCTTTGCACTACTATCCAAAAGTTTGTGTTTGGAAAGGATTTGGATTTTTTTTAATGTCCCTTATGTTCACCAAGGCTGCATTTATTATTACCAAATTATTATATATTACTGTTATATATTATTACATATTATTACCAAAACAAACAAACAAACAAAATTAATATATATATATATATATAGAGAGAGAGAGAGAGAGAGAGAGATTGCTATATATACTCTGTATAGATAGATAGAAAGGGTGAGCGTGATTTCACCAAGTACAACATGTTCCTGGATCAACATCCTTGTTGATCCTGGAACAACATTCCAATCAACCAATCAGAATGGAGATATAATTTTTCAGGAAATATCTTTTTTAGACTTACAATCAGGGTTAGGTGCTTCTTCACTCTTGTTAATCGGCTATCATTTCCCACTGATTTTAGGAATAAATTATGGGTAGGGTTAGGTTAAGGGGTAGGGATTGGGTTAAGTCTATATTTTGGGCAATAAATGTTGATCCAGGATCATCAAAAGATGATGATCCAGGAACATGTCTTACTTGGCAAAATCACGGCGACCAGATAGATAGATAGAGAGACAGACAGACAGACAGACAGATAGACAGATAGATAGATAGATAGATAGATAGATAGATAGATAGATAGATAGATAGATAGATAGATAGATAGATAGATAGATAGATAGATGGAGGAGGGGGAAACAAGTTCTTAACTTATTCTAATACCACTAAATCCAATTATGGGAAAATAAAATTGATACACGCAATATTTTATCAACTTAACCACACCAATTAAAGAATAAGGTTAAATTCAGTTATCAAGTCACCTTCCAAGTATTCAAAGAAGGACTTTTCAGTTTTGAATGAACTATTTCTTTAAGGAAAGTTTGCTGCAAACAAGCAAAAATAGCCCAGCCGTTCATCTAAAGTAGACTGAGGCAAATGTGTTTAGAGATTACCTGAGGTTTACCAAACGTCTGAAATCGGAAGCCCAATGAAGCTCTTCAAACCCAGGGAGAGCGATCGTGGAGTGGAACAATGTGTCTCAATAACACTCAGCTGTCAACAACTAGAGGCAATACGCCAAACAGCTCAGCACGGCAGATTTCACAGAGTGCAGTAACTACAGGAAGCGTGAAAACAGGTGAGACCAAAGAAATGAAATGTCACAGCGCATTAATGAATGATTCTTGGACTCCTCTGAGGATCTGCTTATACTTGACACATTTATGTTCAAACTGAAGTGAACTCTTGTGTAATGTGGAAAAATCACATATTTTATAATGATCTCCTATACAGTACTGAGATTAAAGGAATAGTTCACCCAAAAATGAAAATTTGCTGAAAATTTACTCATCTGAGCTGTAATTGAGTTTAAGATTTTGAGAAATTTTGCACTAGACTTGCATACCAACACAGTGTGCAAACAGCTGACAAATGCATCAGTCAAAAAACATCTAGATGGATTTATTTCTTACAAACACACAGCTTTTCACTTCACAAGATGGTCATGTGTATTATAGTGATGTTTTTATCAGCTTTCAGTGGATTCTGTCGGCACTTCAGAGGATGTATTAGTGAGCAAGTGATGTAATGCTACATTTCTCCAAATCTGTTGAATTGAAAGAAAAAACTCAACTTCATATTGGATGGCCTGAAAATGAGTACATTTTCAGCAAATTTTAATTTTATAGTGAACTATTCCTTTAAGTACACAGCAAATTGAGCATTTTGTTGGCCTTTCAGATTGTTCATATACCTTGTAATTAAATAACAGAGAACTCCAGAGTTATTAAAGAGCAACCTCTGAGCAAACTATAATTCTTCTATAGTGCTGCTCAACTATGTGCAAACAACTAAATAAGCCACTGCACCAAACAGGAACAAAAAGGTACCTTCTGATAGCATTATGCTAACTGAAACCATCCAGACAGATCTCTCTGTTCTCTAGCTGTGTCAGTTTCAGACCTGTGGGTTCTGATAGCCTGTAATTAGCCACAATGGCACAATCGCGCTCTGCTATTGTCTATCCAATTACATTCTGCCACTGAGCCAAATATATGTAGCCAAACTATATGCTTGCTACTAACAGAAGGTTTAACTTTCTCATTTGACTTGGCAAATGCTTACTGATGAGAAAAGCTCTTGAAAAATCCCAGACTCTTTTGTTTGTTGCTTGAAGTGTTGTGACTGGTTAAGTGGCCTAATCAGCTAAGAAAGAGAAAAAAACATTTGCTTTAGTACTGCTTACAGGAGACATTATGTAGCTTGAAGTTTCTTTTTCTAAGTTATACTGCATTTTGATTCAACTGCAGTAAAGTTGTCCTGCAAACTCAGATGTGCACATCGCTTCATATCTGACCTCACTGTATCAGATGCAGTAAAGTTCACACACACACACACACACACACACACACACACACACACACACACACACACACACACACACACACACACACATATGAACACCAGAACACAAAAAATGCACATAAACGCCTGTAGGGCCTACTGTACAGTATATGCTTGGTTGAGGCTTCACTATTTCCAAACATTCTACCAAAAAAAGGCCATTTTCACTTTTTTCACCATTGACTTATTAAAAAACGAAAACGCACACAAGGTGGTAATATGGTCACAGCTAGAAGCAGGCTGTCCATTATATCTTGGATGTGAATTTAATTCAATATTTCAAGGGTCTGTCCTAAATTAATCTTTATTTATGCTATTGTAATAACTGATATGTTGGTTGATATTGTATATTGATATTGGGATTAGTAAAATGTTTAATATTTTTTTAATGGAGTCTCCTATGCTCATCGAGGCTATATTTATTTGATAAAAAACACACACACATATATATATATATATATATATATATATATATATATACATACAGTACAGACCAAAAGTTTGGACACACCTTCTCATTCAAAGAGTTTTCTTTATTTTCATGACTATGAAAATTGTAGAGTCACACTGAAGGCATCAAGGGCTATTTGACCAAGAAGGAGAATGATGGGGTGCTGCGCCAGATGACCTGGCCTCCACAGTCACCGGACCTGAACCCAATCGAGATGGTTTAGGGGTGAGCTGGACCGCAGACAGAAGGCAAAAGGGCCAACAAGTGCTAAGCATCTCTCGGGGAACTCCTTCAAGACTGTTGGAAGACCATTTCAGGTGACTACCTCTTGAAGCTCATCAAGAGAATGCCAAGAGTGTGCAAAGCAGTAATCAAAGCAAAAGGTGGCTACTTTGAAGAACCTACAATATGACATATTTTCAGTTGTTTCACACTTTTTTGTTATGTATATAATTCCACATGTGTTAATTCATAGTTTTGATGCCTTCAGTGTGAATCTACAATTTTCATAGTCATGAAAATAAATAAAACTCTTTGAATGAGAAGATGAGTCCATACTTTTGGTCTGTACTGTATATATATATATATATATAATTTAAATCTTTGATGTAGCACTAAATTTTTACCAGCCATTACTCCAGTCTCCAGTGTCACATGATCCTCCAGAAATCGTTCTAATATAATGAATGATGATCAGTGTTAAAACTGTTGGGCTGCTTAAATTGTCACTGATCCAAACTTCCATATATACAAATAATTATTAAAAATATATATTTTCCCAGCAGCCATTGGGCCCCTCCCAAGTGTAGGCCCCTGGGCTTCAGCCCCTTATAGCTTGTGCGTTAATTCACCCCTGGACTTCAGTAAAGATTCTTGGTTGGGGCAATGTGTGTCTTCATTCACCCAGGGAAGCTGATGTATTTACAGTTCACAGTGACAGCATTATAATTGAGGCTGAGAATGCACTCAGAACCTCTATTGACTTCTGCCTTTTCCTCATTCAGTTTTCTTCCTGTGTCTCACAGCCATCAGTTCTCCGGCGGGACTTCAGACCTTTCCTCTAAAGCAGTGGTTCCCAACCTTTTTCAACTCGCAGCCCACACATCCAAACACATATGTTTGCGCGGCCCACTATCTTTATTGAATGAACTGACAATGAACAGAAAATAACTCGGGCTGGCACACCTTGGTATAACTGCTGTTGTTCTGTAGCACATGCAGCAAAAATATCTAAGATAAATTGGTGGTTTATCCAACCAATAGGCGAGCTCGAATAGTGGAAGCATGGTTACAGTTTAATATTTATTTTTTTGTTATTTAATTATATTAAATGATGTTACTATGTTATGACTTAGACACTTTTACATATATTAACAATATTATTTATTTTAATAGTAATTGGCAGCCCACCTGCAATACCATCGTGACCCACTAGGGGACCGCGGACCACAGGTTGAAAACCACTGCTCTAAAGGTCTGAACCCCATCCTTGCCCTTCTATCTCTTTTCGTCTGCTCGGCAGCCGTCTATTACATATTTCGTCACTGTCCCCATCTCCTGTTCTTTCGTCTTAATTATTGGTATCAGATATGACATTTTGTCTCAGTGCAGGGATATTCTGTGTGAACTGACATTGGACCAGAATCATACTGGAAGATAAACCAGCGGATAAGGATGATCTTTTAGTGCTGTCTGAGGAGAAGAACAGAGGCTAGTAACAAAAATTAAAGGCCCAGATCTGCTTCAAAAGAACCTGGAAAAGTCATACAATTTTTATAGAAATATTTCATATAGTATTCAAGCCACATGGAAGTAACCTATATAAATATATAGGTTTTGATATAGGTTTTTAGTGACATATATATAAAGTTGGCCATTTTCCTATATAATATGTACATGTGCATGTGCATTATATGTATATGTGCATATAAACTGCATATAGGTTTCATATATGTGCCTATGAACTCATGTAGGTTCTTTCCATGTGGGAGTATTTCTATACTGCATTGTGTTATACTTGTAGACATCAGAGGCGGAACAATGACTTAATTCTGCAGGTCAGTATGGAAACTCTACCTGCAAAAATTTCAGCAGATTATTTCAAAACTGAAACACCTGCCATTCACAAAGTTCCACACATATCTGTCCCTTAAAGGGATAGTTCACACAAAAAAGAAAATTCTGTCACAATTTACTCACCTTCATGTCAGTTCAAACAGTTGCTGGTAGAAATTGACTTCCATAGTATGGAAAATGAAAAATAAAAAAATAAAGCAGCATTTGTTAGAGCAGTGCTGCTTTGTTTACAGCGTTACCGGGGAAACAGCTATTTTTACTGCTTCAAAAGTGGCACCTAGTGGCAAAGAATGAAACTGCATTTTTATTCAAACCAACGGAAAAGACATTACGGTGGGGTGGGCAATATGCTAATATTGGGATACACCTTGGGATTCGTTTTAAAAATGACTAATTTCAATGATTCAGAGTTGACTCTTTCTTTTGAGAGACAATAACTTTATACACAGTGCACTTTCAGATTTAAGACTTTGCAGGATGTTTTCATTCACTTAGAGCTTAGTTACACACTGCATTAAAGGTCATTTTCAAAAATCTATAATAGAGACACTTTAATATGTTCTTTATGTTCTTTAAATTACACTTTTATTGACAACTTTGAAAAATATTTTTATAGTGTACCCTCAGATTTATATAAATCTCTTTCAGTTTCCGTTTCTGTTTTCAGTTTCAATCGAATTAAAGCCCTGGCATCTTCACACCAGCAAAGCTGCAGACAAGAATTTCCCAGAAAATTTCACAACTCCAACATCCAGTCCAGTCTGTCTGTAACAAATCTTTGTGTTTTGTATCGGTCAAATGGTTTAGGGCTGTCAGGTTTTCATTGTTCTTCTAAATGTTGTGTTAAGCAGTCAAAAGGTTTTTATTCTGTAAATCTGAGCTTGCCTCTAGCAGATCCTCAGGCCAAATGGCAACTGTAATCCCAATACTATTTCCTAGCACTCCACCCCTCAGGCCAGAAACTGCATTAACAACTATACACAATACTGAAGTTTAAATGCTGAAGAAAACACAGCATGAGGCAAATGAGACCAGACAAGGTATAGCCTGATATGGCAGATGCATCCCATTTGAATTTCATAATGTGAAATATTTCGAAGTGAAACAAGATATACAATAACAACAAAAACTGTGTCATGAAAAGTTATGTATCAGATGGTTAAAGGGAATTGATGTCATCAGCCGAGAAGGAACATAATTTCAGAGAGAGAATAAGATATATGTTAATCAATATTTTTATGAAACATTAAAAAAAAAAAAAAAAAAAAAAAAAATTTATCATATCTTCTGCCACAATCATGCAAAATCTAGACCTGAAAATGTTATAGACTTTTAAGGATGATTGATACAAGGGGAAAGACAAAGTAATGCATATTAAATAAGTCAGTGCACTTAAGATTTCTCATTCTGCAGTGACATTATAATAGGCATGCTGCCCTAACAGCAGAAATGACATTCACAATCTTCAGTCTCAATATCATTAGTGCTCTTTTTTTTTATATCATAGATACAAAGGGAACCATACAAAAAAAGAAAACTGACAACCCCCCCCCCCCCCCCCACAAACACACACAAAAGTTTGCATATATTGCAATGTCAACTAAAAGCTACAATTTAGAGTTTCAGATGAATTAGAAATCCTGACAAAACGGTTCTTCTTTAGTGCATTTTAATTTGCATATCGTTATAGTCTATGGTTAGCGCTGAGAGCTTCTGTCGAGTCTGACCAAGTTTTAGACCACAGTGTCTTTTTTGAAAGACTATAATACATTCATTTGGCAAAGAATGATTAAAAGTGACAATAAAGATGTTATAAAATTTTCTGTTAAAATAAATCCTGTTCTTTTGAACTTTCTATTCATCAAAGAATCCTGAAAGAAATGAATCACAGTCTCTATGCGAAAATTAAGCATAAATATGTTTTGTGTTTATTTCAAATGTTATTTTATCAGGCTGGCTACTACTTTCCCCAGTTATCAGGAAATTGTTTATAACACCATTTCCAAAGCAATTTAGCGCTTCCATTAAATTCTCATAAATGTCTTAAAACTAAATTATATTTAATAACCTTACATTTTGCTATTAAACTCCAAACTCACTGAAGGTGTTTTATTTCCTACTCATATTTATCCTCTTTAAGTGAGTGACATGACATACAGCCAAGTATGGTGACCCATACTCAGAATTTGTGCTCTGCTCCCATCCAAAGTGCACACACACAGCAGTAAACACACACACACACACACTGTGAACACACACCCGATACTGAACACACACCCGCTTTATAGTAGTATAGTAGTATAAAATCAAATGAGCCATCTGGCAAATGACAAAAGCATGAGAAAATATAGAATCTATGCCACAAAATAAGTCTGAAGTCGCAAGAGTATATTTGTAGCAATAGCTAACAAAACATTGTATGGGTCAAAATTATCGATTTTTCTTTTATGCCAAAAATCATTAGGATATTAAATAAAGATCCATGTTCCGTGAAGATATTTTGTACATTTCCTACCATAAATATATCAAAACTCAATTTTTTTGATTATTAATATGCATGGCAAAGTACTTAATTTGGACAACTTTAAAGGCAATTTTCTTAGATCTTAGATTTTTTTTTGCGACCCTAAGATTTCAGATTTTCAAATAGTTGTAGCTTGGCCAAATATTGTTCTATCCTAACAAACCTTACATCAATGGAAAACTTATTCATTCAGATTCATTTCAGATGGTGTATAAATCCCAATTTCACAAAACTGACCCTTATGACTGGTTTTGTGGTCCAGGATCACATTTAATGGTGGATCTACTCAATCTTTAAAGATTCACTGCTTACATAATCAAGCACATTGTTTAATGTGATTATAAATTGAATACCTTAACATCTGTATCATTTAAGCTTACTAAATATTTCATCAGGGTATTTTTAAGTAGAATGCCACATCTACAGATTTCTTCATCTGCTTCAATCTTGACACAAGCCACATGAAACCAAGCTAGCACATGCAGATCGACTGAATTGTGAACAAATTTACCCAACATAGGCTCATCACTTTCTTTTCTGTAGTCTTACACTAAAACAGTAATGTGCTCGCTTCTGCTGCTCTGCAATCTTCTCCCGTTGTCGCCCTTGACAGAATGGAGCGAGAGCCTGGAAACATGCATTATTTGTAATGGATATCATTCCCTAATGGTGCCTGTACTCCCTCTGGCAGACCATAATGGACCGTTTTCCAGACTCTCTGAATCTTCTTCTGTCTCTTTGATAGTGACGGAATGGGGACGGCATGTCACCTGGGAAGAAACAAGAGCAACGAGCGGTCCTTCATTTACTTGTCAGGAAGCTGGCATTAGGGGTAGTTGACATGGTGCGCATGCTGAAAATGGCACTCGCTGGCAGTTACAATGTAGCAAGAAAGCCTACCCTTCGACCCAGGTGCACCACGACAACCACATCACTGTTCAGAGCACAGAAAGGTGCTTTTTACCAGCTGAAAAAAACACCATAATCAGTCCAAGCTTGCTATTAGCTGGTCTGTTCTGGTTCAGCTGAACACCAGACCAGGCTGGGAGGCCAGTTAGAGCTCCATTGTGTTCTGGTTTAAGCTTTTTTCTTTTCTTTTCTTTTTTTTCAGTAGGGATGAAAGTCTATGTTCTTTGACTTATTCAACATAAAGTATTTCATAAAGGAATAGTTCACCCAAAAATGACAATTTTGTCAATGTTTACTCAGTCTGGTGTCATCCTAAACATTTCTTCTGTGAAACACGAAAGTAGGCATTATGAAATAATGTGTTTTTCTGGTCTATACCGCACTGATTTTCTTTGTATGGACAAAGGCAATTGAAACATTCTTCATGAGCATGGGTAAATGATAACATAATTTTAATTTTGGGTGAACTGTCCCTTTCAGTGCCTGCATGTTTGTCAATAGGTAAAGATAGTAATAGTATACTCCAAATGCTATATACATACAGTATTGTGCTCCCTTTGAGAGAAAATGTCTGCTTTAGTGTGAAACACAGAAAAGCACTCAGTACATGGTGATGACATACTGTTGGTTCTGCTCTCAACACCTGCACACCACCGATCTGTTTTTAGAGACTCAAATCATGTCAAAGTTTTGACAGGAACTGGAAATGAATCAGTTTTTATAATATAGGCCAATAAATCCAAATCCTACTTCTATCCGCCATGAATGTAAAACCTGGCATCTTTGTTAATACATTGTAAAAACAAATTAAAGTTTAACAAATTTATCTAAAATGTCAGATTTCATGATACATTACTATTTCATGATTGTTGGCCAAATAATTGATATTCTTGCTCTGCTACACTTCATTACGCACTGCTGTCTGTGCTATTGTCACAATCATGGACTTTAGTTTTGTCATTCACAGTCTTTTAGTTTGTCGGTCATTAGTTCCTCTTTCCTTCGTTTGAATTCCCGCTCCTCATTTGTTATCATTTGTGTCCAGCTGTGTTTGATTTATCATCTCGGTTGTGTTGTCTTTTTAAACCCTTCCCTCACGTTCCATTGGTGTCTAGTCGCCGTTATGCTGTGTTGTATTCAGTCTGGTGTCATCCTAAAAGTTTCTTCTGTGAAACACGAAAGTAGACTTTATGAAATACACAGCTGGAAATCGTGGCCTAGTGGTAAGAGAGTTTGACTCCTAAACCTAAGGTTGTGGGTTTGAATCTCGGGCTGGCAATACCATAACTTAGGTGCCCTTGAGCAAGACACTGAACCCACAACTGCTCCCTGGGTGCTGCAGCATAAATGGCTGCCCACTGCTCTGGGTGTGTGTTCACTGCTCTGTGTGTGTGCAATTTGGATGGATTAAATGCAGATCACAAGTTCTGAGTATGGTCATACTTGGCTGAATTTCACTTCACTTGTTTTTGCACTCTCTGTATGACTGCCTAGTTGGATTATTCAGTAACTTGGATTAAACAGTAACCAACTTGCGGATATTGGAATTTATTCTTCTGCCTTTGTCTTTTTGCCTGCAAGCAACCGTGACAGCTATTAGGATGAGAGCAAGTTTAAATTGTTACATTTTTAGGCTGGTTTGCCTCAGAGGTCTAGCAGTGCTCATCTACATCAAGATGATTGAAATGTCCAATCAAATCAAAGGAGGCGAGTTTTCATGTTCACAGAATCTGAACATGAATTAGTGTGATTCATTCCGACAACCATTTTATGATACAAATATGAAATAACAGTGATGTCCATGTACGTAACTTTTTTGCCATTTTGAATGGTTTCGTCTTCATAATTTTCCTAGTTCATATAATGCATATAGTTTAATGTGCCATTTTAGGCATATTACACAATATGATAAAGCATGATTATGTGGATAAAAATATTAACTGCAAATTTACTATTTGACTTTTTCTTTTGTTCCATTATAATACTTCAATTCCTGAATCCCGTCACCCCCAAATTAAAAATGTTTTTGTCTTTCCCAGTGTTCAAGACATTTACTGCCTTAAATCACTGCTAATATTTGCACATTTTACCTGAAAAGAGGACATTTTAAATGTTTATCTGAAAAAAAAAGTAAAATTTTAAACTAACTAATTAGAGCATACAAATGCATACGGCCTCAAAGCTAGCAGACATGGACTAACAGCTACAGAACTCCAATTTTAATTTCACTGGGTCTTTTAATGGTGTCTCAAAGCCATAATTTGTTGTGTGGGAACGTGAATGTAATTTCCTCACTGGTCATTTATGCCCATTGAGGTCAAGGCAGGAAAATGAATGCGGCACATTTCACAGAGCAGCGAGCACTTCCTCTGATTGAGTTTAGCTTCATTCAGCATCACCACAAAGCCGAGTATTTGCATGCACTGTATTAGAAGCACTCCGTCAGTGCGAGAATCAATATCTTTGCTTACAGCCTATTTTGTGTTATCAAACCAGCAGTCCAGACTGGTACACACAGGGAGAGAATAGAAGGATAAAAGAGGTTTAATCTGAGATCTGCGGCTAAGCCTCGTGTCTCTGTTTCCTGGCAAATCTGTGGAACAGCAGAGCGCTTGGAAGGGGCTAATCTCCACCCCACCGATTGGCAGGGGTGTGTTTGTGTGTGCGACTTTACTTAGCCACAGTTTGGGATTCCTCAGAAGTTGGAGAAATCTGACAAAACCTCTATCTGGAAAAAGTAAATGTATGTGAAGGTCAATGCATATGGGTCCATGAAACATTTATTCAAAAGGATAGTTCACCCAAAAATGAAAATTCTGTCATTAATTACTCACCCTCATGTTGTTCCAAACCCGAAAGACCTTCATTAATCTTCGGAACACAAATTAAGGTATTTTTGATTAATTCTGAGAGCTCTCCCATAGAGAGCAAGGACACGATCCCAACACGATCAAAGCTCATAAACATAGCAAGAACATTGTTAAAATTATCCATGTGACATCAGGGGTTCAACTGTACAAAAATAACAACTTTATTCAACAATTAGTCTCAACCGCATCACCATATAGTGCCATTTATTCAACATAATGCAACATTTATACAAGGATACAGTATGTTTACATTGTTTGCACTTTGATCTGAACATAAACAACATATCTGCGTACATACGCTGCATACGTTAAGTATGTGATACTCTCGAAAATATAGGGTGATGCAGAGGAGACGAATTGTTCAATGAAGTCGTTATTAGTGATGTCACATGGATTATTTTAACCATGTCTTTGCTAAGTTTTGGACCTTGTTCCGAAGAGGAACTAATGTAATTAAGTAATGTCATTAATGACAGAATTTTCATTTTTGGCTGAACTATCCGTTTAATTGGGACAAAATATACAACCCAATCTCAACATTTGATTGGTATGGAAATGGTAACAGTTTTTAAAAATAAAAAAAAGCAAAAATGCAGGTCCACCGAACCCCAGCCCTAAACCTGACTGACAGTGGAGTATATGCAGATTGTACGAAATCATAAATAAGAGATTATTATAAAATCATGCAAATTCATCACCAATTCACCAAAACATTAAATATTTTAAAATTGTCATGAGAACTTGTTGAAATATATGCTACAGTAAAAACCTGTTAATTGGTTATCAGTAAGTTTCCATACTATATATGGTGAATAACTGTAATTACATTTAATGTAATTTTACAGTAAAATAACATTAAAATTACAGTTTTTGGAAGTGAAAAAGAAAAAGTCATTGTTGAATTTAGAGAGAAAAACTGTAAATTGACACTCCCAGAATTCCCTGCATGACATTTCATTTTTTTTTTTTTCATTGAAATAACTATGTTTCTTCTTAGTTTTTTCTTATCAGTTGTGTACATTAGGGTTTTCTCTTTCATCTAAAGTTGTTAAATTAATCAGCTTGTGGAAGAGCTGTTAGTGATGAGCTTTGATTCATCATGTTACTTTCTCATCACCACCAGTTTTTGGTGGTTATTAGTGCATTACAATGGTTCAAAACAGATATTAGTACTTCAGTATGTTGATTTATTAACATTAGAACATTAGATCAGTTAATGAAATACAGTATTTTATTTTGAATTTAAGTTAAGTCTGTAAAACCTAAAATGTTGCTACCATATTTTTAACGGTGAAGTTCTGGAAAGCACAGCTACTGGTATTTTACCGTAAATGTCACAGATTTTTTTTTTGTTTACATTGTGGCCATTCTGAAATAAGCAATTTCTTTAGTTTCGGCCACCATGTTTGTGACTGATTCTGTTATTCTGGAACAATGTCATGATCACCAAGATTCAGATGACAGAAAACCCACCGAGCCATTATTTTAGAATTACAAGAATGCTAGTAGCAAGCAAGCTATCAAATTTCCCTAATGCTCTCTAGCAATCCATAACCAGCATAATTTGCTCTTTGTATTTAGTGGACTTGAGACATGATAAACACAGCTACACAGCACTTTTCATTGTGCTGCATGGTTACATCTAATGAACTCAATTCAGTGTTCTTATATTGCCTATAGATTTTTGGCTGTCACAACTAGGTTTATGGCACTTGCACAATAATTATGTGACATTAGTGCATGAGATAAATTGCAGGGCTAAGATACCTCTCTCCACGGCTTTCAGAATGACCAACACCTTCAGAGTAAAGCCAATAAAAACATGAACAAACATCTTTAGGCCTTTGATATAATTTATTCTCAATATTAAACAGGGACTGCTTTTTAAATAAAAAATCATAAAACATAATTTGTTCAATGATTCATTAATCATTCATCCCAATTGCCACTCTCTCAGTACTAAAAGTTTATTTGGACTTTCTGATTTGAGTCCATGTACTATGTTTTCAACATACTGTAGTCATGTAAATTAAGATATTTGGTTGTATTTAGAATAAGTTCACCTGTATACATTTTATTCTGTCACTTTACTTTGATTTATTTTACATTCTCAGTTAAGTCAACTGATTAATGATTACTTTTATTAAGAACGTCCAAATATAAATCCACTCACTATTACATACAAATATTTACTGTTACATCATTCTAACTGAAATAAATGTGGCTGTATTCTCATGAGCAAATAGATTGATTCCTGAATCTATTTTCATTTTAATACAGCCTTTAGTGCTAGTGGTGACACTATTGATTACTCTTACATCTGATATGATAACCACATTTTTATAATTCATAAGTGACCCTTCTCTGACACGCAAACTTTCAGCAAACATCTCTACGATAAGAAGCAGCTCATATTCTCCAACAAAGTCACTTATGTAGTCCAAAAAAATTTAATTGTGAGCCCTTCCCAGAAGGAACCCTCAAGCAAAGGTGATTTATTCTAACTTTCTCTATTCATAATTTAGACTATCATACTTTCTGACACAATTAAACAGGCAGTTACTTTCTTTACTAAAATGTATCGCACAAACAGTTGAGGTCAGCGTGATGTGACCAGCAAAACTGAAGGTAATTAAATTAAAAAAACAACTGCACCTGACACAAAACATTAACATCAGAAGAGCCTCTCTCAATGGACCCTAATTAGCTGAACATAACTTCAGGGCTATAAAAAGAGATGTTTACAAGTGGCTGTCCAAACTCTGCACTTGCAGACGACCTGAGAAAGTTAATGCTCTAGTACACATTAGGGCAGCTCAATATTCAAGATTAACGCTATGTGCAATAACTTAATAATGCAATATTTTATGTGCGATACGATAATCATAAATAACATCAATTCAACTATGTTAAACTGACCTGGTACAGATGCTCCAAGAAGGATTTTTACAGCCAAAACAGACTGAAAAAAAAGTAAATGTTTCATTATATCCATGTGAGGATACTTCTGCCAGCAGGACAAATGGAATTGGAAACTGTTAAGAACATTTTTTGGTGTTTCAACTACAAACAACTGAACAAATGTTTTGGATAGGGTAAAAGATCAAAGTTTTTGACAACAAAGCCTCCGTCCCTGCATGAGTAAATTGCAAAACACCTCAAACATCCGAAACGTTCTTTCACAGATAAAGAGTCTAGACTGCAGCCCACAACACGACTCATTGATAATGAGAGCACAGGCTATGTTAAACACTGCTGTTATTGATGTTGTGTGGAGCTGTTGGGAATCAGGGATAAGCGATTTGTCCCTGCGAGCTTGTCGCCCAAACTGCACAGAATACAAAAAGCATGAGAGGGGCCAAGAATCTGATTGTGACAAATGAAGGCGGTTTCAAGGTGCTCACTGACATTCCCTTTGGTGCACTCCGATGTGCCCGGGCTGGCCCTTGATGTATGCTCTCTGAATGAAGATCTGCATCTTAATGGCTGAATTAAAATAAGGAAACAACTTTTTAAATGACTGAGCACTTCCATGGTCACCCTGCTGATGAGCCAGTGTAGAGTGGTATATAAACACAATAAAAGTGTTAATTTCGGCAAAAAAAACTTGTTGACGAGCTTTTTCCCCATGAGTAAGACGAGACCACAATAAGGTCAATAAACGATAACTATGACTATATCAACATGCAATTACGTTGACAAAAAAAGAAGAGACTAAAATGTATTATTTATTTATTTAATATTTCCATCAGAAAAGGATACAAAATGTTATTGCGGACTTGGGTGAATTCCAGAAAGCAGGTTAGCTTACCTTGAACTAAAACCTGAACTCTCGGTTGATTAACCCCAAACCTTGCTTACTCGTGGTATGTGGTTCCAAAAACGCGTCTGGGAGTAAGTTCATTCAACTCAGAGTATGTTCCTGGTTAAGACTCAAGACATTCTCAACAGAGCGACGAATCGACGAGTCACTATAGAAACGGACGCTTAGAAAAAGCGTGCCAAGCTGTTTCTTTCTTCTTCTTTTGTTCATTAGTTGTTTACATGCTTAGTGCATATCGCCACCTAACTGATGGCTGTACAATCATTTAATTTTTTTTCCATTTAATCTTTAATCCTTGAGAATGTGATTTATATTGTTTGTTTTATGCCAATTATATATTAAGTCATATCAGAAATGTATTTTGATTTAGAATTTAGACATTATAGAAAATGGCGCGCCATATAACATGTAATAAATTAAAATAAAATATATATATATATAAGTTAAACATTACGTTGTCATAGTGTTTTATAATTTATACAGATAGCTCTTATAAATGCCAATAAAATAAATAATCATATTAGAATAATATATTACCTTATTTATTACTTATATTAGCGTTCCCTCATTAACATATCAAATATATATATATATATATATATATATATATATATATATATATATATATATATATATATATATATATATATATATATATATTAGGGGTGTAACGATACGCGTATTCGTATTGAACCGTTGGACTAATTAATTATATTTGGAAAATAAAAAAAAATTGTGAAATATAATGATATGCGTTCAACAAGGTAGCCCAATAACCCAAACGACGTAACAGGCAACGCCCCTGACACCCCCGAAGAAGAAAAAAACACCAACTTATATGTTTATGTTAGGCTACTCAGTCAGGCGCTCGCTCACTCAGCAATACAGGCTGAAGGCGCGTTGCAAAATGGCCAATGCGTTTAACAAGGAATCCAAAGTGCACCCAAACACCAGACCTGTTGGTTATTGGAGGATCTTCTATTTCTGGTCTGTTAAACGCATAAGCCATTTCACTATTTTTTTCACAAGAGCCACATTGGCAGAGCAAAATCAAAAGGCGAGCCGCTTTTACGACAACATACTAAGTCACCTTTGCAAATGTGCATTTCTACATATAAATTGGACATCCCACAAAAAAGAAATAACACGGCCAATACATTTTCGTTTAAGAACAGATTTACTTTAATAGTGGGATGAGCGAAAGCTGGCATGCATGTCAAACAAAATGCCCCCAAAAGAAAAAAAATCTCTATGTTTTCAGTGCTGATGCATTCATGTAACATTTAAGGGCACCTAAAAGCTGTCACAACGAACCGGCAAAATTAATGATTATGAATATGTAAAATATAGCAGAAGACATTTAATTTTTTTTTTTATGTCTGTCGGCTAGAAAGATGCTGACTCGTGATCTTCGCAGTAGTGAACGCGCCTGAGAGAAATGCACATTTCATACGGGAGGGAGAGCAGTGTTTTCTTTCGTTTTGAATTGTTTTGTTTAAAAGTAGACATTTCAAGCTTTATATATAGCCTATTTGTCGGGTCTGTGAGGCAAGTAGGCTATACGCTGAGTTTCGGTTCATTCATGAGACAAACTCCAGGTTTACACCGGCTCCTTCATATCGTGGTTATCTATTTTCTATTTACTTCTTATTAAATCCAGACAATTGGTTGATGAAACCTTGATTAAAATTAAGATACAATTAATACAAAACGAAATCAAATTTAAAGACAGGCTTTGTGCTTTCTGTTTGAGGTCTCAGTGAAAGTTTTAAAGCAGTCTTAGTGCCGCTGTCAGAGCGCTCACGTCCTTAACGGCGAACTGTCCCGTACATAAGATTTTTTTTTTTATATATATACATTTCTAAATAAATGTGACTTATAGTCCAGTGCGAGGCTAGGCCTATATGTTTTTTCTTCTTCATGGCGCATTTTTTGACTGATGCGCCTTATAGGCTACTCCGGAGCGACTTATATTGATAGGCTACACCTGTATGAATTCTCATTTTACTTTTTGAACTCCATTATTGAGCCGAGTTTTGCTTGAAAATAGTCTACTGTTGATGACTGTGCAAGACTAATGGATTCAGGGTCAGGCTTGAATGAGCATGCTTCAGACTCGTGGTGTGAGCAGAGCGAAATTGGAGCGGGAAATGCGACGCTCCGTCCACCGTCCTTTTGAAATTGCCGCTCTGCGCTCTGTCCAAGATCCGCCCGCTCGCGCTCCCCGCTCGCTCCCGCCTCACATGCTCTGAAGGCAAGTGGCAGTGTGATACTGTAAGCTACTATGCGAGCCGCCAGTTATAGCTTGAGGAGCCGCTTGATTTAAAAATCAAGGAAATTTATCTGCTAATTTTTTCTTTTTGCTGTATCTAAAACGTACCGAACCGAACCGTGACACCAGTGTATTGTATCGAACCGAACCGTGAATTTTGTGAACCGTTAGACCCCTAATATATATATATATATATATATATATATATATATATATATATATATATATAATAGGCTATATTACATATTGTAATATTATATAATGTTTTGGCTATCTGTCACGCCCACTGAAGGCTCGCTGAAGTGAACTAACCCCGGAACATAACCTGCTCCAGAGCAGGTTAAGTTCAGAGTGTGAGTTGCTATGACAACTAACATAACGTACCCTGAAAGTTACCTCCGTTTTTGGAACCGAAAGTTGAGGTTATCCGCTTACTTACTCTTAAACATACCCGGGTATGTCACATAACCTGCTTTCTGGATACCCCCCTGCTCTACGGTACATGCCTCTATACGCAAGCTTTCATGTGTGCGGTTGCCAGATATCAAGAGTTCAAATCCCCGAATCAGAGCTTCGGTGTTACATGGATACATTTTCTGCTCTGTGTTTTGCTTATTATAAGGAACCTGGCAACCACGCGCACACAAACACTCGCTCCTCATTGCGGAAGCGCCGCCGTCGATGAGCCGATAACAACTACAAACAAGCTGGACTTTAACGATCTAAATGAAAGTGTCAATCAGCCAGTCTGTGTTCTGTTTGTGATTGTAATCGTTGAATAAATGCACTCACTAACCGCTGTTGTTTTAATGGAGAAATTGGCTATTGTAATTTGGAATTAGTGGAATTACTTGGAATTTCACTGTTATAATATAATTTATTTGATTTAGCAAATTGTATTTATTTTTCATAGTGAGACAGAGAGATTGCATAAGTCTTTGGTATTAATTCATTTAATAAAAAGCCTATAATAAATCAGTTCACATGTGGTAAAATACACCACGAGTCCACATTCTATTTATTTGTGCTCACTGGTGAAAGTGCAATACCTGAAATGCAAAAGTACATTTCTCAAATGACAACAATCATTACGATTAAATTTTTTTGAGCAGTTTAACCATTATATAGCATGACAATAATCTGACTAAGATTTGACTAAAACCTGACTAAAATTCATACGTTTCTTTGACTTAAATTTGACTAAACAATAAAAAGGACAAGAGTGACTAAATATAGTAACTAAAATGTACATGAGTAAGATTAAGACTAAATAAAAAATGGCTGCCAATATTAATACTGCTGTATGGTTTAATAATAATAATCTTATTGCTAAAATGAAAAGTTTTCATTGACTAAAGCTAGACTAAAATACTTCAGGTTTTCTTTTACTAAAACTAGACTACAATGTTGAGACTTTTAGTCGACTAAAACTTGACTAAAACTAGATAGGATAAGGTTGACTAAATATGGCAAAAACTAACAAGTACATTTATCACAGGACTAAGACTAAAATTGAAAATAGCTGACAAACTTAATCGCAATCGTTTACTAAAATGTAATTTGTGTGGAAATATTAAGAGGTCTGTAAATAGCCATTAACAGAGACCAAGTCAAGTCAAGAGGATAATAGGATAAAAATGACAAATTATTTAAAAAATTGTTTTATGTATAGAAACCACACACTTTCTCTCACTTTCTTTCCTATACAATTGCACACACATACAGTACAGACACACACTCATACACGGAAACATACAAGCACACAAAAATGTGTTGTCAGGACTTCCTCAATGATTTTACTTTTAATTTTTTTTACTCCCAGCCTTCCTTTCTGACTCTGTTGTAAAAGCTATAGGCACATGCCATCACAAAGCCCCTAAAATGAACACGCGTCTCTCTCACTATCTTCTCCTCAGTGAGCAGAACTTTTAGTGGCAGCATGCAGAAGGAAATGATGTCTGTACTGCTCGGCTGTGTCCTTGAGCCAGATCTGACTCCTCCGAGCCTAATTACCTCAGAGCATCTATGCTGCAGAGCGCTTCTTTAACTGCCCCCTTCCTCCACCCCTCTCTCATCTGGTTTTCTCCTATACTGTGGCAACTCAGAGTGCTGTTTCGCTTTTGTATTATTTTCTTGCCTTGACTAAGCTATTGTAATCTGTTTCTATACGAGATCTAAATGTTGTTTGTCACCACTGCACAAATCCACCGCCTCACAAGAAGGTCGCTCTACCAAATGAGCAACACAGGATCTTTTGGTTTTTGTTTTGTTTTTAGCCAGTGTGATTTCACAACCTAATACCACACACTTTAATAAACATCATAATATCATCCCAAATAAATCAAATATTTATAATTATATATTATTTCATTTATACATTACAAGGAATACTGTATGATCTAATGCACTTGACCATTTCCAGTGTGAACAATAAACTGAAGTTAATATCTAGCATGATCTTTTTTCAGGACTCATTAAAACATCATAATAATCTACAATAACCATTTTTTTTCTGAGATGAAAACTGGGGGCCACTCATATATTTATATAAGCAAACATTATTCTAAGATTTCTAAAAAGTGTTTTTTTTATGTATAAAACTTTTTTAATGAGAAAAAACATTACTGAGTGCACCTTTATTTAGGATATTAATGTGCTAAATGAAGGCTCTGGAGACAAATCTTGTGATTCAGTAAACAAAACATCCTAGAAGGAACAATGTATATACCCAATTCAGCTGTTAAGTATAATTAAAAACTTTATTAATAGAGGGATTACTGCAGAGCTTCAGCAGACCTAATTACAATTCTTGTAACCCCAAATGAGTTTATTGTCGAAGACACAATTTCAGTGCACCGTCAACAGTTCATTCAGGGAGCCAGTCATTAAATCCTTAATGCAGAAACAAACTGTAAAATGCCTTCATGGTGATGTAAAATAAACTGAACTGAGTTTAAATTTATACAAATTAGCAGCATTTTATTTCAAAAGTCTCTTATGCTCACCTAAGATGCATTTATTTGATCTAAAATACAGTAAAATATACATTTTGAGAAATATTATTACAATGTAAAATATCTATTTTCCTGCTTAATATTTTTGTGGAAAATGTAATAGTTTTTTTCAGGATTCTTTGATAAATATACAGTTCAAAGAACAGTAGTTGTTTGAAATCATAACACAGTAAATGTCACTTTTGATCGCATTTTATTCATTGCTAAATTAACATTAATTTCTTTTTCTTTTTTTTCATTACAATTACTAACCCAAACTTTTGAAAGTTATGTATTTTATGCATAAAGCTCAAAGCAAAGTGATATGAGCATCAGACCAGAATGGTTATCTCTGGAAACCCCTACCTGAGCCACAGACACCAGATTCAGCACAGGCCAAGAATTAACACGGCTCATCTGTCTATTGATTTGCTGGCCATGAATTACTGGTCCAGCTTTGATGTCATTCTGATGCCACTGTATGAAAGATTCCAGATAAAATTATGGGAGCTTTGGTACATAAGCTTGTTATTTCAGGGGATTACCGGGACTGAAGCTGAACGATAGTTTTCATTCTCTATCGCAAAAACTGGATTACCTCTCTATAATTCTCCCCCCTTCCCCGGCAAAATCTAGAACTCATATTTGATTTCCTATTGGGGCTGTGAACTCTCTCCAGTCTGCAAAACAAAAATCCTAAAGTGTGCATGTGTAAAAGAATAGGATTTTCCAACTAGCAAATGACACTTCCCAAAACATTTCCACATCCTAATTAGGATCGTGTTAGAATATTCAACATCATTTCACAGATATGTACATAATAGGGTTACACTATTTTCTTATGAATAATGAAACACTTTCCTCGTTTGGTGTTATTGATTTAGGAGTTGTGTGTCAGTAATTTACAGTAAATGTATAAATGCTTCTATAACTATAAACACAATTTGCAGTCCTCTTCCTATTTCAAAGATCAGCTTCACAGTTTGTTAAAGTACAAATCCTTAACTCACCTCACATTTTAATTACTCTGTTCCATTTAATGATGACTCTCACAAGGGAAATGTCGCTGTAGTGGCATTTAACCGCACACCCATCAAAATGAAACTCTTGTATTTGAATGTATTGGATTAAATTAGTAAATGTAACATTTTAGCTAGCATGCTAAAGGCTTAGCCTAAAGGATTAGTTCACCCAAAAAAGAAAATGTACATAAGTTTGTTTCTTCATCTAGACAAATATGGAGAAATTTAGCAGAAATTTCCTATGAATGGGTGCCTTCAGAATGAGAGTTCAAACAGTTGATAAAAACATTGCAATAATCCACGAGTAATCCACACGACTCCAGTCCATCAATTAACGTTTTGTAAAGCAGAACAAATGCGTCAAGATGTTTTCAGCTTCAAATGAGCCCTCTATCCATAATATTGCTGTCTTAAGTGAAAAGGTCACCTCAGGAGAGAAATATGCATAGATCAAACACCATTTACAAGCGAAAAGTCTAAAAGAGTTTTAAACAAATATGTCATTTGATATTGATGTCAGAGGACAACAGGGGATGGATTGCAGGAAGCGTTATTAGGGGTTATGTACTTGTAGAATATTTTGGCCAGAAGCAACAGTTTAAAGTTATATCTTAATAATTGATTTGTTCCTTATAAACACAGAGGTTTTCACTTCACAAGATGTTATGTGATGGACTGAAGTGGTGTACACACTTACAATGATTATTGTGATGTTTTTCATCAGATATTTGAACTCTTATTCTGACGGCACCCATTCACTGCAGAGGTGGGCAAGTAATAATGTCAAATTTCTCCAGTTCTGATGAAAAAACAAACTTATCATGAATGGCCCGAGTAAATTCTCAGCAAGTTTTCATGTTTGGGTGCGCTATTTGTTTAATTACATTTTAAATATAATTTTAAGTGTAACAATGTTTATTTAATTCATTACTATAATATTTTTATACAAATGAATTAAAAAGCATAATCTGTGTCAGATCATGTATATAAATTCAGATTCTCATCATCATTCTAAAACAAAAATCACCTTGTTTTGAGAACGCTCTAACATCGCATCAAACTTTGAACATTCGCTTTATATTTTTTGTTTAACGGATCAGTTTTGCTGCTCGACCGATCTGTTTAAATGCAAAAGAGTGAACGCAGTATGCATAAATATACATAATTTGCAGCTCATCTCTGTATTCGTGTACAGTGATGACAGACGATGGTGTGCTGCGTGCTAGTAAGGTTTGATGGCCTTGGGTAGTGCAGAGCGCTGTGACGCCGATCCCCTCTCCTGCGAGCGGGAGATAATCCTGATGCATGCTGGAGACCTGGATGAATCCACAGCCCTGCAGAGCTGGACCGCAGCCTGAACACAAACTCACACACAAACACACCATCATCAAGAATGTCAAAAATACACAGATAAACTCTGTATACTATACACCGGGTTTCAAGTGCACGCTCACACAAATGAATCAAACACAAACAAAAATGTTCCCACATGCACACAATTCCTCACAGATCACGGCTTCAGGGTAAAATACTTGCCATTTGAATGGGAATATAACATCGCTGTCTGTGCATCTGCCATTGCCGCCACATGAGGTGCCACAGAGTGATTCTCATGAGAGATTTGTGTGTGTGGGAAGTCGAGAGCCAACAGTGATGGTTCCTCCTTACCTCATTACACAAAAAACATCTCAGCTAACAGCCAACAGGACAACAATACCACCGCTGATATATTCTCCTATTTTCAGCTCTACCCTGCATCTCTGGTTCCTTCACATATTTATTTATTTTCATTTTATTGCCTCAGTGACATTTACTCTCCAGCTCCTGCCTGGTATGATTGTGATTTGTGTGTAATTAGAGAAAATATGCGGGCTGAAATTGGTCTTTTCCACAAACGTAACCTAAAACGGGCGATCTCTCTGATATTAATAGTTTAATCTCATTACTTCCCTCAAATGTTCCGGAAATTGATTTGAAATGTAATATCTCGCATGGAATTGATCCATGCTCAGTCCCTGTGATGATGCCCTCCAGAAATTGTGTGTCAGTGCTGCCCTCCAAAACCATAATCGATTCCAGAGAGGAATTTAATCCAACAATCTATAAAACATCTTGAGCAGGACTGGAATCGATAGTCCTCCAGTTGCATTAGAGGTTATACCACATAACGGTTCTGAACCACTAAAATGAACGCAAGCGAACATGGACCAGAACAATCAACTGTTTCAATCATCCAGTTTGTTAATCAATCAATACACCTAATTACATTATCAAGGCGCATGAAATGAAATTGCAATAACTGCAACATCAGACAAACGATTCGTCAATGGTCCTGATCATGATTATGAAAAGCCTTTATGTTCTCCCCAGGACAAACATGACTGGATGGATGCAATAAGAAACTGTAACCATAGAAACTGAAGAAATGCTCTGCAAAATGCTAATTACTTACTGGCACCTGGGTTTGGCTGATATATGATTTATTTAATCAACGTAGTTCAGAAGTAAAAGAAGCTGAGGAAGTGTATCATTTTAGAAACAGCCCTCTGGGAAGATTCAGAAAAATTAACCCTGGCCACTGTTATAGCGAAGGGAAGATAATACATTTTTTTGATTTTATTATTTTGAGTCCTGTACAGAAAAATCAACAAAACATTATTTTTCAATTCTTTCGATTTTCAACAGCCAAACTCCCTCTACACAACTGTGTACACCAACTTAAAGAATAAGTTCACTTCCAGAATCAAAAAGTAACTGATAATTTCTAGTTTAAAAGTATGTACATTTTTATTGTTTTAAGAAAATGACAGATCGTTTCACTAGAAAAGACCCTTATTCCTCGACTGGGATCGTGTAGAGCCCTTTGAAGCTGCACTGAAACTGCAATTTAGACCTTCAACCCATTGGGCCCCATTGAAGAAATGGAGAAAATCCTGGAATGTTTTCCTCAGAAACCTTAATTTCTTTGCGATCGCATGACATTGAGTAAATTATCAGGAACTTTTTACTCTGGAAGTGAACTTATCCTTTAAATTCATCATCACATTCCAAGGAAATCATGATAGTTTTAGCCATAGACAAATTATGATGACCGATTAATGATTAATTCACCACTCAACATCTCAACTGTCAAGTTTTTTGCGTAGTTTGTTTGCAGGAAACAGATCACCTCAAGCAGTTCACCTCTCAAATCACTACTCCAGTCCAAGTCATTCATTCTCTTGATAGGTGACAGGCTCTAATAAGTACAAAGAAATGATTACAGTTGACCTCTCTAGACCGGAAGGATGTTTTCCTCAACACTTACCTTCCAGACCTAAAATATCGTAGTCACAGTAGAATATCACAGTCATCCTTATAACATATTTGTTTCCTACTAATCACAAAAGAAAGAATGTTGTGCATGTGTGATCACAAAAATAATGAATTAATCACTCTCTGACACAATCCGTCAAAGTGAGTCATATGAAAGAATTGTTCAAAATGAGCTAATTGTTTACTCAATCAGGTAACCCAAAAAAGTATTATGAAGAGTTTTATGTATGAGGCACATTCCATGATAAGCTTATGTTACATATCATATGACAGCTACTTTATTTAAAGAAGACATATCATGAAAATCAGACTTTTTTTCGTGTTTAAGTGCTATAATCGGATCACCGGTGCATACACCAACAACGTGAAAAAGAACAACCCAGTGAATTTTTCTAGTAAGCCTTTCTCTGAAAGCATGTGAAAAAACAAGCCGTTCAGATTTCACTCCACCTGTGACATAGAAAAGGGATCAATTATAATATCACCACACCTTAATCTGCACTTTTCACCCACGGCACTGCCATAGTGTTTTTGCAAGTGACAGCGGTGTACCAGTTGAAATGCCCATGGCAAAGCATGCTAACTGTTCTGTCTTTGACTGCACTGATGAGCACAGAACACTATTTAGAGTCTCAGCCTCGAAGGAGACAAGAGAGCAGTGGATATATATCGATTTATTAACTATATATTATGCTGCTACCGCACAGATCTAATATAAACATTTCTAACCCAGCTGTTTATCTTCGCAGACATAACCAACTTTTGTAACTCATATGTTTTAGCATAAACGTGATATGTTTGACAGTTTAAGTGCAACAAGACATTAATATAGTGCTCGCATGCTGTGTGATCAAGGTTATTACATTTTTTTTATTTGTTTTATTTTAATATCATTTTCAAATTTGCTATACACTTCTGTTTGGTTTGTATTAATTTCATTAATAATTTGAATAGTTTTAGTTTAGGTTTTATTTTGATTAGTTTTTATGTTGTTTAGTTTCAGTTTTAGTTTTAGTTTCTGTAATTAAAGTTCAAAATAAACTGATCCCTTCCAAAGCACAGACCAAAGAAAGACTTAATGTAACCTTATGTGGTTTAATCACTTAAAATGTTTTTAATAAAATAGGCAAAGGTATTGTATTATTTACAGAAAGATGCATGTTCCCATCTTTACTTTTTTGTTGTTAATTACCATGTTGTGCTGTGCAACTATTTTATTTTTTTTTCAAAGCACCAACTTAGAGCACCTAATCATGGTTTGATTTCTTGTGATACATTAAAAAATACATAATTTTGCCTACCTGTCATATAGCTAGATTTAATGTCCATGTGGTTTTAATTGCAGTCGTCAAACCGGTCTGGTTGGGTACAGAATACAATTTTATTTGCCTTTTTTTTCATTTTCATTTTATTTCAGTTTATGAAAATGTTTCTTGACCAATTGTTTTCATCTTAGTTTTCGTTTTCATTTACGAAAATAACCGTAATGACAGTCACTTTCTGTGAACATACTTCAGATGTCTGCGCTCAGAAAACCCTATATCAGAAGTTTAAACTAATAATGGTTTAATACGCATAATGTAAAGGCACAACCCTATTCTGGGAAACGGGGTGGGGAGCAGCAGCTCATTTGCATTTAAAGAGACATGCATGAAAATAGCATGGGCATCAAACATCAAAATGATAGAATAAATGATCTGTGGGGTATTGTGAGCTGCCCTTCTGGGGACACCTGAGACTTATATAACATATTGTAAAACGGGGCATAATCGGTCTCTTTTAAATACACCACACCGTGGTGAAACTGTACTGCAGTTATTTAGTGAACAAGTGTTTTTATGATAAAATATATGCACACAAATGTGGCGGCCTTAAAATTGATAAAACAGTTTCAGCAACACAAAATCGACCATTGTGATCAACAGATGCCAAGCATTTGGAACATAATTTGATTCCTGTAAAATACAACAAGTGCTAAGTAAACCTTATAAACCATATAGAAGCTAGTTAAATAAACAAAATGTAGTTTTGCATAACGCTTGTTCTTCTGTCTCCATAAGTTGAGTTTTAGCTTTGTGTGTTCTTAATCATTAAATTGTAAAGTTCTCTTTCTGAACCAAATTATCCTGCCAAGTGTAAACCATCACACCAGATGGACACAGACGGATCCTGCAGCGTTTGGTGCATCTGCTCAATTGAGCTTCAGACGAAACGTCACACTGAGGTCGTTCATTACTCACACTCGTCACTCATGTATCCAGAACCCAGATTTAGAAAGCTTGTTTGGCCCGAGATGACAGATCTGACGCACATAGGCAGATGACGGGCCATAAAATTAGAGACACTGGACAACCCTCCACATGTCTGTTCCTAGGACTTAACAACGGGCTTCGTGTTCATTTTCACAAGCTGTCAGAAGCGCAGACGGAAGCAACAGCAACTCTCTCATACTGTAGCAAAACGTAAAAGTGAACTTAACTATGTGTTCCTGTCTAGCTGTGCTATACCTATCAGATGTGAAAACTTAAGTATCTGAAGAGAAGAACAACCTGCTCAAGTTGAACATCACTCCAGGCATCACTCTTGTAAAAGCTGACGAGCTAGTGCTGTAGCGTTTAATAATCAGGAAATTATATCATACACTCAGGAGTTCATAAGCAGAGAGAATGAATCATCATGAATCATCCTCATCTATATTGTAGGTAAAACACGACAAAAGCTTAGCTGTTCTATGCTAAGCTTTTTGGTCCTAACAAGCCACCATAGTGATGATTGATGCTATATTTTGTTAAATATATATTAAAATGTAGCATCACTCATCACATAAATAGAGCACTAGAGGAACTGTCTTCAAGACACTTGCGGTTTACAGGCAGTAGGCAATTAAGGTCAGAGTTATAATAATTTAGTACAGAGAGTTGACTGAAAAACACCAGAAGAAATAAATATGCTTGTCCTTACATGCTGAATTCATGTTAATAAAAATATTATATACAAATATTTACACATTGAACGTGAGAGGATGTTTCTTTTCATGCTGGGTTATATGTTCAAACACACATAACTGCCTGCGATTAAGTAATCAAAAGTGGTTTATGTATTATATATGGATATACAGACCCTTCCAGGCTTAATTGCAGGGTAAATGCAATCAGAGGAACTGTCATAATTACTGGTCTTATCAGTTATCCTTTTTAGGTTACATGAACTAAGTCATGCAATAACTACTCTTTTTAAAGTTCAAGTGCATGATTTGGTTCAAAGAGGTGTTCCTGGGAATGTAAAGGTCATTACTGCTTGAGTCTGAGGTCAAGTTGATCAAGTTCCTGGACTTAAATGAACCCAAATGAGAGTGAACTTCTGTTAATATTCACTGAAATTAAACTTGCGGTGCTGTTACCTCTGGCCCAATCAGATACTGCATATTTCTAGTGCATGCTAACAGTTTAGTAAATGTGAGCTCTGTAGGTTTATAATTTACCATATTACATAAGAAGGACTGGGTGTTAATCAAATTTTAATTTGGAATTTTTCTTGATATATTACATTAAAGCAAATTTAACAAGTGCGGTTATTTTTTTGAGAAAAAAGTGAGGTAGGGGGAGATGCCCCAAGAGCCTCAATTTAATTCAAACACTCGAGATGCAACACAATTTTCATCTTCCAACAATTATCACCATCCAGTTATCATCTCTAACACAGGACAGATACAGTATACAATATACTGTATACAGTATTCACACTCGCAGCTGTAGTATGAAATCCTTTAAGTATGCTCTTATGCATATTTATTTATGCTATTATTTGTTACTCGTATATTTTCGATTGTTTTATAATCGTTTTCCCCTCCATACACAAGATTAAAGAGGAAATTGCATTTTCAGTGCCTGTGAAGGCCAATTTTTTATATTAATGTAAAAGAGAACAGACAAGACATATGAGCTTGAAAATAAAGTGTTTATAGAGAGGCTGTGGTCACAGAAGTCATTAAAACTTCATCAAACACTCAAGTGGAGAGGAAAGACTTCTTGTGATGCACTAGAGTGACAGTGGAGTTTGTCATGATGAAAAATAAAAAAGGTTTCTACTGAGATACTTATGATCTTAACAGACATTACAAAGAAACAAAAAGATTACAGGCATAATGTAAATATATTCCAGTAGCATAAAACACATGCATTTGATCATGATAAACACATATATATATATATTGTAACATTGCTTTACTAAAAGCCCATCAATTTGCCTTTACTGGTGCTTGGCAGTATATTCTCTATAATTATCCTCAGTGTCCTACTCTTCAAATATTTCACCAAAAGGCTGCTCTATGCACCTGAGAGAACATTCTACAAAAGTTTTAATGGAAACAAGCAGCAGAGGGATAAAAACTATTACAACTAATAAAGAAAACCACTAAAGTTGGTTTTATTTCCTAAGAGCAAGCCAGATTGACCGAATTTGACTGGTGGCCCGGTCGTCTGTTCTTGGCTAACAAAAAATAAATAAATAAATAAAATGTCAAGAGAAAGCTCATCCAGCCATGAAATTGATTCTGTAATAACAAACAAGGGGGATCTGTTTCTCTCTACTGTTAATCAAATCATTTCAGAGAAGATGAAAGTAAAATCATTAGCTTTCAGCACTACATTACATTCACTACCAACCTGTTGTCCCATTAACCCTGAAAACTGCTCAATAGCTAATTAAGGCAATTACTCTGAGCATGACATGACACTTAATCAAGAGTGACGGAATCATCCATATTGGTGGCTTCATTATCGGAGGCAGCTCTTGGTTGGAGCTGTAATACCAAGACTGTGATAAAATGAAGGAGTACAAATGAATCCTGCTTAGCTTTAGGCCAAAAATACGAGAGATGAAATTTTGGAACGTATCTGGATATGCATCCAATAAGATGTAACCTAATTTTCTAGCTCCCAGTGTATAATCTGAACATAATTACGTTAAATTCCTCTACTGGGACATTAAGAGCTGTATTTGCAAAGGAATACATCTAAATCAAGTTCAAACATCCCTGTCTGTGGTCCTGAAGAATCTAGTGCTGTCTTTGTATCTTCTCTGCCTGCTGTGGTCTGACACCTCTTGGTCAGCACTTCCTCTGAGAGTACAGTGTGACAGACACCACTCAGGGAGGCCCTGTTACAAACCATCCACACTGAGAGTATTGATTTTTTGTCTCATCAAGTCGCTCTTGCCAGGACTTGAACTCAGTGTTGCCCTTCATACAACAACTCCAAATGTGTGCTGCTACACCAGTGTTGCAATTTTTTCAAAAGGTATCACTGTTTTTAGTGGGTGATATATAGTGAAATTTGTATTGTTGCAACATGTAAACTAGATAGATAGATAGATAGATAGATAGATAGATAGATAGATAGATAGATAGATAGATAGATAGATAGATAGATAGATAGATAGATAGATAGATAGATAGATAGATAGATAGATAGATAGATAGATTTACAAATAAGTGACTTGGTAATGAAAAATGTCCATTGGTTATTTGAGAAAGCCTCAGTCCAGCCAAGGTGAGTGACAATGGACAAACAATAAATATTTCTGAAGACTCCCAGATGAGTTGCATTAGTAGAGGGGATGAAAGCCTTGCTGTACAGCTTTAACTTTGATCTGGCTTCATTAAACAGGAGCGCTGGACAGGTTTATTGCTGTGATTGCAAGTGCTGTAGAGTAATTAAACACAGCAGTAGTGTTACCCTCCTCTGCATGTTGTTTGTCTTCTTTATGTGGAGCGAGAAACCATTTATCAAAGTCATGTACAAACAAGCATCTGTCTATGTTCATTTTGAAATTCAAAACCCACAGGAACCATGTTACTATAAATGGTCAAAATTATGGTCAGTGTGGGTAGAACAAAACAAACTCCTTAAACTATTTTAAAGGTGGAGCATGTTTAAAGTACAATTCAAAGGCTAAAGAAATTGTCTACCAGCATATCAGTTTTAATATCCATCAAACAATGTATGACTTCACGTAGGCACACACTAAAAAAAACATGTAATAAGATGTCAAGCATTTCTTTTAGACAGCAATGAGATTAAAGGGAGATTTTTCGCAATAATGACTCGCTGTGTTAAATGCCAGAAAATACTAAATAAAAGTCAAAGATAATACAAACTCAAACATTTCTCAGTAACTTCTTTTAAACTCGTTTTATAGATCTACAATATGACTTACAAGTTTGTCATTAAGTCAGAATATGTTTTTTGACAATTATTTTAATAAAAAATACAGTAAGTGTTGTGAAAGCTGGTTTTTATCTTAATATATTTTTAATATAATTTCTACCTGTGATTCTAAGTTCGTGTGATTCAGTGTCACGCGATTCTTCAGAAATCATGTTGATTTGCTGCTCATAAAGCATTTCTTATCATAATCTATGTTTTGAAGAAAAGAAAAAACAGTTGTCCTGCCTAATATTTTTGTGGAAAACATGATCTGAAATCTGTCTGATATCTACATTGTTATGATTAGGATAACTATTTACAGGGCTTTTTTATCTTCATGCAACCTATAAAAAAGAACCTCCTCTTCATCAGTGAGGGAAACCTCAGGTGGCCGTCTAGCGCGGTCTTTAATGAATACATGCAAAGACAAAGTACCTGTATTTGAGTCCGACAACAAATCCATGCACGTCTGCTGAGCTAAAGAATGAATTCATCACACAATTAAAAACTAAACACATTTCGGATGACTGACCACACTACAGGAAAGTGGCTTTTAACCGCTGTTCCCAAAGAACACTGACACTCCTCCACTGAGATGTAATGGCACACAAAAAGACATTTTCTTATTGGGCTTAAAGTACACTTTACTTTGTGATTACTACATGAAACTCCACAACACTCAATATTCCATAACAATGCAAAAAGCTGAATTCCTCCTCTGAAATGTTAAATACATACTGTTCTCTGCATATGACAGGTTTATCATTTATATATATAGCTATATTCACTAGTGTCAACTTATTTTAACACAGTTACCTGATGCACGTCACCATGTCTGTTTACTGTTCATTAGTCAAGTCACATTTATTTCTATAGCACTTTATACAACACAGATTGTTTTGAAGCAGCTTCACACTATACATAAAAATAATGAATCAACTATGAAACGACTGCAATTTCAGCTGTTAAGCAGCTCTACTGAAGACAACAGCGTCATTATTCAGTTCAATTTAGTTCAACAATAGTATCAGTGTTGCAAAGAGATGTGTTGATCATATTCACACAAACAGCCACTCAAATAGTATTTGCAAGCAATTTTTTTTTATTTTACAGACACCTAATATATCACAAAACAGTCTGCACACACAAAATTGTCCAAAAACATTCCAACTTTGATTTTTCACAGTTTTCCACATACGCTATACAACATCACTCTGAGAGTCAAATGTCAGTATCCCAGCCAGGTTTCAATCTTTACCCCAGCAAATAAGACTGTGCCAACCAACAAAGGCATCATCAACCAAGCAGAACACCCTAGCAACTGCAAATCAACATGCTAAAAACCACTTAGAACACCTTAACAACCACCCACAGACCACTCACATTTTCTTCAGAAAAAAACTGATATCACATGTGGGAGGCAGGTCTAACTCTGTTGATGGAATACAGTCAGCCAAATCTCAAATACTGCCATTCTATCATTATTAAATATTATTAAAGTCTCATAGTCTAATCAAACTAAGCATTTCAAGCAAGGCTTTGAAGCTCCCAAATGAGGGCGTACAGTATGTAGCCTTGATAAAAGGAGGAGGAAAATAAGAAACAGACTTAATTCCAAAAATAAAAATGATCAAAAAGCTAATTTTATTTTAAAAATAAAACATTCACACTAATTATTATTATGCAGAGATAAAAGTAAACAGATCCCATGATACCATGAGCAGGAATTTAGCTTACTGATAGTGCCAGGCTCTTATTTATTCTCTCTATTGTGGAGCGTGCCATGTGGAGCAATTAGCATTATGTTTCAACATCATCTTATCTCAACACTTTTCAGTCTCTTTCATTATTATATTAACATTTTATTTTAACCACTGTCCAACCATTTTGAGCTTAATGTTGCTGAAATAAATTCCATTATGTACATCACACACTGAAAGAAAATAGCACCTATGATAGAAACTTTTTGGTAACACCGAAATAAAGTATTGTATTTAATTAAAAAAAAAAAAATCTTAACCATTGACAAAATGCGTTCTTTTCAGTATGGACCAATTCTGGACACACTATCCACCCATTTTTAAGCATTATCCTTTGACCAAGATTTATACTATATCATAAGGAAGCATTTATACTCAGACACAAGGGATGAATCTGAACATGCATATTTCTCTATGTACTTCAGTAGTTGAAAAAAAAGTAGGTTAAAAAAGTACTGTGTCCGAATTCACAAATACATTGATAAAACAGTAGGCAAAAAGTCCCCAGGTAACCTACTACTTCTGGCAAGATTCTGAAATGCACATCCAAGGAACTTTGAAATCCCATGAGGCCGTGGGAGATGAGTTTTAAATGGCAGCAACACGATAACATGATGAATACCTATGTCCAGATAATTCACATTACACACATTCATACTATATAGAACATATTTTTTGTAACAGTCGCAAAGTAAGTGTAACGAAGAATTAGTGGAAGTAGGAGGAATTAGCATTAAGATCCACATGCAGCTTTATTAGCAGAACAAAGACTTGTCAAACAGGTGTGGGTTCTTAATGAGAGAACAATACATATAACCAGGAGCAGATCAGAAATCACAGTGTATTTCTGACAGCGCTGCATGAACTCACCACACTATCTGCTAGCCAGGGTTCAAAGTCCAAAGCAAGAAGAAAAAACTGCGCTGAAACACTGTTACTCGTCAGTTGCTCAGTAACATTTTTATGACTTTTTTTAAAGGCATGTGGCAATGCGATACATGTGACAAACATCATTTATAAATCTGCTGTTGTCAACAAAAAGAAGCACTGTGGACTTTCTGCGGGTTTCTGCCAAAATAAAAGCTGAGAAAAAGCAAGGACTCCATCGACATTCAAAAACTGTTGTTCTGTAATATAAAATAAAAAGTAAGACAATAATAATGATGATAATAATAATTACAATAACTTTATTAATACATTTATTATAACATTCACACAGTGTTCAAATTGGTATCTGTATTATATTCTAATGGTTTAAAAGAATTCCCTTCTGCTCAGCAAGACTGTGTTTATTTGTGCAGGAAAAAAATACATGCCTGATTCAAGAATGGGGTCTCAAAATAGCCTAAAAATATTATTTTGCTAACTTATTAATTTAAAGTTAGATTGTGCTTTAGTATAATATCTGCTAGAATGTTAAGACATGGTCAGTGATAATTAAATATATTTACTTAACACTGTTAACTTTCTTTTTGTACATCTAAAGCCCAGTGTTTAATTTTATTCAGCTTCGGCAAAGAATTTTAATTCCAAACATCATTTTTCATATTTTTTTCCCTATATATTTTGACATTTTTTTCACCATTGCATAAATTAAACACACAAATGTAGCTTTTGAGACCTCTCCAACTCAAGTTTTTCTATTGACTGATCACATCTAACTTTTTCAATTGGCCAAACTGAATAAGCGTGAATTTCATTTCATAAATTCACTTAGGTCAATTGAAAAAATTTAGATGCAACCAGTCACTAGGAATTTTTGAGTTTGAGAGGTTTTTATTTTTTACAGTGCAGTTTCTTATTTTTTCAAGAAAATTAAATTACAAAACATCAATTTAAAAGTATTTACTTAACACTGAACATTTTTAACATTCTAGCAGACATTATACCGACATAGCACAATTTAACTTAAAATTTATAAGTTAGTAAAATATATATTTTTTGGTAATTTTTAAGACCCGCTTATTGAATCAGGAACATATATTTTACTGTACAAATAAATGTAGCCTTGTTGATCAGAAGAGAATTCTTTTCTCGATTGCCAAAATCTATCCCGATCTCAATACCACAAACCTATTACAGATCAAAAAATTTCGGTTGCTGAACATTTGGTTAATCGCTAATTAATTGCCCTCATGCCATTCCAAACGCATAGGATTTTCGTTCATCTCTGGACCATAAATTATGATATTTCTGATGAAATCAAAGAGCTTTCTGACACTCCATAGACAGCAATGCAACTACCATGGTCAAGGCCCAGAAAGGTAGTAAAGACATCGTTAAAATAGTCCATGTTACATCAGTGGTTCAACCTTAATTTTATAAAGGTACAAGAATACATTTTGTGTGTAAAACAAAACAAAACAAAAACAAGGTTACTTAATGACAGAATTTTCATTTTTGGATGAACTATCCCTTTAAATTATACTGACACCTACTGGCCTGGATGCATTAAGTTTGCCTCTTTACTGTTGAAACTCTACAAAATTGCCTTTCCTATTTATCAATTTCTCAAGTAAGGAAACTGTAGGTTGCACATGAAAGTTTGTCTATTTCTTTGATCACACTATCAAACAACTGACATAAACTCAAAGATACAAATCAGATACATTTTAAGAAGTACTATGCTTAGTTCAGGCAAACATATCAAATGGTCATGCAAATGTAACCTGTGTCACATAGAGTCGCCTATTTACAGTGGGGAAAATATTTATTTGATCCCCTGCTGATTTTATAAGTTTGCCAACTTACAAAGAAATTAATTTTAACGTATAGAGACAGAAAACCAACCAAAAAATCCAGAAAAATAAAACATTATATAAAGGTTAAAAGTTGATTTGCATTTTATTGAGTGAAATAAGTATTTGATCCCCAAGCAAAGTATTGTTTATTGTTTATTGTAAAATGGATCCCCATTAGCTGTCACCAAAGTGAACGAGCTAGTCTTCCTGGGGTCCACAACAAAAAGAAATCACATAATGTTAATATAAAAACAGTATAGCACTATAACATTATATACATCAATTCACATCATCATAAATTAGTCTGAATAAATGATTACAGTATTTCATTGATAAAATAAATATGTCCTTTCCTTACTCGCAATTTTAAATAGTCTTTTTTAAAGAGTCTTTGCCATTCATTTTACGTAATTAATCCAATGATTGATGGCACGATAAATAACAGTTCTCTTTAAAGCATTTGATTGATTTGATTGAGTATGACATAGTACTTGGTGCAGAAACCCTTGTTGGCAAACACAGAGGTAAGATGTTTCTTGTAGTTGTTCACCAGGTTTGCACACATCTCGGGAGGGATTTTGGTCCACTCCTCTTTACAGATTTAATTTGCCCATCAATGCGGTGAAGTCGTCCTGTACCCTTAGCAGAAAAACAAACGCAAAGCATAATGTTTCCACCTCCATGATTGACTGTAGGGATGGTGTTCTTGGACTCATAGTCAGCATTTCTCTCGAGTTAATGCTAAAGAGCTAAATTTTGGTCTCATCTGACCACAGCACTTTCTTCCAAGCTTTCTCTGAATCATTCAGATGTTCATTGGCAAACTTTAAGTTGGCCTGTACATGTGCCTTCTTGAGCAGGGGGACCTTGCAGTGCCTGCAGTATTTCATTCCATTGCATAGCGTAGAAATTTACCAGTGGTTTGCTTGGTGACTGTGGTTCCAGCTGCCTTAAGATCATTAACAAGCTCCTCCCATGTCATTCGGGTCTCATTATCATCCTTACCCCATGAGGCGAGATCTTGCATGGAGCTAAAGATGGAGGCCAATTGATAGTTGTTTTGTATTTCTTCCATTTCCGAATAATCACACCAATTTTCTTGCTGATGGTCTTGTTGCCCATTTAAGCCTTGTGCAGATCTACAGTCTTGTCTGTGACATCCTTTGACAGCTCTTTGGTCTTGTCCATGGTGGTGGGAGAGGTTGGAATGAAAAATATACATACAGTGTGGACAGGTGTATTATACACCCAATGAGCAGACATTAGGAGTAACTTCTTAAAGTGGCAGGACTAATCTGTGTTCCACATGAGCACATAACCAATCTGTAGGGGATCAAATACTTATTTCACTTACTGAAATGCAAATAAATTTCTAACCTTTATATAATGTGTTTTTTCTGGATTTTTGGTTCATATTCTGTCTCTATCCATTAAAATAAACCTACAGTAAACATTACAGACCCTTCCTTTCTTTGTAAGTGGGCAAACTTACAAAATCAGCAGGGAATCAAATAAATATTTTCCCCACTGTATAAACATGCAAATTAAAGACGCAATCTGGACGGCAATCTGCTAACTGAGATCATACCCTGTTCTCAAGCGCTCAGCTCTCAGCATTCAAAACCACTCAAGGCAAATCATGAAAATATCCAAACATTTTAGAACAACACTGATGGTCACATATTTAAGTGACAGAGCTGCCAGATGTGATAAAGTGGAAGAAAGAAACCACATCTGAAATATGGAAATTCTTACATTTTCTCCTATTAAATGTATTCTCAGTCTTTTTTCTTATATTTGTTTTGATTGAAAGAAATTGTATGCATACAGTAATTAAATGGACTGCACTTATGCACTGACAAATATGGTTAAAACACTGTTCATTTACATGAAATAAAGGTTTATTGTTTTACCTTTGCTTGCTTAAAACTTGGAAATAAAATTGGTTGTTTAAACAAACTCATGACCAGTGTATTGTAACCCAGAGGCTACAATGAATACAAATAGTGTTGCCAAAAATGCAGCTGTCTTGTGTTAGCCATAACGTTCAATATATTGGCCAAAATTAAGAAAGAATTCTGCTCATTGCCTTGTTTTTGTTCTGCTGGGTGACCAATGTTTAGCTCTCACTTAGCGCTCACCCTGAATAGATGAATAGACCTCATGAGAACTCAGTGTATGAATGACAGAGTGTTTGTATTTACCATTTATGCAAGTTACAGGATTCAGTGTTTAATTAATACACAATAATTGTTTTCTGGATGAGTTACAGGCCTTTTATGTACTTTACCTTTATGTTTTCATTTCTTATTGTGATTAACATTAATTTACTTATTTTATTCACATTATATTACTGTGATTAACCATTATTAATGTTTAATCTTGTGTTGAGTCGTGATTTAAAAATCTTTGCTATTACAATACATAAGAGGATGTTGGGAAGTAGCAATTGTATTTGCTTGGTAACAGTTGTGGAATTTATTCTGGTCAGACAAAGACTGATCATAAAAAGGAATGCAGCAAAAATTCTCTGTAAACTTTATTGAATTATTTTAATTATTTTATCACTTTCATCTGCATCTCTTGTAAAAGTATAAGAGTTAACAAGCCAAGGTGGTAACGGCTTTGAATATCACACCAAAATCTGGCATGTCCTGACAGAGAGAGAGAGATATAGTGAAGACTGGATAAAAAAATTTGATGAATTAACTTTTCACATAATGAATTACATGTATTTATCATTCGGCCTTGAAATTTACTTTAAAAGAATGCTAAAGACTTTTAATGGGACACTATACAAGCAGTGTAAATTCAGTGTAAATAAGGGTTTGAATACCCTTTGACTGAAGAACTGAAGCACAGTGTCAAACTGGTATCGAACCAATCTCAGTTGTCATTGTGTTTCGGTTGTACTCCCTCATAATTGTCAGTTCATATTTCATGTTACAAGCACATTACAATTAATCATGGTCAGGTCATTTCATTGACATTTAATTCCCAAAATAACCAGAAAACTTTTTTAAGTAAGCATGCAAAGATTAAACAATACACTTTTACAAGCTAGTTAACTGAATGAAATGATAAACTGCACAAACCTCTGCCGTGACTTAAAGGGGTCATATGACTTTGCTAAAAAGAACATTATTTGCTGTAATGCAATGTGTTTATGTGGTTTAAGGTTCAAAAAACACTTTACATTCCACATACTGTACATTATTGTTGCTCCTCTATGCCCCGCCTTTCTGAAACGCATTGATTTTTACAAAGCTCATCGTTCTGAAAAGCCAGCTGTGTTCTGAATGGCTGGCTATCCAGTGCACTGTGATTGGCCAAAACCCTCAAGCATCTAACGGAAATGTTATGACCCTTACCATACTGTCATGTTGTGCTCGATGAGACAAAACCAATAAAATCCATTACAAACGAGGCATTTGTTGCATCCAGTAAGGACATAATTACTGATTATAATGACTTTATATAGTCTTTTTATGGGTTACGTTGCATATCACACTGCTTAAACATAAAACCATGTCTGCATTTGTTTTCGGAGAAACAACAAACAACAAGCTCTACTTTACACTGATCAAAACTCGCATTAACCACCAATTTCTAGTTGTGTCCTCTTTTGGAAGGCCAAGTTAAGTAGCTTCGCTCTCACAACAAAACATGTCTCCACAACATGTCCCCAATGGCAACAGTGAAAATAAAAAAAACAAGGAAAGTCTCAAAACTGCACACACAAATCAAACTTGTCAATTTTAAACATTCAAAAATTTTGTACACAGTTGTACATCTGTGAATTGGGTTTTGCATTTGTGAAATGTATTTTATGAATATATATTCTTATTTTGTGCATGTGATTTAGTTTTTGTGTGCGTGTGTGTGTGTATATATATATATATATATATTTTTTTTTTCTTTCTTTCTTTTTTTTCCTTTTTTTTTGTGCACATAAATTGGGTTTCATGCATGTGAATTGGGATACGCATGTGTGCATCGTGTCTTTTGCATGAATTATTATTGAGTCTAATCTGTTTCCATAGGTCAGATTTAGGTCTGCTGATCAGATTAGATGTTATTAAGGTGACTCTATTTTGCCCCCTTCCCTGCCATATACCGCCCACACTTCTCATCATTTACCTGTCAGCAGGGCCACGCAAAATAAGGAAATATGACATTTTACTGTGTGGCGGTGATGAATCACGCTTGTAGTGACTTACTTTGTACAGATACCTTTGGTCAGGTCTGACTGATAACAGTTGAAAAATAACATGCAGAAAGCCTCTGAGCTGGCATTTTCCCTGTCACAGTTTGATCTGTCAATCTGTCAAATAAATATGGCTTCCGGAAAGTGGTGAAAGGGGAGTAAATCCCTGTAACCAGCAACACTGACATCTGCAACACCAAATTTGCACTGCACTGGCTTCCTTCTAAAATAAAAGATGATTAAAATAAGACTCACTGGTATAGACTTCGTTACCACGCACAATGATGTATTATTGTGTGACGGGCTTGAGTGAAAGATGTTTCCTCCAGCACTATATCATAATCATCACTGAACAAGTACTGGTTCTTTTCCATGTCTGCTCTATTACTAGAAAGATATCTCAAGATCTTGTTACAAATACTTGGGCCTCTTGTAAGCAATTCTGGTAGATCCCAGGAATAGACTCGAAATCTAATAACTAGACAGCTCTGTGAAATCTTCTGGCTTCAAAATACACTTTTTAACCCAGGAAAACATTTTAACCCGATTCCTAAAAAAGGACTGCTTAAACAGAGAAAAGAATCCTCCCACAAGAATTCTGCTGGTAACACAAAACCAGAAGTTTGTTTGCCTAGAATAGCAGTCCCACCACTAAAAAAAAAAAAATTATCAGCTTTATAGCTTACATATCAATATTGTAGAGGAATAAATATTAGCACTTAAATAAAACTAAAATACAAAATGTACATTTCTTCTTTTGAACAATGATAGATTTTTTGCCCTATAGATTTTCATTGTAAGTGCATAACTGTAAGTAACATGTCAAAAAAAATTGCTAGTGGTAACCTGTAGCAAAAACGACAAAAGTTGTTTTGAATCTGGAAGATTTTTACAGAGCTGTATACGTATGACCAACCTGGGAAGTGCAGCTCAGTAATTACTTGAGGAGTACATGGTCTTCTAACAAACAGCAGTAATTACAGCTCAGTCTGATCTCTGCAGTACAAATATTCATATACAGTCTATATTCCAAAGGGTTCAGAAGTAAAAAACAGTGTGATTCCCAGCAGTCCTCACCTCTATGTGTGAGTCATCTGTTATCAAATGAATATCTATGTTTAACATCATTACATTGTGCTCAGCTTGACTCTGAGAAAGGTCTGTAATGAAACTCCAACTGCTATGGTAATTATGAGAATAGTTAAACATTTACATTCATGAAGCCAATCATGGCTCAATTTAATAAATATGACCCAATCTAAGCTGTCAAAAAAAAACAATTATGGAACTTGCCATTTGTGCAACCACATTTACAGAGCAAACTAATTTTTTCCTGTTTTCCCGTATAAACTGTTGAGCTAGTGTAGTCTTGGTCTGTAGATGAAGATGAAGATACAGGAAGAAGAGATGAAGATACAGAATAAATTTTAGCTGACTGTATTTAGGCAAGCATGTCGGATTGCACAATTTTTTTTGTCGGCTGTTTGGTAAAAAAAAAAATACAATTCCGTCTGATTGAGTTCACTGGTTAAACGGATTAGCAAAACAGCTTGAATTGGTTCACAATTTATTCTGAATCAATCTAATAATTTGTTTACGATTCATTTGTTTAGGAGTGGTTTTTCAGTCTGGGTATTTTATAAAACACAAAGCAAAAAGGGCACCAAGTGAAGTGGGTATTTACACTCAGTCCATTAAAACTAAATTGCCTGTCATCCTCATGTTTGTCTTTCCCAGAGATGAAGTAGGCTTTGTTGTGTTCAACACATGCATACTCTTGTACTTAAAACAACTGCAGATAAAGACTGCATTCATCTATGTCTCATAACTAAAGTACATTCTTTTTACAACATATCCAATACTACGGTGCCCGGGAGATGCCATGGTCGGTTCACTTAGTTTTGTCTTGGCCATGACATAATAACTTGTGGGAACTTGATATTATGTCCTAGCCACAAGATCATTTTGTCGAGGTAATAACATCCTTATGTCATGGTCTCAAGATGTTATGTTGAGGGAACGACATGTTTTTCTCGTGGCCACGAGTTTAATGCATAAACAAACCTGTGTGACCATAGCAACCAGGGATTATCAGAGATGGATTCATTAATATTTTATTTTGAATTAAGAAATTATGATATTATTTATTATAGAAATTATTACATTATTAGATTAACCATATGCCTTGGCTACCAGACTTTTTTACATGAGATCGTCAGCATTCAAATGAAGTTTATCATAAATATATGTAACATATACTGTATGTTAAAGTGCATAATATAAAAAAAAAATTATATTTGCTTTAGTCTTGTAGGTCCATCATCTTTTTTATTGGTTATATTTTTTTATTCGTTTATATTCATTTTTCCCTTCATTTCAATCTCTTTACTTCACGTTCTGAATAGTTTTGTTTAAATTTAACATTTATTTCATTTTATTTTATTTTCATTTTATTTTAATACTATAGTGAGGAATTAATTATTCACATAGTTTCATTTGTAAATAAAAAAACACAACACGCTCATTTATAATTTATCTGACAATTATGCCAATAAGTTTTTTAATTTATCACTATATTTATGCCCATGTGTGATGATAAATGAGCGTATTGTGTTTTCATTTACAAATGAAACTACGTGAATGATTAATTCCTCAACAAAGGACTATAGTATTTATAAGTATGGTCTATTAATTAGCCGAGATAAAATGAAATACATATTCAATTTAAACTGCATTCCAGCAAAATTCCATTCAGAAATATCAAAGCTTTATTGGCATGTCCAGCATTCACAGTAAGCTATTTTCTACAAAACTATTCAGTATGTGAAGTAGAAAAATTGAAATGAATGGAAAAAAGAATATAAACTAATATAAAAAATATAACCAATAATAATAATAATAATAGCATGATATACAAATATTATGGGAAAATACAATCAGTTAAGGGATTTACTAGACTAAAGTGAATTAAAATAATTTTATATTTATATATTATGCACTTTATGTTACATATATTTATGATAAACTTCATTTGAATGCTGACAATCTCACGTAAAAAAAAAGGCTGGTAGGCAAGACATATGGTTAATATAATAATTTAGTAATGTAATAATTTCTATAATAAATAATATAATAATTTCTTAAAATTTCAAAATAATTTCAAAATAAAATATGAATTAATAAATCTCTGATAATCCCAGGGTTGATATGGTCACGCAAGTTTGTTTACGCATTAAACTTGTGGCCACGAGAAATGGATGTCATTCCCTCAACATAGTATCTCGAGACCATGGTGTTAACCTCGACAAAATGATCTTGATGCCACAACATAAAATCACATTCCCACAAGTTAATATGACATTCCCTCAAATTAATATCTCGTGGCCAAGACATATTATCATGTTCCCACAAGTTATTATGAAATGGCCAAGACAAAACTAAGTGAACCGACCATGCACCTTACAATAAACATAATTTAATATTTTTTTATTTTCTATATTCTCTTCAGACATCAGCTATAAGTCCAGGCCAAAGCTACAACTGCATCCAATAAGAGAACTGGTTTAGACTATTGGGGAGGCATAAATGCTACAGCAGCATTTTTTGACAGCAGTGTCAAAAGAGCTGAGCATCTGCTCTGGCAAGACCTGTCTCATTACTCTGAGTAGCTTTCACAGTGCACGCCTCAACTTCTCAAGATTTATACAGAGTTTCATCAACATGAGGAGATGCAGCTACTCTTCCTGTCCTGAGGACTGTTGTCAGCTCTGACTTGGGAGTAGGGATGGGACGGTATGAAAATTTAATATCACGATTATAGTGACTAAAATTATCACGATTATCAATATTATCACGGTTTTGTTGAAACGAGATGAAAGTGTTCAAAAATAGTTGATGCTCACACTGAAAACATTTCAGCAAGTTTTATATTTAATAATCAACAAACAACTAATAAAACAAGCAACTCTATGCACTTAATTTAAAGAAAGATTAAATTCTGTGGCATTTCCTTCCTTACAATGAAAAGTGTAGAAGCATAGAAAAGCATAGAAAAGTCACTGACTTTCGCCATTCCTTCTCGAAAAAAAACAAAAAAAACATTGTGCGCTGCGCTTGCGTCAGACTGTTGCTGGCTGGACATGATTTAATAGTGAGTTATTAAAACCGCGATAATCAAACACGGTTTTAATGATAATTCATTTTTAAACGATATTACTAACCTTCAGCACATTTTATCACGGTTATCGTCCCATCCCTACTTGGGAGGTAGCAAAATGTTAGTTTGTTAACCAGTTTTGGTGAAGAAAAGGCTCTTTGTATAACAGAAAGCACACATGAAATGAATTGAACTGAACAAATGAACCCATTTGAGTCAATTAACTGAGGTATGAAATTACAGGTATGACTTACAGAATACTGCTTAAGACAAATATATAGTACAGTGAAATGTAGTATACTGCATGCTAGGGCTGCATGATATTGTAAAAAAAACTCACATATTTAGTTTTTCTGCGATATATATTGCGATACTGCTATCAAACTTTCCTGAAGATGGTACTCCTCTGGTACTGCTTGGTGACTTCAACATCCACCTAGATAAACCCCAGACTGCTGACTTCAACACTCTGCTTGCCTCCCTTGATCTCAAGCGAGTGTCTACTACAGCGACTCACAAATCAGGCACCCAACTGGACCTCATCTACACGCGCTGTGGCTCCGTGGACAACTGCTAACCTATTACTTACTCCTGAAGCGGCACACACTGCAACTCAGGCCACCTTTCGACGGAACCTACGCTCACTCTCTCCATCTCACCTTTCTTCTGTGGTTTCATCCTCACTTCCTTCGCTCTCTTAGTTTTCAGCTCTGGACACGAACAGTGCTACAAACACTCTTTGTTCCACTCTAACCTCTTGCTTGGACAACTTTTGCCCACTAATGTCTAGACCAGCACGCACTACCCCATCTGTCCCCTGGCTGTCCGAGGTTCTCCGTGAACATCGCTCTAAACTCTGGGCTGCAGAGAGGAAATGGCATAAAGGAAATGAGAGGAAATGGCATAAATCAAGGCATAAATCAAAAAACTCTACCGACCTCAGTGTGAATCAGTCTCTCCTCTCTTCCTTCTCTGCAAATGTCTTTACTGCTAAAACATCCTAATACCACAACAAAATTAACAACTGTTGTGACGCTCGGACACTCTTCAAAACTTTCTCTTCTCTTCTTAATCCGCCTCCACTTCCTCCTCCATCGACTCTTACAGCTGACGACTTTGCAGTTTTCTTTTTTGTTTCCAAACGTATCCTGTCTAATCATCCTACTACTTGTCCACTTGATCCGATTCCCACTCACCTTCTTCAAGCAATCTCTTCTTCAGATCCTCTCTTCACTCTGCTTCCATTCATTGCAAAGACACTTGAGCGAGCTCTGTTCAACCAGCTGTCTATGTTCCTTGTACAGAACAACCTCCTGGACAGCAATCAATCTGGCTTCAAAAGTGGCCACTCAACTGAGACTGCCCTAGTCTTGGTTACTGAAGCGCTGCGACTGGCAAGAGCAGCTTCAAAATCCTCAGTACTCATCTTACTGGACCTGTCTGCTGCTTTTGACACCGGTGATCACCAGATTATCCTGTCCACCCTCAGAAAGATGGGCATCTCTGGAACCGCACTCCTTTGGTTGAAGTCCTACCTCTCCGATAGTTCCTTCAGGGTGTCTTGGAGGGGTGAAGTTGCTACTGGGGTTCCTCAAGGCTCAGTACTTGGACCACATCTCTTCTCCATCTACATGACGTCATTAGGATCTGTCATTCAGAAGCATGGATTTTCTTATCACTGCTACACTGATGACACCCAACTCTACTTCTCATTCCAACCAGATGACCCGACGGTAGCTGATCGCATTTCAGCCTGTCTGAGTGAAATTTCTAGCTGGATGAATGACCATTACCTTCAGCTCAACCTTACTAAGACAGAACTCCTGGTAGTTCCAGCTAACCATCAGTTAGTAATGGGTCATCAGTTAAGCTTCACAGACCATATTGCTACAATGACCTGGTCCTGCAGATTTGCCTTCTACAACATTAGGAAGATTAGACCTTTCCTGTCAGAGCAAGCCACCCAACTTCTTGTCCAAGCTCTTGTTCTCTCCAGACTGGACTATTGTAATGCTCTCCTGGCGGGCCTTCCTGCATGTACTATCAAGCCTCTGTAACTGATCCAGAATGCAGCAGCGAGGGTTGTCTTCAATGAGCCACAAAAAAGCACACGTTACTCCTCTCCTCATCAGGTTAGCCGCTCGCATCAAATTGCTTGCCTACAAGATGACCACTGGCAGGGCACCAACATACCTAAACTCACTAGTTCAATCTTATGTGCCCTCCAGAAGTTTGCGCTCTGTAAGTGAACGACGCCTTGTGGTGCCATCCTAAAGAAGTTCAAAATCACCCTCACGGATCTTTTCTTGGACTGTGTATATATATATATATATATATATATATACAACCCGAATTCCGGAAAAGTTGGGACGTTTTTTAAATTTTAATAAAATGAAAACTAAAGGAATTTCAAATCACATGAGCCAATATTTTATTCACAATAGAAAATAGATAACGTAGCAAATGTTTAAACTGAGAAATTTTACACTTTTATCCACTTAATTAGCTCATTTAAAATTTAATGCCTGCTACAGGTCTCAAAAAAGTTGGCACGGGGGCAACAAATGGCTAAAAAAGCAAGCAGTTTTGAAAAGATTCAGCTGGGAGAACATCTAGTGATTAATTAAGTTAATTGATATCAGGTCTGTAACATGATTAGCTATAAAAGCTTTGTCTTAGAGAAGCAGAGTCTCTCAGAAGTAAAGATGGGCAGAGGCTCTCCAATCTGTGAAAGACTGCGTAAAAAATTTGTGGAAAACTTTAAAAACAATGTTCCTCAACGTCAAATTGCAAAGGCTTTGCAAATCTCATCATCTACAGTGCATAACATCATCAAAAGATTCAGAGAAACTGGAGAAATCTCTGTGCGTAAGGGACAAGGCCGGAGACCTTTATTGGATGCCCGTGGTATTCGGGCTCTCAGACGACACTGCATCACTCATCGGCATGATTGTGTCAATGACATTACTAAATGGGCCCAGGAATACTTTCAGAAACCACTGTCGGTAAACACAATCCGCCGTGCCATCAGCAGATGCCAACTAAAGCTCTATCATGCAAAAAGGAAGCCATATGTGAACATGGTCCAGAAGCGCCGTCGTGTCCTGTGGGCCAAGGCTCATTTAAAATGGACTATTTCAAAGTGGAATAGTGTTTTATGGTCAGACGAGTCCAAATTTGACATTCTTGTTGGAAATCACGGACGCCGTGTCCTCCGGGCTAAAGAGAAAGGAGACCTTCCAGCATGTTATCAGCGTTCAGTTCAAAAGCCAGCATCTCTGATGGTATGGGGGTGCATAAGTGCATACGGTATGGGCAGCTTGCATGTTTTGGAAGGCTCTGTGAATGCTGAAAGGTATATAAAGGTTTTAGAGCAACATATGCTTCCCTCCAAACAACGTCTATTTCAGGGAAGGCCTTGTTTATTTCAGCAGGACAATGCAAAACCACATACTGCAGCTATAACAACAGCATGGCTTCGTCGTAGAAGAGTCCGGGTGCTAACCTGGCCTGCCTGCAGTCCAGATCTTTCACCTATAGAGAACATTTGGCGCATCATTAAACGAAAAATACGTCAAAGACGACCACGAACTCTTCAGCAGCTGGAAATCTATATAAGGCAAGAATGGGACCAAATTCCTCCAGCAACTCATAGCCTCAATGCCCAGACGTCTTCAAACTGTTTTGAAAAGAAAAGGAGATGCTACACCATGGTAAACATGCCCCGTCCCAACTATTTTGAGACCTGTAGCAGAAATCAAAATTGAAATGAGCTCATTTTGTGCATAAAATTGTAAACTTTCTCAGTTTAAACATTTGCTATGTTATCTATGTTCTATTGTGAATAAAATATTGGCTCATGTGATTTGAAAGTCTTTTAGTTTTCATTTTATTAAAATTTAAAAAACGTCCCAACTTTTCCGGAATTCGGGTTGTATATATATATCCAGGTCCTACTCAAATTCTCAGTATATTGTGATAAAGTGCATTATTTTCCATAATGTAATGATAAAAATTAAACTTTCATATATTTTAGATTCATTGCACACCAACTGAAATATTTCAGGTCTTTTATTGTTTTAATACTGATGATTTTGGCATACAGCTCATGAAAACCCAAAATGCCTGTCTCAAAAAATTAGCATATTTCATCCGACCAATAAAAGAAAAGTGTTTTTAATACAAAAAAAGTCAACCTTCAAATAATTATGTTCAGTTATGCACTCAATACTTGGTCGGGCATCCTTTTGCAGAAATGACTGCTTCAATGCGGCGTGGCATGGAGGCAATCAGCCTGTGGCACTGCTGAGGTGTTATGGAGGCCCAGGATGCTTCGATAGCGGCCTTAAGCTCATCCAGAGTGTTGGGTCTTGCGTCTCTCAACTTTCTCTTCACAATATCCCACAGATTCTCTATGGGGTTCAGGTCAGGAGAGTTGGCAGGCCAATTGAGCACAGTAATACCATGGTCAGTAAACCATTTACCAGTGGTTTTGGCACTGTGAGCAGGTGCCAGTTCATGCTGAAAAATGAAATCTTCATCTCCATAAAGCTTTTCAGCAGATGGAAGCATGAAGTGCTCCAAAATCTCCTGATAGCTAGCTGCATTGACCCTGCCCTTGATAAAACACAGTGGACCAACACCAGCAGCTGACATGGCACCCCAGACCATCACTGACTGTGGGTACTTGACACTGGACTTCAGGCATTTTGGCATTTCCTTCTCCCCAGTCTTCCTCCAGACTCTGGCACCTTGATTTCCGAATGACATGCAAAATTTGTCCAAAAGTCCAGTGCTGCTTCTCTGTAGCCCAGGTCAGGTGCTTCTGCCGCCGTTTCTGGTTCAAAAGTGGCTTGACCTGGGGAATGCGGCACCTGTAGCCCATTTCCTGCACACGCCTGTGCACGGTGGCTCTGGATGTTTCTACTCCAGACTCAGTCCACTGCTTCCGCAGGTCCCCCAAGGTCTGGAATCGGTCCTTCTCCACAATCTTCCTCAGGGTCCGGTCACCTCTTCTCATTGTGCAGCGTTTTTTGCCACAGTTTTTCCTTCCCACAGACTTCCCACTGAGGTGCCTTGATACAGCACTCTGGGAACAGCCTGTTCGTTCAGAAATTTCTTTCTGTGTCTTACCCTCTCACTTGAGGGTGTCAATGATGGCCTTCTGGTCAGCAGTCTTACCCATGATTGCGGTTTTGAGTAATGAACCAGGCTGGGAGTTTTTAAAAGCCTCAGGAATCATTTGCAGGTGTTTAGAGTTAATTAGTTGATTCAGATTATTAGGTTAATAGCTTGTTTAGAGAACCTTTTCATGATATGCTAATTTTAGGAAGATAGGAGATAGGAATTTTGGGTTTTCATGAGCTGTATGCCAAAATCATCAGTATTAAAACAATGAAAGACCTGAAATATTTCAGTTGGTGTGCAATGAATCTAAAATATATGAAAGTTTAATTTTTATCATTACATTATGGAAAATAATGAACTTTTCACAATATGCTAATTTTTTGAGAAGGACCTGTGTATATATATAAAAAAAAACCTGGCTATGTGTTCAGTACTAGACTAACTGAGACTAACTGAGACTTGGCATGGCAATTGTATACTGTTGTTGTTCTCTTGTTGATCTGATTGCTTCTATTGTTCTCATTTGTAAGTCACTTTGGATAAAAGCATCTGCTAAATGATTAAATATAAATTATATGAAAAAAATCGACGGATGACTTGAATAGCTATTTGGGGAAATAAAAAATAAAGGATTGGGGTGATTTTGTAGGTGGATAGTAAATCAGTAAAGGAAATAAACAAATAACAAGCATAGATAATCATCTATGTTATAATAGAACAAAGATACAAATGAAATAAATAGTGATTTATATTTTTCAGGTAAGTCTAATCTGAAATAAGGAATGTCTGGTATAATAATATTGAAGGCTTTACTAAAATCTACAAAAAGAATACATTCATAAGACCCTGGAGTATCTAAGTGCTTCAAGATAAGATACAGACCCATATTCAGCGCATACATCTTCCACAGATCTAATAGGCGTGTATCCAAACTGGAACGAATCCAGCAGTGAGCCAATAATGACTATCAGATGTATTAATACCAGCCTCTCAAAACATTATATAACCACTGAGGATAAAGCGACTGGTCTATAGTCGTTTAGGCTTGAGATGGAAACAGGTTTTGGGGAACAGGTATAATAACAGAACGCTTAAAACATGCTGGAACCTTGCTCAGTCTTAATGATGTATTAAAGTTCTGAGTAAACAAAGATCTGCACAATATTTCAGACAAGAAGACACTTTATCAGGGCCAGAAGATTTCCTTATATTCTGACCTTTGAAAAGCCTCCTCGCAGATCATAAAAGCTGTAGAAGAGACAGAAGAGATAAATGAAGATGTACAAGAAGAGACAGCTGTTTGAGATTCAAAAGAAATAGGAGTAGGAGTGTGTGGACACAGTAGAAGAGATGTTTGTAAAGGAAAATAGCGGGATTCCCAAACCTGCAATAAAAGGTGTTGAAATCATCTGCCAACTGCTGGGTACTATGAATGTTAATAGGTGATGTTTTAAAATTGGTGAGGGCTTGCAAGCCTCTCCACAAAAGCATTGTAACAAAAAGGCTTTTTAGCCCATTTTGCTTTTTTGCTCATATAATAGACTCAAGCAGTCGACTCAAAAGATGCACCAAATTTCCCTTTCCTGTTATCACATAATTATCCCAGCAACTAGATTACAGCTTTTGCTCCAGAGAATATGGTGACCTGGATTAATGACACATGAAAGCAATCTCCAGACCCCGCCGCGTCTAACCCACAAGGGCATGCTCAGCCCTGCACCTAATAAACATTCCATACCAATGAGGATGCACGGGACTCGAGCAGGTCCCTCCAGGGTGTAAATCCAACAAATATAGTTCCTGCAACCCCATGCATGCTCACAGAGAACCTGCTTGGGTTGACAGATCTAGCAGAAAGGATCTGAATATGACAACAGCAGCCATCTAACAAGCGCAGTGATGTGTGAAACATACAAGGAGGAACAGGAAGAAGAATTCAAAGGTGACAAGTAAAAGCGCTTTGCTTCCTTGCGTAAGGTGGGTGAAGGTGTCTCACTATTGATCTGTGCCCATGCAGATGCTGACAGTAATTGTGTATCTCTGTGTTGACTATAATGAATAAAATATCATGCAAAGAGTGTTATTGTGCCAAGAGGATGTCATCACTTTCTCCATGTGAGTAATAATGGCCCATTAGTGCAGCTGCAGGTTACTCATTACTGTGATTGTCTGGGAAATGAGGAGCTTGTGAATCTATTTGTACTCTAATTGTTGAGGGTGAACGGAAGACCTCAAATGAATGTTTGGCCTTCCATTAGAACAATGGGAGATTTTTCTAGGTCTCATTGCATTAGTGTGAAAACCCTAACCAAAGAAGCCATGAAAACTTAACACACATTCAGGCACATATGCTAATAGACTGTTTCAACATTGATGAGTTTATGTGTTAATATACAATGTGACTTTGTTCCACCATATGCAGAGACAAATTTAGTAAAAACAAACAAAAATATGTTTCTAGAACCCCATGATTAAGTACGTTCTTCAGTTTGTAAAGACTGGATGTAACGAATTAAACCTTCCTAGTCATCGGGAAGAAGGAGGCGGGAACCGGCGGACAATCAAATAACATTTTAATTACAAAAATAAACACAAAACAGCGCACCAGGCCCTCACGGACGACTGGTGCGCTCAAATAAAAACCAAAACACAACTAAAAGCCCCTCCACATCACGGGCGGCCGGCAGCGAGCTCGCCCGTCCCCGGCAACTCGCTCCAGTCCACCGCCTCGAGCGTCCATGGCGGCATCCTCCTCGCCAGCTCCGTGGCACCGCGGATTCACCACAGCGGCGAGGGATCTTCAGCAGCGCGTCCCTCCTTCTCCCGGGCTTCGGCACCACTGTAATGAATTAAACCTTCCTAGTCATCGGGCGGACAATCAAATAACATTTTAATTACAAAAATAAACACAAAACAGCGCACCAGCCCCTCACGGACGACTGGTGCGCTCAAATAAAAACCAAAAGACAACTAAAAGCCCAGGCCTGGTCCTCTCTCGTCCTTCACTGTCGTCGCTCCAGTTTTATATCCTTCCATCTCCTACGTGGGACTCGAGACCGGCAGTGGGTCGCAGGTGTCACTGATTTGCCCAATCATTGCCGGCCTCACTCCTTGTTCCCACGTCCCTCTGCCCAGCCCCACTCGCCACACTGGATTATACTTCTGCGTCAGTTTTCATTTATACTTCTGCATCGTTGTCCGCGTCAACGTGTAGTACAAATGCAAACCGCTAGTCTGCAGTGTCCACAGGCATGTTGCTTGTGGAACCTGCAGCACTACAACAAGAGCTGAAGAAGAAGCAGCTTGACAGATAAGCATTATAGCTGTGACGGTGGCAAATAAATATCAAATTGATAAATCATTATTTAAAACAACAAAGGAAGACAACAACGGAACAGGAGAAGATGGCATTCTTTCCATCTCCACAAAGACTTCTTCCACGGCAAACCAACATTGTTTGTTGCGGACAACTACTGATGTATAATGCTATGTAGTATAATAAATAAGAGACTTGTTCTTTGCTTTGTTTTATTTTATATAAGAAGGTGTAACATTAAAATATATTAAAGTGCACATAAACACACACAAAACTCAAGTACACATGGAGGGAGGGTTCTACCAGACTAATCACAGTGCTTGTGGTCTGCGTAGATTTGGCGCGATGTTAGATTTGTGTAGAGGTGCACATCAGACTACGGCGTAAGGGAGTGCGTCTTCGCATAGGGTACGGCGTAGGTCTGACGCAGAACTATAAATCAGCCTTAACTCTTGCCACAGCAATTTGATTCAAACTCATTAAAAACTGATAAATTTTTTCTAAATTCTGCTACAGACATTAATGACACGCTATAAAATTTTGAATCAATCGGGATTATGGTTTTGCCCGCTGAACAAAACAGATAAAAATAACAATACAGTGAGGGAGGGGCTCAAGTCATATCTAATGATCTTACATAAGGAATCATAAAATGCCAAAATGGACTCTCTCTCTCTCTCCATAATATGCACTGAAACTTTGTGAAATTAGTTTTTACCTTTATTCCAGTACGTAACAACACTATGAAATCGGTGTTGGGGAGAAAAACAGAACACCGTTTTAATGCTTTTGTGTTCCTAATTATGGACTAGCTGTCTTAGTGGTTTTTGTTTTTAACTGCAAACTAAGAGACTGTTTCTGTAAACATGTGCAGATTGTTTGCAGTGCCTTTAATCTCAGAACCTGTGTGCAGTTGGCTTAGTTAATTGCATCTCATTTCAGCAGATTGCACATTCGTGACTGCCCAGAAACTCCATTTGGTTATAATGCCAGGGGACATGGCAAATTTAATTAGGGCTAAAAAAGAAAGAGGCAGAGAGAGGTCCTGAAAAGAGGCAGAGATATGAAAGAACGAGAAAGGAAGGTGAAAAGTACGAGTCAGGATTTTTTCCAAATCAGGGGGTTTTATCATCTGAACAACATAATTTAAATAGATGTGATGCCTATGGATATACAACACATGAGAACTGCATCCAAATAAAACCCTGTTGGGTCTGAAATTCATCTTAATTGTGCTGTTATATGACTGGTCAGTTATCATAAGATTAGCATCTTTAATTAAAAACAACTGAAATGCTTTACCCAACCCATTTTACTTATGCAATAGGTCGTATCTCTGCGTGTAATAAAAATTGGATGGGACTTGATCAGACAAGGCTTCGGCACACATCCTCAGTGAGGATCTCGCTGACTGGACCAGCCCTCAGTACAGAACCTTATGACCAGTTACAAATATGTCATGTCATGACAAGGGAGGACCACAATACAGACTTTAACAAGCACAATCATTGTGCTTATTCCTACTGATAAGATAAACTGACTAAACTAAACTAAAAATGGCGGCTCTGCTTTCATGTTTCAACTTGCTGGACAAACTAGATAGAAACTCTTACTTTTTCCACCTAATACCAATGTGACATACATCAAACTATATCACACCATGTGAATTCATTTAGGACAGAGGAGAACTGGTCCCCTCACTGAGCCTGGTTTCTTCCAAGGTTTCTGTCAGGTTCCTTGCCATAATCTCCTTTGGCTTGCTTAGTTGGGCTCTAAAATCACTTAATATATATTAATATTATTGACTTGATGGCACTGACACCATGGGATGAAAAAAAGTGAACTGAGTTGAGATGGATGATGAAATTTTTGTCATCTGTAAAGCTTCTTTAAAATTGAATCGCATCTTGCAGTGTTGACAATGTTATTGAACTGAATTTAAACAAACAACAATAAACAGACTCGAGCTAAATAATGTTGATGCCTTCTCTTGAACAGCTAATAGCTGAGTTGAACTTATTTCAAAATAGATTAAATGTATAGTTCACTCATGAAACTCTAAATGACGCAGGCTGGTTAGCATTCAATTGAGCATTTTGCAGTGTGCTTTCAAAGTTCCTCTGAAACCCTCCACCTTCCCCAGCTCCACTTCTATAGATCTGCTACGGGTTATTTTATATGCTATTTGTGCAGCAGCAGTGTGTCTTAAAGGAACACTCCACTTTTTTTGAAAATAGGCTCATTTTCCAACTCCCCTAGAGTTAAACAGTTGAGTTTTACCTTTTTCGAATCCATTAAGATGATCTCCCGGTCTGGCGGTAGCACTTTTATCTTAGCTTAGCATAGATCATTGAATCTGAATAGACTGTTAGCATCTCACTCAAAAATTTGTTTTTATATTTTTCCTATTTAGAACTTGAATCTTCTGTAGTTAAATAGTGTACTAAGACTGACAGAAAATTAAAAGTTGTAATTTTCTAGGCCAATATGGCTAGGAACTATACCCTCATTTTGGCGTAATATTCAAGGAACTTTTCTGCCGCGCCACTGGTGCAGCAGGCGCAATGATATTATGCAGCACCTGCTATCTGCTATTGCTGCAACTACATAAACTAGCTGAGGACTATTTTCAGGTGCTGCGTAATATCACTGTGCCTGCTGCACCCATGATAGGGCAGCAAAGTTCCTTGATTATTATGCCAAAATGAGAGTATAGTTCCTAGCCATATCAGTCAAGAAAATCACAAATTTTCATTTTCCGTCTGTCTTAGTACTACACAATGTAACTACAGAAGAGTCAAGTTTTAAATAGGAAAAATATAGAAACTCATTTTTGAGCGAGATGGTTTTGGTCTAATCAGATTCAATGATCTATGCTAAGCTAAGCTGAAAGTGCTACCGCCAGTCCCGGAGATCGGCTGAATGGATTCGAAAGTGGTAAAACTCAACGGTTTAACTCTAGGGGAGTTGGAAAATTAGCCCTTTTTTTTAAGTGGAGGGTTCCTTTAAAGTCCCCGTGAAACGGAAGTGGCAAACGACTTTTCTCCAGTGTTGAGACGTATTTCCGAGAGAAACGGAATAATAAATGAGGAAAATAGTGGGCGTGGCTTATTTTCCAACTAGCACCTGATTGGCTCTAGATAAGTAGGTGTTTAATTAAAAAAATGGAGGCAGATCTAAATGCAAGTTTACAATCGGTTGTTGAGGATTACTCGCCACCTGAATCACAGCAATTTAGTTTGCAGCAGGAGGAGGAGGAAGATGAAGAACAGGAACACACGGAGGATCATTTCGTCATGGGATTCAGACCTTACATGTTTGAGCCGTTACATGCGGAGAGTTCAAATGGTCACCTGGACGTGGCGGCTCAGGAGCAAGTTCACACTCGCGAGCATCTCGATGTGTCCCAATGTGTTTTAGGGAAAGGGAAAAGTGTTCCGTGAGATCCACAACCAAAAATGTACCTCCTCGCCATCTCTCCTTTCACGCGCTGTCAATGCTCGCAAACACACAGGCAGTCTGTCTACTGTCAGTTGGAGGGGCGTGGTTACGGATTAAGCAGACACCAAATTCCTCAAGCCTACATCATCAGTGAAGGTCCTCCAATGCAGAGGGGAGGGGCATTTTCAGATTTTGATTAAAGATTATGAAGCCAAAAAATTTTTTTGTGTGGATTGACTCGCATGGATGAATTGTACAGCACAAAACGATCAATTTAGGCGAACAAAGTAAATATAGTCAATTTTGATTTCATGTGGACTTTAAATACTCACAGCACCGTACCACCATATGTTCTTGCTCTGACTAATGACACTATTGTCTTTTGTAGCAGAATTTGAATTGTCTCCATAACTGAGTTTCCATAACTAATTCTGTTATATATATGCTTTGAAACAATCTTGACTTGACCATATATTATTCATGAGGAATAAATTGGCTCTTGAAAAGTAGAAATTACATATTATTTATAAAGCCTTGTATTTATGCATCAGACCAGCAATGTGCATTAAAAAATTTAAAGTGGTCAATGTTGTTTTAAACCTGCTCAGTTAGATTCTCTAACTGTTGCTTTGTTTTGACAGTTTTGACCTGTAAGAGAAATGTAGAAGACAAACAACCCAGAATAAGAGACACAAGAAGAGAAGCCTCCCTGAAGAGATCACTTCAACTCTCCCTTCTTATCGACTCTAACAGTGTCTGTTGATCTGCTCTGACATGGCTGACCTTTCCAGGTCCTGCAATGTGTCCACACTGTTTAAAGGGCCACTCCATGCCTGAAAACCTTGTTGCCACATTACCAGCCCACCATTGGCAAGAACTTATTCTGCGTGTTCACAATAAAAAAAAAACAATTTTTTTTTGCGCTACTGCACTAATCTGGATTATTAGATTATGGAATACTGTGAGTGCTGTAAATTCCAAGTGGCCTTTATACACAGAAAAAAATGAGGATCATATGTCTGTGAAAAGCGTCCTCCACACACAGAGTGATCCATCATAACCGAAATAAACAGAGCTGGGTATCAGGATGAAATTTTCATACAGTCACCACTTAGCACATGCGGTTCAGAGAGCAAAAGCGCCTGTTGTCAGAAGAGATTTATTTGCGTCTCCTGGTGTATCTTTAGAGAAGCAATGTGAAGCAGCATTTTGAAAGCACAGAGAGAGCAAGAGATGGATTTATGTTTCATTTGGGCTTCGGTTCTCTGTCGCATACAGACTGTGAACTTCCAGAATGAGTTGGCTGATTCTGGAGAGATGAATCATTGTGGACTTGCAGTTTCGGGGTATGAATGTGAATTTCTCTTCACCCAATCCTCTCTGAAACACCCTTAAAGGCAACATGCTATTCCTCAAAGTCAGTATTATTAAGTATTAATATTTTCTTTCATTACAATACATGCAGGCTGAGCAACTAATTAACTTGATTCATTTGCTTGGCAACCGTTAAAATGAGTGACTGCCAAAACTTAGTTTCTCATTGATAACAGAGCACAACAGATACGGACACAGCCAGTTGTGTGAAACATTATTCATGGACTAACATTAGATCAGTAAGTAGCCGAGGATGACGACAAAGCTATTTTTTATGCTATTTACAAGAACAGCATCCGCAGGCACTAAAAACACATATGTCTTTTATTCGCAGACACTTATAAAAGTGAAAGTCTGCATATTTTCGCCATATTAAGCCATCATTATACTTAGTAAACAACTAAAATAACTTTTTAACGGCTTGCTTGGCCAGACTGGCACTGTCAGATTTATAGATGGAAATGCTCGACAGCTCGCCTCGGCTTTATGATACCTCATTTAAAGTTCATTACAGCGCAGGCTCTCAGTCATTTAAACGGGAATACAGAATCTGAGTAAGACTGCTATGGTCACAGAGACTGTAGAAAATAACATTTTAGGCTTGACATTTAGTCATTTTGACTGGCTATCTTTTTGTTGTGCATTTTAATGTGTTTGCCATAAACCATGTTGGGTGATAAGTTAATAATATCACTGTCACATTAATAATATCACTGAGTGACACAGAGAGACCACGGGCAAAGAAAACCCCAATTATACTGTCTTTTCTGACAGGGTGATATAACAATTTAAAATCATATGTGAAGTAGATTAATCTTTACATGTAGAAAAGAATAATGATGGACTAAAATTCCTTCTAAACAGTGAAAGAAAAAATGCAGAGGGCATAAAAATGGAAAATGGACTTGGATTCATAATGCGCAGATCTCTTTTGGAGACATTGCATTGATTGATTGGCTTTTGGTGTTCAAAATCATTTCTCATTCAACTGGTCCAGAATTAGCAACATATCAGTAGTGTGCCAGAGGAAATATATCACCTTTAAGTTCACCTTAAGTACCTCACTTCAGAGGTGCAATAGTGGTTGGTATTTTGGCGTAGCTTGTATGTGAACGCTCCAAATGAGACCCCATTAAATCAAACTGGACTGAGATCTCTAAAGGAGGTCTGAATGCATTGTGAACACAAAACTTTATTATTTCACAATAACAGTCACTAATAATAATGATAATCTTAGATTCCCAAAGCAAGGTGTTTTATGGCAAGTAAAATAAGACCTCTTTATTGATGGACAGAAATAAGTCCTGATTATTATTATTTATTTTATTTTTATTTCCAGGGACACTGTGTGTGTAAACAGAACTGGTTTCACTTTTTAGAACTACATAAGGGGTCTAAGTGCACTCAAAATATCCTCACTACATTGCTGTAAAAAAATAAGAAATTACAACTTTATATACTTTGGTAGCCTGCACTGTAAAAATACATATTTTCTAAGTTGTAAATTAAGATTATTGGAGTACATTTTACAAAAATAAGAAAATAGTATTCCAATCCTTCTTCAAACTGTCACGTTCAGTTTAATGAACTAACAATGCCATTTATTTATTTTTATAAAGTTGTTAATACATCGCACATTTTCAGTGTTTTATTTATTTATTTGTATAAAATAATAATTATTAGTATTAGTTGTTATTGTTGTTGTATTCTTATTAAATAGATCTAAACCTGCTTTTCCTAGAGTGCCATTTTGGTCTACTCAAAGTGGTGGACTCGTGTGAGAACAGACTACATTTTACACTTCATCATTACCTTCATTAGAGGCAACAGAGCGGCAAATGAATTCTCCGAATTAGTTTATGGGGGGGGGGGGGGGGGGGTTACCTCTTGCGCTTTGGAGACTGCCTTTTGTCCATTATCACAGGCACGCAGTTGGTCAGTTCCGTCCAGTCCGCGTGCAAACCGCAACTCCAGCCAGTTGAGAACCTCGAGAAGAGCCAGGACTCCTGCTTACCGGGCCGGTGGCACGTGCATTTCTTCTGTCCCGCTTTGCAGTCGCAAGGCTGCTCCAAGCGAATATTCCTGACCAGGTGCCTGCCAAAGGTGGTCCCGCCTGTCTTCTGAATGTGCAGAAACACAATCACATCATCTCCCTTGATGTTGAAATCGACGTCGCGTGTCAGATCGCGCTCCGTGAAGTTGAATTTGGACGCACATTTAGGTGGGATGTCTTCCTCCGGGTCATCGGTCGGGTCTGGAGTGGACGGGGGACCGATCCTAACGAGATTGTCTCCTGTCCTAAAATGGCAAGCCTGGCCGCCTGCCGGACAAATATACTGGTACCCAATCAGGACAAAAAGAATGGCTAAAATTGGGATGAAAATCCATTTGTTGGGTTTATCATTCATTTTAACACACGGAAATTCTTCATGCAGTTAGTGCGAATCATGATCTCCTCTCCAGCTCTTCTTCCAGGACGTTCGTGTGGGATCCAGCCCAAAAGACCCATGCCACATGTTGATATGGTAAAAAAGATGCGCAAAAGTATGACATCCAAGTCTTCACATCGAACTTGATATCTCACAAAGTTGTAAAGAAAGTGTTAGTCACCAAAGAAAATGCATAACCAAATGCTGTTTAAGAACCGAGCATCGTGGTAAAATAAAGTGCAAGTCTTCAAAATATTAACGTCTGCTCGTTGTGTTGAGAGGAAACGATTTGAAGTGCCTCGTTGGTCTGCTTTACTCTGCGGAATCTCCGCGCACTCGCGATGAGCCCGTGTTCTCCTCCATCTATCCCGCGACGCACATCAGCGGGATGATGCGAATGATGTCAATGAGACGAGAGCGCTGTCGCACCGGTATAGCACGAGCTCTTTCGTAGCACGCAAACAATTTCATCTGCACTTGGTCCCAGTCCAGTGCTCTGCTATATTCAGCAATAAAGTGTCGCCACTAGGCTACTGAGAGAATTATCTGTGTGCGTTATTATTTTCTTCACAGTTCTTTGAACTGTGCATTATTTGTGCCATATGTCACTTTGTGGGAAATCCTGTACAGGAATGCTATGATAACATTAACATTGGAGCCAATCCTAATTGGTTGAGAAGCCTTTTGGCTTATTGTAAATTCTGGAAATTCGTTTATTTTATTTTATTTACAAGCGATTTATGCTGCTCATTTTATGTATGTTCTGTCTCATAGACTATACTTATTCTTGTGTTTATTACTAGTACCAGGCAATAAATACTCTGCATGTGCATCTCAACTGTCAACTGTCAAATTAGATTTTGGTTCTATATCTTTGAAGACTAATGTCATATTTCAGACTGAGACTATTGAACTGTTTATTATTAGACTCAGTTTTAAACTTAATACTCTGCTTTTTTTTCTTTTTTTTAACTTTTTGTAATGTCATTGCCAATAATCAGCAGAGTTATGTAATAACTGGACATTACATCACTGTAAAAAATAATAATAATGTTTTTTTTTTCAGTTAAGCCTAAATCAAAGTTTCATTATTTTTATTTCATGCAACATGTAAATAAACTGTTTGAAGTTTATTTAAATCAACATGAATATATACAAAATCAAGCATTTTATCAAATTCATTATCATGGGCACGCTGTATTTTGTAGTTGAAAATTTAGTTGTTGTTTGATGCAATAGGCAGTTTGTAATTCTACATATATATTACATTTGCAATAATCACTTTTCTCTTATGCAGCGCCCCCTTTGAGCTGGTAAGTTCTGTTTTTTTTACACCCTGTTTCTATAAAGTAACTATTTTCAAGGATATTTAATATCTTAAATCTGTAGCCTATTATTTGTTTTAAATTCCAATGCATATCCTATGGAGTAACTAATTTAACATAAAATCATGTTTTCTGAAGAGCATAACAACATAAAATATAGTTATATTTACTAAGGTTATCTAAAATATCCGTCACATTATCTTTAGTATACAAATATTAACAATATCAAATAAACTATATGTGTACAATGTACACATACTGTATACTGTAGCCTAGGCTACATGTAAATATGTCTTTTTCACCTTTAGGTCAGCAATCCCAAATTTTATAGGCCTATTGTAAAAAAACAAGCAATATATATATATATATATATATATATATATATATATATATATATATATATATATATTATTGCCCTCTAAAAATATCCTGATTCCCCCAATTATAGGCTACAAAACAACTCTTATAGACTGTAAATAGTAGCCAAATATGTGATTTGTTTAAATAGAAATGAATGGGAAGTAATTTGTAGCTACATGTACAGTATTTTGATTTCATATCAATATTTTAGATTTTATAGACTAATCAAAACTGCGCCGTGTGTTCATATCACTGATATTAACTCAACACGCACGAGCTCTACCGTTACTTTCCTACTGCATCAATGACATTAGTTGTCCGTGAAAATGCCTGAACAACGTACTCCTGCGTACAAATTACAAAATATGTTAGTGCTGAAAGATATTTCTCTGCTATTACTAAGCTGAACAATACTCGGCTTACAAGTCACTAAAATGTTGAAGCTTTTTACCGAAGCGGAAACAATGTATCGCTTTCCTTTGTGTGAAACAGGGAATTAAAGATTCAGGACCCCTCAATGGCGGCGTCCTGTGAAACCGGGTAACACAGCGGCTCAGCCTCCGACGATTTAGGTATGCTTTTAAAACATATTCATAGTCTGTATCAGCCAGATCGAGGTTTATTGCTGTTGAATAATATGCTGTTGTTGCTCCTGAAAGAAATGCTGTAAGGGGTTGTTCAGTTTGTGCTGGATGTATTTTATCCCATCTTATTGTTTCTTCATTCATAAGAATGACCAATCACAATCATAGTCTGTTTCATCTGTTTTGCATGAAGTGTATGTAACTGACAGTGACGCTTATGTCTGTAAATGAACGAAAAAATGTAACAATTATAGCTGCTAATCGACACATAACGTTACATTGTAGCTACGTGGCGCTTTACCGGACAGTTAAGTCCTCTCTGTTTTACCGATACTTCACAGTAACTTTAATGAAAAAATAATTCACATTTCCCAGTTTTTGCCCAGAGGAAGAGATATTCTGTTGAGACGTTTTATTATCACGTTATATTGTCCTTGAATAAGATCTGTTTCATTTAACAAACACTGAGCCTAGTGAGAGAAGTGGTTACAGTGGGAACCTGCTGCTTATTGACAGTGATTTGAAAATAATATCTATGTGTGATATTGAAAATACTATCCCAGGAAAAAAGGCCAGCTTCTACATAATATTTGTATGTAAAAAAAATTGGCCTATAGTTAACATTATTTCAATTCCGAAGCACAAAACAAACAATAGGAGCTTTTTATTACAACATGTCTATTTGTTCTCTGATGTATGAAAACATCAGTAAAAATTCTTTCCTTTTTCTTTTTTTTTTCTTTTCTTTTTTTGCAGTTTCTAGCCATTTTATAAATGCATGCAAATGAGCAATAGTGTTTCTTAATTGTTCTTAAATATTTCTTAATTATTATAATTACAATGGAGTTATCTTTATGTTCTTTTAGCGGTGTCTGATCATGAGGGTGGTCTTTGTTGTGCTGGTCTTGCTGAGGGTCCATCACGTGCACTCAGTGTCTAAAGGAGTCGTCGCCAGTCTTCAGGCTAAATGGTCCATGACCCCTCTCCTGCTGGAAACAAGGTGGGCTGGAGTATTTATTATTCTCCCATAGTTCAGTATTTCACTGGCTACCCTTCATATTTAAATAACCAACTTCATGCATACAAATTAATGTTTATTTGTACATATATTAACCTTTTTTAAAATATCAAGTATTTAGTTTATTTTTATAATGGATATTGTAAATGTATATAATGGATATTGAATGTTTTAGCTGCTTCAACTAGTTACCATTTCTTTTGCTGTTCACAATTTAATCACAGTTTCATGCAGTCCTACAGTGTGATACAGTGCAAAAATCTCATGTGGACTCTGATTTGAAATGATAAAAAAATTTAGTCACTATTACAATTATTCAAAAAGTTGAAATATTGCCTTTCATATGTTTTATGCCAGCAGATTAGAAATAGCAGATTAGAACATTTTACTGTCATCTCTTTATAGCGCAACATTTATTTATTTATTTATTTTTACTATTTGTATGCATTACAGTACTGTGTTTGTCTTATGTATCTGTTGTTTTGTAAATCTATTTTCCGGCAGTGAGTTCATCAGAGAGGATGGTGAAGAGAAGTTCTGGCAGTTTGTCGATACTGTGAAGGAGTTAACGGTTTACAAAAATGGAGGTAATGACTGACATTTCAACTTTCCTTATTCATTGAATGGTATGTAAGATAGTGTTTGGTTAAACTACACATTAAGTTGAGAATATACAGAGACCGATATTTACTTCCCTGTCTTTAGAGTCTGTCCGGTCATATTATAACCTGATCATCAAGAAGGCTGGACAGTTTCTGACAGATCTTCAGGTCAACCTGCTGAAGCTGTCTCTGTCTCTAAGAGCTTACTCACCGGCTGTGCATGCTTTCCAACAAGTGAGTCCTTTTCTGGTTTAGTAAAGTATACCATCAATAACATATGTGCATAAGTCTTTTTTTATCAATTTGAATCTTTTTAAAATATTAGTCTGTTTGAAATGACTGCTACTGTGTGGTTTACACCATAGACAGATTGTTAACCGTTTCTTCTCAACCTATAGATAGCAAGTGATGAACCTCCTCCTTATGGCTGCACTGCTTTTGTGGTTGTTCACGGTCAAAATGCCTGCAGCACCAAGGATATGAAGAAGCTCTTGAAGACTGCAGCAGGCAGGTAACACTAACCAACAGTATACTGTATTCAAAAATATTGGGGCAATATTTTACATTTTCTATACATGGATTGAGTCATAATCAAGAGTTTTCTCATAACCTTTTTTTATGTGTCCTATGCAGGCCAAGACCTTACCTATACAAGTCTGACCACCAGTACCCTGGAGTCAACGGGACAGACCTGCCTGTAGCTGTTCTTTATGCTGAAATCGGCACAAAGGAGTTTAATACTTTTCATAAGGTTCTGTCAGAGCGGGCACAGGAGGGCAAACTCATCTATGTGCTAAGACACTTTGTGTCTGTGAGTATTAGCAGTGTAATTTCATTATGATTTAATGTTTTATGTAGTTTATGAATTTGTTAGAGTCTGTGCCACATATTAAATACCTGTTGCCCCACACTCTGATTTCTCACAACAGGAGCCAAAAAATGAAAAGATGCTGCTGTCTGGATATGGTGTTGAACTGGCAATTAAAAGCACTGAGTACAAAGCTGTTGACGACACACAAGTTAAAGGTATCAAAAAATCTAAAATAAATAAGAATTGATAAATGAGATAACTCAATAACAGCTTTATTCTAGTAGTCATTGTTAAGAAATATGCATTCAGTTATGAGTAGCTTGACAAACTGCACTACCCTTCAAATGTTTGAGGTCAGTAAGACTTTTTGGAAGAAATTAATATACTGTTATTCAGCAGGGACATATTAAATTAACCAAAAGTGACAGTAAAGACTTTTCATGGTTGCGTAGTATTTGTATTTCATATACAGTAAATGCTGTTCTTTTGAACTTTCTATTCAACAAAGAATCCTGAAAAAATATATCACCATTTCCACAAAGTTTTAGGCAACGCAGTTGTTAATAGCGATAATTTACTAAATGTTTATTGAGCGCCAAATCATTACATTGCAATGATTTCTGATTTGATCAAACAAATAGAACCATGCTGAGTATAAAAGAAATCTTAAAAAAAGAAAAAGAAATTTTACCAACCCCTGACTTTTAAATGGCAGTATGTTTCAAAATGGTGGAACTCCAAAATTATTAGTAGAGAAACTTCAAACTGTAAAATAATAAGTTCACTATAAAATGGAAGTAGCTAATGATATTGAAACAAATAATTTGAAACTGACATGACCTGAATTTGTTTACAGAATCCAAATCAGTCACCGCTGATAATGAGGATGAAAATGAAGAAGTCCAAGGATTTCTGTTTGGGAAATTAAAGTAAGCACTCAGATTTATTTCTCTTTATTATATCCATCCATACAGTAGATGCTAAAGGAATAATAACTTTTGCACACTTGAATGTGAAACAGTGTCTCACTGAGTCCTTTTTCACCTCCAGAAAGTCTCACCCAGAGCTTCAGGAGGAACTTGGAGAGCTGAGGAAGCATCTACTGGAGAGCACCAATGACATGACTCCCCTCAAAGTGTGGGAGCTCCAAGGTGAGCAGGCTGCTGTTATTGATGGTCCTCTCTTACGGTGTTCTGGTTTCAGTGCTGTGTCACCCAGTGAGATTAAAGCGATCCTCATGGTTCCTGGAGAGAACTGTCCACTTGATGAATTGGGAAGCAGAAGAAAGGTTGTAGTCTGTACCCTTTGCTTGCTGCAGCGATCTGTCCTATTCTTTTTCGGACTTCTGAACAGATGCTTATTTTCACAGCCAAGTTCAATTTTGCACTGTAAGACCTGGAGCAAAGTGGCTAAATAAGAGCCGTTTTAGTTTTGTGCTGATTGATAAATGAAGCAATTTATTTTCCTTGACATGAAGGGCTCTTGTGATGGTTATCAGGATGGTTATTGAAACAGTCGTTTGATTTTGTAATAACTTTTAGGAATTGTAAGTGGTAATAACTTTGATGTGTAATTTTTACCCTTTCGCTTGGACTCTTTAGACTAGTTTAAAAATCAAGCTGTGTGGCAACCAAAGTCATAATGTTTTCACTCATCAAAATACATTTCTTAATTGCTTCTCCAAAAAAATTAAATTATAATTTACTGTACTTATTCTAATGATGTTCTTTCTTTTTGGAACACAAAAAAGTCACTGTTTTCCATACCATAATGTATCCTATTATAATTATTCTAATAATGAAGCTCATTCATCCAGATTCATTCACAAGTCAAAAATTGCTGTATTTAAGATGAATTCATTAAGGAGAGCTTGGCCAGATGTCCACGTACCTTTCCACTTGTTCGTGTACAAGTAAATCATGACAATGTTGAATTCAGCTGTTTGTTTAATTACAAAATTTTAGATTTATATTTTAATTATGAATAGTTTTAATGGACTCTTGCATTGCAGGCATTTTTCATGGACTATTGGCTCTTTTAAAAAAGATTTTGAAATGCCTTTTTCTGTATTTCCAATAGACCTCAGTTTCCAGGCAGCATCTCGGATCATGACTGTGCCAAAGTTTGATTCTCTCAAATTGATGCAAGACCTCAGCCAAAATTTCCCAAGCAGAGCCAGGTAAAAAGTCTGAAATTCAGTCTTGGTTTCTCTGAGAAAATACTAGACAGAAATCATTACCTTTGTTACAACTCTCTGCATCAGAACTCAAAAAGAAAAAAGGGAAGATTAACAAAAATGTTGCCTTTTTAAAAGGTTCATCCTTATAGAATCCTTATTAAATCCAATAATGAAAAGAACATTATTTAGGAATATACGTAACAGTTATTGTTGTAAAATACTCAGCTATGCATTTTTGCATGTATAACAGCACAGAATGCATGCATATGCATTATGTGTAGGTCATTTTTAATGTGTGACTGTGACTTTCTTCCACTGCTGCTCAAGACAGCTTTATGTGCGGTGTTCAGAATTTGCTGACTCCGAGTTATTGTGGTTTACTGTTTGTCAGCATAGCAGATATGGCGTCTAAGAGGGAACAGGTTTTTTGAGATTAAAATGAGTTTTAATGACTGTTCTGGGATGTTGGCGAGAGCTGGTACTGACTGTACATGTTTTACTGTCCCCACAGATCACTGACAAGAGTGGCCGTAAACCAAGACATGAGGAAAGAAATAGAAGACAATCAAAAGGTAAGGTTTTATCAACAACTTTTCTGATGAGCACTGTAAAAAAAAAAAAGTTTCAAGTGCAGCCATGTGGGCCAGGATTTTTGTGATTTATTTTTAGAAAAGTTTGATGAGTACTCTGGAGTGTCTCGAGAGTCTCAAATGAAGAATCCAATACAAAAAGATCATGTTTCAGCAAATCATGTCCATACTGAATGATGTGAAGTCCATAAAGTGACGGTGTAGCTAACAGGACTTCACATTTCAGAGGTTAAGTGAGTCGATGGGGATCCAACCTGGAGATGCCAGTCTGTTTATTAATGGAATACACGTTGACTTGGACATTCATAACGCTTTCAGGTAAGATCCCTGTGCGAGATCCTCTTACCAGCTGGTAATTGGCCCCACTACCGTTCCTCAACATGTTTTATGTATGTTAAACTCATCCTGTAAATTTGTTCTTTCTCAACTGATCTGTAGCATCCTGGACATCCTCAGAACCGAGGCCAAGATTCTCGAAGGTCTTCATAACCTTGGCATCAGGGGAAGCAGCGTTAGTAAGTTCCTGCATTTACCATCTTCAACCACTGTAGAGGACAGCTACGCTCTGGACATCCGTCACTCATCCATTATGGTAAGACGCTAATTATCTGAGTGTGGTTGTGGAGCTCTGCAATTCTGGTAGTAAAATACCATATTTTAAGTCTACATAGAGAAAATGGTTTTTGTACTAACTGATTAATGTTTAATAGAACCTTTTAAGACTGACCTGCCATGAGCTTCTTGGATGCTAAGTATCAGTTTTGAAACAAATGTCATGATTATTATTATTTTATTTCTATTTTTTGCTAATGCTAAAGTTAAATGGATAAAATACTTCCGGAACCCAAGCTGCAGATAAATTGGGTGTTCACTGCTCACATAAAGGCTTTCACAATGTAACAAATGTCTGTCATTTTCTAGTGGGTTAATGACATTGAGAAGGACTCCATGTATCGTCACTGGCCCTCAAGTGTCCAGGAGCTCCTCAGAGCAACATTTCCTGGAGTTATTCGACAAATACGCCGGAACTTCTATAACCTGGTGAGTCAGCTTGCTTGTGAGTTGATTATGGTCTAAGCTGAAATATAACAAATTCATTCAAAATGGGTCTTGCAGCATAATACTAATTTGTGAAAGAATGAAAAATGGTTTTATCTGTTGTTTGCAGGTTCTGTTTCTTGACCCAATACAAGAGGAGAGCATTGAGCTGGTGAAATTAGCTGAATTATTTTACAAACATAACATTCCTCTCAGGTATATGCACTCCACAATAGCATTTAATACATTTTTCTTGAACCTTAACATTTTTTTCCTTTATATATATATGATTCTAATTGTTAACTTCTGAATAATGATAGCTAAACTGTATAATGGACCATTGTCGTAGAAAATTCCATAGCTCTGCTATTTTCATATCACTTAATGGTTTCTTATGTATAATTTCAACTCAAATCAATTTTTCATGTCCATTTCTATCTGTTTGGTAAGTAACCAGGTAATAAGCAACTGACGTTATACATTAAACAAACAAACAACATTTTATTATAATGAGCTGTATCATGTACTGTTCTCAGTTTTATTTGTTGATCATTTTATGGTTGATGAGATTTTATGCCAGATTTGATATGCATTTATGTTTCCGTGTCTCTTAGGATTGGGTTTGTGCTGGTTGTCAGTGCGGATGATAAAGTGGATGGGTATTTGGATGCAGGTGTTGCTCTCTTTAGGCTGTTAAACTACATCTCAGAGGAGTATGATGAAGCACAGGCTTTTACGTCCATGGTGTCAGTGAGTATTTTTTGTGGTTGCTCTGACTCTCTTTTAAATCAAAATGACTTCTCCTTCACATTAAGCGTGATATCTGAAGGCCTGGTTTATACTGTGTGCTGTAGCAGATATTTCAGTTATAATGTACACATTCTTTTGTTCCAGACATTGATTTTATGGATGAGGAAGGAGTGCTATCCAAAGACGACTTAAGTTAACGTACAGTAAATGTGCTAATTTGGTCATTACATGCTTTTGTGACATACAGATCTATAACAGGGTTGAAGTCGGAGAGACTCTCTCTGTGAATACAGTAACTGCATATCTGAAAAAGAAATTTCCAAAAGCAAATGCTGCCAGAATTCTTGGAGTGGACTCAAGCTATGATGACAACAGAAAGGTAATGCTGTTACACGGTGTTACAGTAAACAAAAAATTTAATTCCAAGTTTAATGTGCAGAGAATTACATTCAACTTACAACATAGTACAAAATATTTTCATTGCACTTTTATAACTGAAATACAACTTTAAAAATGGCAATATGATTTTCATAGCATTGGTAAATAAATATAAACCACTGCTTGTTGAAAATAGGAAATCATGGACTCGAGATGTAATTTGGAAATAGATGTCTGTGTCTTTATGAAGGTTTAGTATGATGTGTGTGTTTCAGGCTGGAGGAGGTTTTTACAGAAAGAGTGGTTTAGGTGCTTTACCAGTGGGTCTGTTCAATGGTATTCCACTCAATAGTGAGGAGATGGACCCAGAAGAACTAGAGACGGTTCTTCTGCAGAAAATCATGGAAACTACCAACTTCTTCCAGAGAGCTGTCTTTATGGTTGGGTACCTTTTTTGGCTTTATATCTCTTACTGTTTCTTCAAATTCATTGGTTTGACCATTTATTTTTGTCACGCATACATCTATTTATTGACTGTGATCCTTTAAATGTGGTTGATTCGCAAATTCTAAGGCGTTTCCTGTCCTATCCAGGGTGAGATCACTGAGAGTGTTGATGTGGTGGACTTCCTAATGGAGCAGGCCAATGTGGTTCCTCGAATCAACCCTCTCATTCTGAGCTCTGAGAGGCGATATCTGGATTTCACTTCCTCACCAGGTAGCCCTTTAATGAGCACCTGACCCAAACCAGTGCCAGTATTGATCTGTCATCTCACCATATCATTGTCACGGTCACACTCTGCAATCTCCTTCACAATAATTTTGTCACATCACTATCATCAACATATAATTACCCATACCTTTACAGCATTCATTATGAACTGCCTTAATAATGTCTGTTATAATTGAACAAATAGTTGCTGATGACTGGGATGACACAACTATGTTCTCATACTTGGACTCCAAAGACAAAACAGCAGTTGTCTCTAAGAGAATGAAGTATTTCATCAGAGAAGGTGAGTCGTGGCTCCAGTCAGTAATTTATATTTTATAATGTTTTTAGTAGCTGCCATAAATTGTCAGGAGTTTGACAGTGCACTGCCAATACTGCTTGTATAACATCATAATTAACATTGCATGGTTGGTTTAATGTTACTTTCAATATTTTAACACACAATACATGTAGACTTCTTGGCTAAAAACCTATCCAAACTGTTTTTCTAAAAAGCATTATTCTTAAGTACATTTTTTTACTTCTTCTGTAGAAGAGGAGGTGTATGGAGTGACCATGTGGATTGTAGCAGATATTGAACAGCCCTCTGGGAGGCAGTTGCTCCGGAACGCCTTGAAACATATGGTAAACTACTTCAGTTTTTATTTCCAATTAGTTGTAACCACAGGAATCACATCTTCAGAGAGCAGAGGCACACGTGCATCTTAGTAATTAATCTGAGAGCAATTCATCTTTGAAAGCATTCTTCTGGTGTTGGTTAATGAACAAAATGCAGAGTTAATGATCCGATTGAGATATATGCACATTACACACACACTACCGGTCAAAAGTTTGGGATCAGAATGATTTTTTGTTTTTAAGAGTAGTTTCTTATGCTAATTAAGGCTGCATTTATTTGATCAAAAATACAGGAAAAATTGTAATATTGTGACATATATTTCTAAAAAAAAATTCTATTTTAAGATACTTAAAAATCTAATTTATTCCTGTGATGCAAAGCTGAATTTTCAGCATCATTACTCCAGTCTTCTGTGTGGCATGATCCTTCAGAAATCATTGTGATATGCTGATTTATTATCAGTGCTGGAAACTGTTGTGCTGCTTAACATTTTTTTGGAACCTGTAATACTGAATAATGAATAAAAAGTTAAAAAGAAGAGCATTTATTTAAATAAATATTTTCTAACAGTATACACTACAGCTCATACACTCACTTCGGGGTCATTAAATTTGTATTCTTTCTTTTTTTTGAAAGAAATTAAAACTTTTATTCAGCAAGGATGTGTTATATTGTTAAGAAGTGATAGCAAAAAATCATATTGTTAGAAAAGATTTATATTTTGAATAAATGCTGAAAAACATTTTATTCTTCAAAGAATCCTGAAAAAAAGTATCGTAGTTTCCAAAAAGATATTTGACCGCTCAACTGTTAATTTCTTAAGGATCATGTGACACTTTAGACTGAAGTAATGGCTGCTGGAAATTGAGTTTTGCATTACAGAAATAAATAATCATTTAAAGGATATTAACGTAGAAACCATTATTTTATATTGTAATAACATTCTGCTAGATTTATTTTTTTTTTTTCTGTGTTTTTGATCAAATAAATGCATGTCTTACTGATCCCAAACTTTTGACCTGTAGTGGTTGGGTGGGTGGCTGTGTGTGTGTGTGTGTGTGTGTGTGTGTATGTATATGTATATGTATATATATATATATATAAACTAAACCTATATTGATCCAGTTAGCTCCCAAATGTCTCATTGAATCAAATCTTTTCTGTTTGTTTGTATATTTTTTTACATGCATGTAATTTTACTAATATCACAATTCTTCTTCATCCCAAAATCTCTATATCACGGTTTAATTTTAAGTAAACTTACCCAAATGTTTTAAGACATTAAAATGGTCTCCTTTTGGAGAGAATCTCTAATCATCAGTTTTTGTTTGCAGAAGTCCAGCAGCTCCAACTGTCGTTTGGGGGTGATCAATAACCCCAGTGGAAAGCCCACAGAGGACAACAGTGCTTTGTACCGAGCTGTCTGGGCTTCTCTCCTCACCCAAAGCAGCAAGAACATGCTCGACTTCACCCTAAAACTCCTCAAAGAAGAAAATGTGGAGCTCCTCAAACAAGGCACCAAGATTAAGCACTTACTGAAACAGGTCAGTGAAGTGTGAAATACTGTGTCTGGGTAATGTGAAATTATGCGTAGAGCATTTTGACTTGGATTTATCTTAACACGCCTGTTCTTTTCTAGCCTGTCTGTCTGTCTTTTTTTCCTTTTCCATTTTTATTAATGTCACTTGAGTTAAGTTGCTGGAAATGTGCCGTCCTCCTGTCAGTCTGATTTGAAAGACCAGAAAGTATATTACAGAAATACAGATTGTTAATTCCATGTTTATGCCTGCAAGATTATTATAGAATTATACTTATGCAAATGAATGACCTCAAGATGCAACCAGATTTTGGAGAAAGAACATTTTATGCAACTATTAAAAAAAACTCCAACTATTAGGGGTGGTTATACATATACGATATTACATTTCTGGTCAAACCGGAAAAGCCAATAAACATGGCTGATATTAAAGTTCTGCATTGTTACAATTACTACTAGTGAATTTAGACATCACAACCTTATAATGTACAGTATCAAAGATGAATATTAATTTAAAAAATATTAATTTTAGCATTATTAAATTATTATGCACTGCCTTTTATGATGTACTGCTTTCATTTAATGTTTTCTTAAAACATAGTAGCTTTTGTCCGCCCACTTGCAGTGTCTTCCAAAGCACACAACAACTTTTATAGTTTCCTCGTGTCATCACCATAAAATGACCTCTCATCTTTTCCATGGTGTGCCTTCACCCCATCACCACATCCAGTGAAAACCACTCAACCACATGCCATTTTCTCAGACTTGCACACAAACGACATTTCTGGGAATGGCTACCGTGTATCTCTTACAACCACAGCTGGAATCTAGGGTCTTATTGACAGACTATTGTAACTCTCAGAAGATCTGATTGATCTGTTAGATACATGGAGAGTTTTCTTTTGGTTCTTTCAGTCCTCTTGTTATTGTGTTTTCCTGCTCCTATTTATTTCCAATATATTATTTCCGTAATATATAAGATAAGAGAACGTGTTCCATCCAACCCAGCATTCCTGAGTTTTATTAGTTGAAAATGGTTGGAGAGAGATTCTTGGTTCCCTGAGAGCTCGTGTCTGGGACCTGTAATGGCTCTATTATTGGATGGCTGGGAGAGGTGTTGTGCTGATATTAGCATTTTGTTCCTTTTCATAAGGGCCAAATGCTGGAATCACTAATAATCTGACTCTGCACAACTCATGCGCCCGAGATTTGTTATTGGCACTGAAGCCATTTTTCATTACAAGTCTGATAAATGAAAATGTTTAATGATTGATTAGCGCTACGCGGTCTCCAATGGCAACACATTTTTCATAGGTCTAGACAATTTAATACTCTTCTCAAATTACTCTAATGACTGCACTTGCACAAATGTGCCCTCTTTTAGTTGTCAATATCTCACTGATTGACTATTTCCTCATTGCAGTGTAATCAAAAAACAAACAAACTGAGCTGATCGATTTGTTCTTTCCACAAATTTTTGCTACACTACAGTTCAACTCAGTCCAAACCAGGGGTCCCACAAGATTTCACCCCCATGTCTTCAGTGAGAAATTTATCCAGAAGAATTATTCTGAAAATAATTATTATTTGTGACAGTAAATATCCAGTATGTATTATATATATATATACACAGTACAGACCAAAAGTTTTAACACACCTTCTCATTCAAAGAGTTTTCTTTATTTTCATGACTATGAAAATAGTAGATTCACACTGAAGGCATCAAAACTGTGAATTAACACATGTGGAATTATATACATAACAAAAAAGTGTGAAACAACTGAAAATGTCATATTCTAGGTTCTTTAAAGTAGCCACCTTTTGCTTTGATTACTGCTTTGCACACTCTTGGCATTCTCTTGATGAGCTTCAAGAGGTAGTCACCTGAAATGGTCTTCCAACAGTCTTGAAGGAGTTCCCCGAGAGATGCTTAGCACTTGTTGGCCCTTTTGCCTTCAGTCTGCGGTCCAGCTCACCCCTAAACCATCTCGATTGGGTTCAGGTCCAGTGACTGTGGAGGCCAGGTCATCTGGCGCAGCACCCCATCACTCTCCTTCTTGGTCAAATAGCCCTTGATGCCTTCAGTGTGACTCTACAATTTTCATAGTCATGAAAATAAAGAAAACTCTTTGAATGAGAAGATGTGTCCAAACTTTTGGTCTAATATATGTATATATATGTGTGTGTATATATATATATATGTATATAAATATATATGTATATAAATATATATATATATATATATATTTCTTCTGCTCATCAAGCATGCATTTATTTGATCAAAAATACAGAAAAAAATGTAATATTGTGATATATTATTACAATTTAAAATAATTGTTTTAAGATTTATTATAATTTATTATAATATTAAATTTATTATTCTAATATGATGATTCATTATCAAAGTTGGAAACAGTTCTGCTGCTTAATATTTTTTCAGAACATGTGATACTTTTTTAGGATACTTTAATGAATAAAAAGTAAAAAAAACAAAAAAGCTATGTTTTTAAAATATAAATATTTTGTAATAACAATATATACTACTGGTCAGTAATTTGGGGTCAGTAATTTTTTTTCTTTTTTTTTTTTTTTTTATAAAATTAATACTTTTATTTAGCAAGGATGTGTTAAATTGCTAAATAGTGATAGTAAAGAAAATATATTATTAGAATTTTTTTTTTTTTGAATTAATCCAGTTCTTTTTAACCTTTTATTCATCAAATATATTAGACAGCAAATATTATGTATATGTATATATGTACATGTATATGTATATGTATATATGTATATATATATATGTATATGTGTATATATATACAGTGGGGCTCGAAAGTTTGGGCACCCCTTGCGGAATGTGTGAAAATGTGAGTAATTTTAAAAAAAAAATAAGAGAGATCATACTAAATGCATGTTATTTTTTTATTTAGTACTGTCCTGAGTAAGATATTGTACATAAAAGATGTTAACATTTAGTCCACCATACAAAAAAAATGCTGAAATTATTCAAATAACCCCACTCAAAAGTTTGGGAACCCTTGGTTCTCAATACTGTGTGCTGTTACCTGAGCGATCCACGACTGTCTTTCTGTTTTCTGATGGTTGTGCATGAGTCCCTTGTTTGTTTTGAACAGTTAAACTGAGCAGCGTTCTACAGAAAAATCTTTAAAGTCATGCAGATTCTTCAGTTTTCCAGTGTCTTTGCATATTTGAACCCTTTCCAGCAGTGACTTTATGATTTTGAGATACATCTTTTCACACTAAGGTCAATTGAGGCACTCCAACACAATTATTAAAAAAGATTCAAACATTCACTGATGCTCCAGAAGGAAACAAGATGCATTAAGATTTGGGGGGTGAAAACTTTTGAACATGATGAAGATGGCCAAACTTGTCTTATTTTGTTGAAATATGATTTTTATGACAAGATACTTGTATGTTTCCCGGAACAAAAATTAAGTACAATTTACCTTGATCTTCAAATTCCAAAAGTTTTTGCCCCCAGCTCTTAATGCATCGTGTTTGCATATGTATATGTGTATATATGTGTGTGTGTGTATATATATATATATATTAGTAGTTTTCAATATTGGTAAAAATAAGAAATGTTTTTTGAGCAACAGAGCAGCATATATTACAATGATTGCTGAAAAATCTTGTGATATCAAAGACTGGAGTATGCTGGTGGCTGCTGATTTTTCCAAGTAGTAATTATTTATGTTAAATACCTTTTTCAGGTATTTAAGTGTTAAATGTGTGTTTGGTCTCCTTTAGGGCATGGACCATGATGCCTTTGAGAAGAAGTTCAACACGATGGAGGTGGACTTCCTGCACAGCCAGCAGAAGTACTGTAAGGACGTTCTGAAGCTGAAAGCTGGACAGAGAGCTGTGGTCAGCAACGGCAGGGTGAGATTCACAAACAAGCACTTCCATGAGAGTTATTAAATCATTTATAACCTAATGACCTATGGCACAGACCGCTGATCTGGATGATAAATAGTCTGAACTCTAAGGTCTCACCAGTTGGTCCCTCCCATGGACCGCTCATTTTGTTGACTCCGTATTAAGAAGTTTGCTTGGCCTGTCCTAACCTGTGAGGAGAGGAAGAGAGAGATGAAGCCTGGCGTTAATTCACCAGCATCGACTCAGCATCCTCTGCTGCAGGGGTCGCAGGTCACATAGAATGGCCGAACTGTCATAACGCTGTGCTTTTCCAGCAGAGCCTTTGTTGACAGACAAGCACAAAATAGACTGCAGCCTGTAACATCAGTGACATGCCATCATTCTCCAACAAAAGTGATCCCCAGAATGTTTTTCATCCTACAAAGAAGTTATGGTTTCATAAATATATATTTTAGCCCTGTTTTATATGAATGATCTACTAAACCAAAAGAAAATAGCAGAATTTAAGTATTTTTATAACATTAAGTATATTTATGTAACATTCCTAATACATGCACAGTGATTTTGTAACTGCTATAAAATGTATATATCTTAAATATGTTTTTTTTTTAAATATTAAAGTATAGTCTAAATGATAGACTTTTCTAATACAGGCACAATGGTTTTATAATTTTTTTTATAATGGTTTTATAATGGTTTAATATTTTGATATTTATTATATACAATTTATTTATGTCTAAAATTATGTATTACTACAAAAACATTATATATATATATATATATATATATATATATATATATATATATATATATATATATATATATATATATATATATATATATATATATATATACTCACTTTTGAGGCATGAGAGGTATTTGTCATTAATTTCTTTTAGCTGCAGTCTTATTGGCTCTAAACCATTAAAGGGTTTTGCTCTGCAGAAGACATGGTCCACTAGCCAAATGTAAACGAAAAGATGCAAAACAAAATTAGCAAGAAAAGGAAAAGCTGGTTAACATTTATATTCTGTGTTTAAAAACTACTGAGTACATTTAAGGTGAAAAAGCATGTTGATATTAGAAACCAGAGTGACAGTCTGGTAGTTGGCCTTGCTTTGATTAGCATTAAAAATGTTCTGCCATGGACATGCATATAAATGACTGTTATTTGAAAATGGGGGGTTTTAAAGGGTTCTGGGTGTAGAAGTTTGAGCCGCTGTACAATAGTAAGCACACATGCTCTGACACTTTAGACCCGTGGTGCTGATAGTAGATACAGACTGAAATTCAGCCTGTGACTTCCACCGAACTTCACTTCTGACTAACAATGAGCTCAATGTCTTCACTAGGTCCTGAGCCTATTGGATGACGAAGAAGAGTTCAGTGCTGAAGATTTCCATCTGCTAGAGAAGATCACACTTCGCACTTCAGCAGAAAATATTAAATCGAAGATCAAGCAGATGAACTTGAATGCCCAAAAGTATGCACTGTTTTTTCTTGTCACCCCAAGCAGATATGACAGTAGAGGTAAACTGAAACCTGTTATTGCTCTTCACAGGGCCAGTGATCTAATCATGAAAGTAGACGCTCTCCTCACTGCATCACCTAAAGGAGAGGCCAGAAAAGACGTCAAATTTCTGAAGGACAAACACAGGTGCAGTACTAAGAGTGTCTGTATTTTAAAATAAAATAAATACTTTCACCCTAGTGCATTTCACCAGATCCTTTTGCCGGTTTTGTGATTGCAGACCATAGAAAATAACATGGTTGCATAAGTGTCTCAGTGATGTCTGCTTTGTAAATGTTCCCTTTGAATCGGTTCTTTTCAATTAATCACTCTTATCGGTTCATAAATGGGTCTGAAACTAAATCACAAATTAGTCAGACAACTCACTCAATGAAAGTGTGAGTCAGCTGCATATTCAAACATAAACCCCTTCCACCCAATTGGGTTTCCATGGCTATGATCCGCTCCTCTTATTATTTATGTATATTCACAGTGAATTGTGACACTGAAGAAGTCCGTGTGTGTTATCAGTATATTAAAAGCCTCTACTTCAGTTTTTCTCATTAGCGCAACACTACCAATGAATCTAGCTGACCACATGTGTCTTTTAACAGCGTTCTTCAGCTGGCACAGCGGGAAGATGAGGTGTTCTATGATGTGGTTGCCATCGTGGATCCTATCACCAGAGATGCACAGAAGTTGGCTCCTTTATTAGTTGTACGTACAACTTTGGTCACATCTAAGTGGTTTTGTTCCTCAAGCCTTGTTTGTGCTGTGATTCAGCTGAGAGACAATGAGCTTCGTTATTGCAGAGTCTTCCAAAATCATTCTTAATGTCTAACCTCCTATTCGTTTAATTATTTTTATGGTCTGTGGAACCTTAAAGAAAGATCCTTTTTTTATATAGATGTAGAATGTGAAATGAGAGCGGTTGGCTCATCTGTATCAGCCTTGTGAAGCGTGACCTGGAGCTTCCGTCCTGAATCCTGTTGTTTTTGAGTGTGTGAGTGGTTAATAACCAGGCCTTCTCCTCTGTGTGTGCTGCAGGTGCTTGGTCAAGTGGTCAATATGAAAGTGCAGGTGTTCATGAACTGTCGAGCCAAGCTGTCTGAGATGCCCCTGAAGAGGTGAGAGCAAAGGCTTAATTAAACTTCAGCTCTGAGAGGGTCAGGGGACACGCATGTGCACACACACACACACACACACACACACACACACAAACACACACACACACAAACAAACACTCACACTCATATAGCAGCTAGAGCTGTTCTGCAGGTATTATCTTGCTTTTTGTTTTAACAGTGGTTTAACAGAGTTCAGTGGTTAAAATGGTTAATGTGAAGTCCGAATGCAGAGTCTTGCAGAGTTTTATATTATCTGTGTACTAACTACCGTATTTTTCGGACTATTAGTTGCACCGGACTATAAGTCGCATTTATTTAGACCCAAGAACCAAGAGAAAACATTACCGTCTACAGCCGCGAGAGGGCGCTATGTGCTGCTTAGTGTAGACTACAGGAGAACTGAGCAGAATCTCTGGCAGCATAGAGCGCCCTCTCGCGGCTGTAGATGGTAATGTTTTCTGTTAGTTCATTTCTCTTGGTTCGTCAAATTAATTTTGATAAGTCGCACCTGACTATAAGTCGCAGGACCAGCAAAACTATGAAAAAAAGTGTGACTTATAGTCTGGAAAATATGGTACCTCTTAGCTGATGAATAAAAAAGATGTGGTGAAACACAGCTGCACTGATTTAAAACACTAGGGGAAAGAGAGAGAAAAAAATATATAAATATATATATATATTAAAAAAGTTAAAGGTCCCGTTCTTCGTGATCCCAAACTTTAGTTAGTGTGTAATGTTGTTGTTGTTAGAGTATAAATAATATCTGTAAAATTCTAAAGCTCAAATTTGAATGCCAAGCGAGATATTTTATTTAACAGAATTCGCCTACATCGAATGACTCGTTTGGACTACATCCCTCTAGTTCCTGCAGTAATGACATCACTAGAACAGTTTTTGACTAATCTCCGCCCACAGGAATACACAAAAAAGGGGGCGTGGTCTTGTTGCGCTCCGACGGAGAAGAGGAAGAGTTGCGTTTGTGTTTGTCGCCATGTCGTCGAAAAACGCTGTTATTTTTCATCTCTGAGTTCAGTCACCTTTGTTTGGGCTTCCCAGGGACGCTGTACTCAGAGATCAATGGTTACAATTTATGTTTAACTCGGTTCCCGAAAATTATAATCCACACGTAAAACTGTGCAGCACATTTTGCTGAGGACAACTTCCTCAATCTCAATCAGTTTAATGCCGGATTCGCACAAAGATTATTCTTGAAAGATGGAGAAGTTCCCTCTTTGTCTGGAGAAGGCGTTGTTTATGGACCACAACCGGTAAGTGTATTTTGTTAAGTTGGTGCGTTTAACAGTTTCTGTAACTTATTACACAAAGGGCAATGCTGTTTAGCTTTGTTAACTAGATGGTAGGGCTGTGCAAAAAATCGAATGCGATTTTCATGCGCATCTCGTCAGTAAAGGCGTTCTGTGATTAGAAGTACATCTCCAGCACGTGCGTTCAGATCAGGATTGCCAGGTTTATAAAACAAATCCTGCCCACTTGCTTCTCAAAACTAGTCCAAAACTAGCCCAATCACATTTCCAGGAGGGCAGCGTGCGGTCAGCTGCTGTCGAATCACAACACAGGAACCGCTGGCACAATCAGAACTCGTTACGTATTTCTGAAGGAGGGGCTTAATAGAACAAGGAAGTCATCAGCCCGTTTTTATGACAGTGAAAACAGCGGTATACAGATAAGTTAATTGTGTGAAAAATACTGTTTTTTATTTTACACGCGAAACATGAACACATGTTATATTGCACACTGTAAACACAATCAAAGCTTCAAAAAACACGAAAAACGTGACCTTTAATACTGGAAGAAATGGGTGGAGTATTGTAATGTAAGCCATAATCTGAATTTGGAAAAACTATACTTACCTCAAAATCAGAATGTATATCCCTTGTCATGTTATTTTAATTATTTTATTTCTTCCCCTCTCTTTCTTTAATATTATGTAAATAATTTCCATGAAAATCAGTAATAAAAATAAAGGTAAAAAGTTAGTTAATAACCAATGATACTTGGTTTATTCCCCAAAAAAGTTGAAGTCATATTTAGAAGTTAGAAGTATAGATTTGAAGTATACTTAAAATATTATTATATTATGTTATGGAATTCCTAGCTATTCACAAATAACAACATACCACCAGTTTAGTTTATAAGATTGATGTTTTACGTATTTCCTTTGTTTTTTTGGCAGCTTTTATCAATATGTTTTGGAACCGGATGTTTCATTCTTTGGCAACAACTCCCTTTCCCCTGGCCCTGTGGCCCGCTTTACTGAAATCCCAGAATCCCCTCTGCTCACTCTTAATATGATCACCCCAGAGAGCTGGATGGTAGAGCCAGTCAGGAGCCCATATGATCTAGATAACATCCACCTACAGGAGGTATGAATTCTAATTCTAAATGCAGTATTTATACATTTACCAATGCTGAGTAGTGCATGTGATTTTAGTTTTTTGTAGTTCAGAATTCATTGTTGCTGCAGTAGTGCTATGAAATGTTTGCATGTGTCTTGATCAGCCAGAATCTCCAAGAAAAAGATGTTTAGTGTCATTATGATGGATTTGGATAAATGAGTCTTCTCCTACTGAATTATCAGGTCAGTGGTGTAGTCAAAGCAGAGTATGAGCTTGAGTATCTGCTGTTGGAGGGCCACTGTTTTGACCTGTCCACAGGTCAGCCTCCCAGAGGACTTCAGTTTACACTGGGCATGAGACAGGAACCTCTCATGCATGACACCATTGTCATGGCCAACCTGGTGAGTTTATTCTCTCTTCTTTGCTTTTGCCTGAATATATGTTGTATTTATTGATCTAGGAATCTTCCTAGCTTGGTAAGAGTTGCATGGTTCCAAATTTAGGTTCCTCTCATCATTAACCAACCTTCATGTAATTTCAAACCTGTATGAATGATGTTCTTCTATGGAACGCAAAAGCTAACCCACCGCATTTCACAGGGCTATTTCCAGTTGAAGGCCAACCCCGGTGCCTGGATCTTGAGGATGCGCGAGGGCCGCTCAGAGGACATCTATCAGATACAAGCGTGAGATTTTTTTTTCTCTTCACAGATTTACTTTTACATACTAATGTTTAGAAGTTTAGTGATCAGTAAGATTTGATTACCAAGGCTGCATTTATTTGAACAAAAATACAGTTCTGTCATTACAACTCTCGGAGGGATTGGCGTGGTAATGTACATAACAATGTTAATGTATTTGGTCTTGGAGCAATAGATCTGCTACGCTGCTGGTGCTGCAGCAGAGCAACTACTGAGACTTGCTACTGCCAGTATATTCACAACATGCTGCTGTGAGCATGTAAGAAATAAAGTTGCTCCACATGTAACGCATACAAATAATCCCCATAGCATACATGACCACCCCGTAGCAGATCTATACAGGTGGAGCTGGGGAAGGTGGAGGGTTTCTGAAGTGCGCTGCGGCTGCTACCACAAGCATTGGCCAAGTTTTTGAATGTTGAGCAGCGAGCTCATAGGCTACCAATACAAGAGAGAACCAATCAGATGTGACGTGATAATGATGTCATTGTCATATTGAGTTAGATCTATCAGACTGTGCCATCTAGAGTTTCATGCCAGAACTTTGTGTTATTGTTCTTAATCTCACTGACCCAAAACGTCTGAAAGTTAGGTTACATTTGGCATATCTTGTTTCCATATTGATTTAAAATCAATTTTATCAGTGCATGCATTCTCTGGGAATCAAACCTGTCATCTTGGGTCAGCTGGCGATAGGTTGTACGATGAATACCAATACCATCCAAAATAAAGAACAAAAAGAGACGGCCACACTCAAGCTAATGGTCCACATCAAAACTCTCTAAATTTTCATTCCTTCTGATTGTGCACGCTTTAGCAGTTCTTTAAAGAAACACTGGTGGTTTCTTTGAGAATTATGTAAGACCGTAAAAATGTATACCCCATTCATGCAGGTTAAAGTTAGAGCGCAGTGTCATTTTTCACACTGTCTGCTACTGCTAGTGTGATTATTCATACAGTCTAAGGTCTGGCACAAAACATAACCAACACAGAGGGTCTGTGAGAGAGAAAAAGAAAGTATCTCTCAGACACACACACTGCTGACTACTAAATGAATGCAAAGGCAGTGTTTTGTCAGTGTGCTATTTACTGATATCCTGTTCTGAGGAAGTAGAGCCTAATAGTGTCCTGAATCACTGGACATTTATTATGCTTTCATGTCATCACAACTTTTTTTGAGACATGAACTACTTGACAAAAAATAATCCAGTATTGAATTGTGAGTCACTGGTGAGGAATCAGAGTAATTACAGTGATTGCAAGGCACAACTATTTGATATTCCTCAAACTATTTACTAGCTGTTCTTCATCTTCTTTGTGGTTTTTCATCCTTGTTTTCCTTTGATCTTCTTCATGTCCCTCTTTTTCTTTTTTGTTGTTTTTCTTCATCATATTCATACTTTTGTCCTTGTTATTTGTCATTTTTGTTTTGTTCATTGTTTTCTTCTCCTCTTTGTTGTTCTTGTTGTTCTTCTGTATATCTTGCAATCGTTATTGTTCTGTTTATCTTCTCTTGGTTGATGTTATTGTTTTTCTGTTCATCTGCTTATTATATCCTTGTTATTGTTCTTTTTTGTTTTTCCTTGTAGTTATTCTGTTAATTGTTTTGTCTTTTGTTGTTTTTCTGTTTGTCTTGTTCTTGTTTTTTCTAGTTAGTTTATTTTACATTGTTTTTCTGTTGTTGTTCTTCCCAGTTCTTCTTCTTCTTCTTCTTCTTCTGCATTGTTTTTTGTTCGTCTTAAGTTTCATGCAATATAATTAATCTCTAAATCAACAGCAAAACTTATAGACACCATTCAAACTTTAGTAGAAAAAGTAAGCCTTGTATATTTAAAGTCACAAGTCTGTAACATGCTTCATTTGCTGAATTGTAAGCACTGATATTTCCTTCAGGAATTTGTGCTCATATAGTGTTGTGTATGTATGTTTTAGGCACGATGGCACGGACTCTCCTGATGATGCTGGTGATGTCATTGTGGTGCTTAACAGCTTCCACAGCAAGATCATCAAAGTTAGAGTAAGTTTGTAATGTTATTATAGTATTCACCATCTATTATGCTAAAAAACATTTACAGACTCCGCCTCCATATAAAACACCAGCTGATGAGATCAATTAAATATTCAAATATTATTAAATATTATTAAAATATTAGGTCCAGAAAAAGCCTGACAAACTCAATGAAGATCTTCTAAGTGAAGGAACAGAATCCAAAGGCTTGTGGGATTCCTTAACCAGGTGAGTCTGATTTTTGTAGCACTAATCACATCTTAGATCATTTCTTAAAAACCTAGAGGGGAACAACAAATAATCACAAAAATATCACAGAAAAATAGACTGCACAATCTTTATGTCCGGGTCTGCATAGAATCTACAAAATGTTAAAGTTGTTACCTTTTTATATATATTATCCCAAAAATTATATATATATATATATATATATATATATATATATATATATATATATATATATATATATATATATATATATATATATATATATATATAATTTTTGGGATAGTTTGATAAGACTCATTCATCAAGTTCAGCAAAAATCTCTATAAATCTCTATAACTAGTGTGAAAAAAGACCTGCAGAGCTATTGTCTCTCTTGTAAATACACACACTACCATTCAAACGTTTGGGGGTTGTATAATTTTTTACATGTTTTTGAAAGAAACCCCTCATGTTAATCAGTTGCATTTATTTGATCAAAATACAGTAAAAACTGTAGTTTTGTGAAATATTATGATACTTGGGAAAACTGTGATATATTTTCAGGATTCTTTGACAAATAAAAGGTTCAAAAGAACAGCATTTATTTGAAATAAAATCATTTCTAACCGTATAAATCTCACTTTTGATCAGTTTAATGCATCATTACTGTATACAAGTATTAATTTATTTTCATATTTTATATGCTTACTGACTCCAGACTTTTGAACTGTAGTGTATATTTTGTATATTAAAAAGCAGAGGGTTTGCATTTTAATTAACAGCTCTGTTTATTGCGTTTTGTGATCTGTCTCCTTTGTTCATTGCTGTCTTTGAGAAGTGTGTGGAGTTCTTTGGAGAAAAGGTAGGGAACTTGGTCTCTACATTTTTCAAAAAAAAAATTCTCTTTTTCTTGTGTCTACTCACTTTTTCTTGTGTCAGTAAGCGATACAGCAGAATTTCAATTAGTTTCCCCTCAGCTTGATTTTTACACATCATTCTCCACATTTTGAAATAGTTTGCCGGGTTGTTACAAAATTCCACCTTGTCTCAGCAGGGTTACATCACCTCCATTCCACATTATTAAACAGACCTCATCTTGCCTTTTTCCTTGGGAAGTATGTAGCTTGGAAACAGGAGACCGAAATGTTCCAAAGGTGTGATGATAGCTATTAAAAAAAACAGGCTAATGTGAATATCTGTGTAGAGGCAGCAGTAGGTGAGATCTTGGCTAGGGTGGTTGTGGAAAGCTACAGGTGGCACTTGGTTTTGTTTTGAGGTAATGCTGAAGGATGAGATCTTCAGAAATCTCTGAACCACCTCAGAACATGAAACGATTATTTCATGTCGACATGAAATAAAATCACTTGCTCTGTCTCAAAACCTATTAGGCTGAACCAACAACTTTAAATGGTCTATAACATCATTTACTTGAAGATTCCTTTGAGTTTTATATTTTGTTACCTTATTTAATACAAAAAAAATCTATTTAAAAAAATGCTGTTCTTTTTAACTATTTAAAAGTGTCCTGAAAAAACGTGTATCACTGTTAACACAAAAATGTTTAGCAGCACAACTGTTTTCAGCTTTGCTAATAAAAAATAAAGTTTCTTGAGCAGCAAATCAGCATATTAGAATGATTTTGAAAGGATTGTGTGACACAGTTATGGCTGCTGAAAATTCAACTTATGTAATCGACAGATTATTGGCAGAGCTATATCCCTGTTGCTGTGGCGAGTTGTTTTAGTTAAGTGTGTGTTTTTTGGGTGTTTTGCAGCTTTGCCGGTGGCCCGAGTGTAGATGGGGATGACAAGAAGAAAGACGTTCTCAACATTTTCTCAGTGGCCTCTGGACATTTATATGAGCGCTTCCTGAGGTAGGACCACCACTCGTGTGAATGTGCCCATGTCAGTGTCCTCTTCAACTCCTCACATATTTCTATTTTCCATTTTTCCCCTTATAGAATAATGATGCTCTCTGTCCTTCAACACACTAAAACCCCTGTCAAGTTCTGGTTCCTCAAAAACTACCTCTCCCCCTCATTTAAGGTAAGATGGCTATCGTCCCAGCATGCTCTAGGTGCTCACTGATGCATTTTGTACACAAACTTAGCAAGAGCTGGCTGAGGTTATTTTTGAGAGTCAGGGTGCACAGGTTTTTTAGTTTATTTATAATGATGGTTTTGACTGACTTTACAAAGTTTATGGCGCAGGGTTTCCCATTCATTCATTAATTTGTGGTGGCCCGCCACAATATCAACGCTGACCGCCACGGATTGATTCAGATTTTAAAAATATTTAATATGGGTACAATTGTATTTTATTGTAGAGCTGCGCGCTGCTTGCTCCCTCCCTCTCACAAACTGACAACGGAGGCACGCACGACTAGCCCCTCCTCTTCGAACACGATCTGAATCAAAACATGAAGCATGCGTTAGTTACAGATTGTATTCCCCCAGCGAAGATTCCAGAATCAATCCGGAGTTGAATGGTTAGTAACTGTTGCTCAACATAACTCTGAGAAGCTAGTCTATGTTAAGCGCTGTCGCGTTTCCATTACAGATTCGCGCAAAACTTTAGTGTTTTTTTTTTTAAATATCGATAAACAACTATTGCGAAATGACGGCGTTTCCATTAACCGATGTTATGCGACTAAAACGTCATTTTTTTTCCTCTCGCGATCAGTCATTCCAAAAATCATGGCAACGGACGTTGGTAGGTTTATATATATCACAGCCACCAGACTAGACATTATATTATTATTATCTCCAGGTTCAGGTTGGTGTGTGTTGGTTTTTGTCCACCTCAATCTCCAGGTTTGTGTGTGTGTCAGAGTCTGTGTGTGTCCACCTCCAGGTCCAGTTTGGTGTGTGTGTGAGCCTGTGTGTGTCTGAGTCTGTCTGTGTGTGTGAGTGTGAGTGTATGTGTGAGTCTTTTTGAATGTTTGAGTGTGTCAGTAAGTTTGTGAGTTTGAGTGTGTGTGTGTGTGTGTGTGTGTGTGTGTGTGTGTGTCCATCTCCAGGTCCAGGTTTGTGTGTGTGAGCAAAATTTGCAACAAGAAGTCTGTGGAGCAGTCATAGCATAGAAAGTGTAGCAATGGCATAGCAATGTAGCAATAGCAATGTCTTTAAAGGGATAGTTCACCCAAAAATGAAAATTCTATCATCGTTTACTCACCCTCAAGTTGTTCCAAACCTGTATGAGTTTCTTTGTTCTGCTGAACACAAAGGAAGATATTTGGGAGAATGTTTGTAACCAAACAGATCTCGGTCCCCATTGACTACCATTGTATATATTTTTTCCTACTATGGAAGTCAGTGAGGACCGAGATCTGTTTGATTCTGTCATTCTTCCAAATATCTTCCTTTGTGTTCAACAGAACAAAGAAACTCATACAGGTTTGGAACAACTTGAGGGTGAGTAAACGATGATAGAATTTTCATTTTTGGGTGAACTATCCCTTTAAGGTATCTGACACTGTGTTGGCAATGGAAATGTGTACTTGTCACTAAAAATATATGATATATTTATGATATATACATATACATACATATATATATATATATATGTATATATGGTATATTTAACTTTTTTGTAAGGCTACACAATTTGGCCTAACATTTTGTTATTATTTGTCAACGTCAAAAATAAAAAACGTTCATAAAATAAAAGTAATATTTTTACAAGAAAAAATAAAAATAAGAAATATTACTACTGCAATATTTACACTGTAGGATTTAAAAATCTAATATTTAAGAAATATAATCCAAAAAATAAAATTGTAATACAAATACATTTATGCCTGCCTTTAATTTTCAAACATTAAACCATGAGCAGAACAGAAGTCATGCGATGCAATGGAGGCTCCAACACTGAAGGTTAAATTAATGCTTTTTCATATTCTTAGCAATGAAAATGAGAGGAGAATGTTCCATGAATGTTTTTACAGATATATTGTGTTGTATTGAGTGTGTGTTGTCCTCTGTAGTTGATCCCTTTCTGCTTGTGTGTGTACAGGACACCATCTCTCACATGGCGAAGGCTTATGGTTTCCAGTATGAGCTGGTCCAGTATAAGTGGCCCCGCTGGCTTCACCAGCAGACAGAAAAGCAACGTATCATCTGGGGTTATAAGATCCTTTTCCTGGATGTGCTTTTTCCCCTGGCTGTGGACAAGATCATCTTTGTAGATGCTGATCAGGTGACTTAGACTTAACGCATGAGAAAAACAGCGGTTCTGAATGAATTAGCAACAAACATGATCTCAATACAGGTTAAATACAGCGAGTGGCATCTCACAAGTAATTACAGCTTATTTGCTTTAAAAAAAAAAAAATCTTATTTCATGTTAAATGCTAAGTTTATTATTTAATCATCCTCCTGTTGTTCTAAGACTTTGATTGCTCTTCATAACAGTGAGGTGTGGTTTTACATGTCAAGCCATTACATTTGAGCTTCTATTCACCATATGTGATGTGTTGATGTTGATCTGTATTTATATGTGAATGAAAGCCTAAATTGAATTTGTTCATGTATAAGACATGATTGTGTCCCTTCGGAACCATTCACAAATAGATTGCTTTTACAGTGTATTTATGAACTTTTTAAATCGTCAAAGTTTTGGGGGAATGGACTTTCGGTTTCATTAAAAACAGCTTCAGTTGTGTTTTCAAGAGGAACTGAAGTCTGAAGGGTTTCAAGCAGCATGAGGGAGAGTAAAAAAAACACAATTTTAATTTCTGGGTGAATCTCAATTCTTGGTGGTCTGAACACAAAATTTTTCATGAAAAAGATAATAAAAGTCATGGCTGATATTACTGCCAATTTTTCCGTACTACATGAAGGACATGCAGAGCTTGTTGAATTGTGGCAAACAGTAATCTGTACAGTGTTTTCTGTTGTATGCTGCACGTTTTAGCAGAATTAGTCATGTGTATATATAAAAAAATAATGTGTTTGTTTTTGCATGTTGATATGCATCCATATCCAACCTGTGAATATGATTTAACAATACGTCTTACAGTTTGCCATTTTTTTATTAATAGCAGCCAAGAGAATTCACAGGCACTTCTCCAAAAATTCATCCTGTTAGCACATTAGCAAATAGTGATGCCTTCTTGTTGCAAAGCATAATGCAGCATACTTTATATGTAGATTGTCAGGGCAGATTTAAAGGAGTTGAGAGAACTGGATCTAGAGGGCGCCCCCTATGGGTACACCCCATTCTGCGACAGCCGCAAAGAGATGGAAGGCTACCGTTTTTGGAAGACTGGCTACTGGGCTTCTCATCTTGCACACAGGAAATACCACATCAGGTCAGACCACAACAAATCACAGACAATAACATGTGTTTAAAAAACACACAATGTGTTAATTTCATCTTTATAGATTATAGATTTGCTGTAACATTTTTATAGAGGAGTCTGTTGTTCTATGATATAGTGATATGTGTAATATTTCATAAATGTTGCCCTTTTTCTCCAGTGCATTATATGTGGTGGACTTAAAAAAATTCCGTAAGATCGCAGCTGGAGACCGCCTCAGAGGGCAGTACCAAGCCTTAAGCCAAGATCCCAACAGTCTGTCTAACCTAGACCAGGTATGTGCTTTACCTCACACATGTTAACCATTAGAGGAGACTTGAATGTAATTTGAATGTTCTCTGTGGGGTTTGATGCTAACAGGACCTTCCCAACAACATGATCCATCAAGTAGCCATCAAGTCCTTACCTCAGGAGTGGCTGTGGTGTGAGACCTGGTGTGATGACAATTCCAAAACTACAGCCAAGACCATAGATCTGGTTAGTATGCATTCAAACCACACTATCTTTCAACTATCATGTTCCTGTGGCTCAGAGGTAGAGCATTGTGTTATCAGCACAAAAGGTTGTGGGTTCAAAAAATTTATAGCCTGAATGCACTGTAAGTCACTTTGGATAAAAGTGTCTTCTAAATGCATAAAAATGTAAAAAATGTACCAAAACACTACAGCGTAGCAGGAATGGGAGACCCATTGGGAAGATGCCAGTAAACGGCATTAGCAAACCTGAACTATTACAGCATTTATTAGTCTTTGTTAATATACATTAATAAAAATATTCATATTGTTAATCGTTTTATATAACTTTTATCTAAAACAATGTAATGGTAAATATTGAATTCAACAATACTGATATATTCTACTAAGATTATTAAATGCAATAGAAGTATTATAGCTGATAATTCATGTTACTGATATAGTTAACTAATGTTACCAAACATAAGACCTTATTGTACAGTGTTACAGATAAACATTAGAGTTTAGATATTTTATATCCACTAGCATAATCACATACAGTATATGATATTTGGCACTGATTATAATTTAAGCAATAGCGATCAATTTGCTTTGTTTCATTTTTAGAAAAAGAGCCCCTTGAAGAAGATATGATATCAGGTTGAAATGCCTGTAGTCTGATCATACCCAGATTTCTTCATTCCCACTATGACTAGCGCACATACAGAGAGCGACAAAAATAGTAGTCTCATTTACACCCTCTTCCTCCCTGCCGGCTGCTCCTGGGAGGTGGAGAGGGAAACGTCTCATTAGAGATGGCAGTGAGGGCTGCAGCTCACAGCACAGGCTGAACTCGGGTCTGACGCAGGTTTAGAAGAGTGCTGACCTCTGCATTCCATCCAGATCTCTCACCTCATTAATGTGTACCAAGTTTAGTTGTAAGAGCCTTACTCCAGTGCTGTGTGGGGTTATTTTTACTCAACACATACTATAGGGAAGAAACTGTCATTTTTTTTATTTATTTTATTCTTTTATGTTCGTGCCAAGTTTTGCTTGCAGTCACCTCATAACATCATTGCTTTACAGTTCAATAAAAATGAATAGTTTTCTCCTTTTATATGGTGCTCATTCATTTTTCTGTTTGAAAACGTTTAATTGCTAATTACTGAAAAAAGTTCAATCCCTATATATATCAATCAGATGATTAGAAAAGCCTTAATGGGAGCTTTAATCTCTTTTGAAAACTCCTTTTTTTTCCCTGCTTTTTTGTAGGTTTTTGTTTAGTGCTACCTGTTGTGTGGTCAGATTTCTCTGTGCTGTATAACATTGCAGTGTAATGTGTTTTTTATATATATATATATATATATATATATATATATATATATATCCATCCATCCATCTTCTACCGCTTATCCGGGCCGGGTCGCGGGGGCAGCAGTCTAAGCAGAGAACCCCAGACTTCCCTCTCCCTAGACACTTCCTCCAGCTCTTCTGGGGGGACACCGAGGCGTTCCCAGGCCAGCCGGGAGACATAGTCTCTCCAGCGTGTCCTAGGTCTCCCCCGGGGTCTCCTCCCAGTGGGATGTGCCCGGAACACCTTCCCGGGAAGGCGTCCAGGAGGCATCCGGAACAGATGCCCGAGCCACCTCAACTGACCCCTCTCGATGTGGAGGAGCAGCGGCTCTACTCTGAGCTCCTCCCGGGTGACTGAGCTTCTCACCCTATCTCTAAGGGATCGCCCAGCCACCCTGCGGAGAAAGCACATTTCGGCCGCCTGTATCCGGGATCTTGTCCTTTCGGTCATGACCCAAAGCTCATGACCATAGGTGAGAGTAGGAACGTAGATTGACCGGTAAATCGAGAGCTTCGCCTTGCGGCTCAGCTCTTTCTTCACCACGACAGACCGGTACATCGACCGCATTACTGCAGAAGCTGCACCGATCCGTCTGTCAATCTCCCGTTCCATCCTTCCCTCACTCGTGAACAAGACCCCAAGATACTTAAACTCCTCCACTTGAGGCAGGAACTCTCCACCAACCTGAAGTGGGCAAGCCACCCTTTTCCGACTGAGGACCATGGCCTCGGATTTGGAGGTGCTGATTCTCATCCCAGCCGCTTCACACTCGGCTGCAAACCGTCCCAGTGCATGCTGAAGGTCCTGGCCTGATGAGGCCAACACGACAACATCATCCGCAAAGAGCAGAGACGAAATCGTGTTGTCACCAAACCTGACCCCCTCCGGCCCCTGGCTGCGCCTAGAAATTCTGTCCATAAAAATCATGAACAGAACCGGCGACAAAGGGCAGCCCTGCCGGAGTCCAACACGCACCGGGAACAAGTCTGACTTACAGCTGGCCATACGAACCAAGCTCCTGCTCCGTTCGTACAGGGACCGGATAGCCCTTAGCAAAGGGCCCCGGACCCCATACTCCCGGAGAACCCTCCACAGGCCGCCGCGAGGGACACAGTCGAATGCCTTCTCCAAATCCACAAAGCACATGTGGACTGGTTGGGCATACTCCCATGAACCCTCCAGCACCCTGTAGAGGGTATAGAGCTGGTCCAGTGTTCCACGGCCTGGACGAAAACCACACTGTTCCTCCTGAATCCGAGGTTCTACTATCGGCCGGATTCTCCTCTCCAGTACCCTGGCATAGACTTTCCCAGGGAGGCTGAGAAGTGTGATCCCCCTGTAGTTGGAACACACCCTCCGGTCCCCCTTCTTAAAAAGAGGGACCACCACCCCGGTCTGCCATCCCAGAGGCACCGTCCCCGACTGCCACGCGATGCTGCAGAGGCGTGTCAGCCAAGACAGCCCCACAACATCCAGAGACTTGAGGTACTCAGGGCGGATCTCATCCACCCCCGGTGCCTTGCCACCGAGAAGTTTCTTGACTACCTCGGTGACTTCAGCTTGGGTTATGGACGAGTCCACATCTGAGCCCTCAGCCTCTGCTTCCTCAATGGAAGACGTGACAGCGGGATTGAGGAGATCCTCGAAGTATTCCTTCCACCGTCCAACGACATCCCCAGTTGAGGTCAACAGCTCCCCACCTCTACTGTAAACAGCGTTGGTAGGGCACTGCTTCCCTCTCCTGAGGCGCCGGACGGTTTGCCAGAATCTCTTCGAGGCTGACCGATAGTCCTTCTCCATGGCCTCACCGAACTCCTCCCAGGCCCGAGTTTTTGCCTCCACAACCACCCGGGCTGTAGTCCGCTTGGCCTGCCGGTACCTGTCAGCTGCCTCTGGAGTCCCACAAGCCAACCAGGCCCGATAGGACTCCTTCTTCAGCTTGACGGCATCCCTTACTTCCGGTGTCCACCACCGGGTTCGGGGATTGCCGCCTCGACAGGCACCGGAAACCTTACGGCCACAGCTCCGAGCGGCCGCTTCGACAATGGAGGTGGAGAACATGGTCCACTCGGACTCAATATCTCCAGCCTCCCTCGGGATCCGGTCGAAGCTCTGCCGGAGGTGGGAGTTGAAAATCTCTCTGACAGGAGACCCTCACAGTACGTTTGGGTCTGCCGAGTCTGTCCAGCTTCCTCCCCCGCCATCGGATCCAACTCACCACCAGGTGGTGATCGGTTGACAGCTCCGCCCCTCTCTTCACCCGAGTGTCCAAGACATACGGCCGGAGGTCGGATGAAACGACCACAAAGTCGATCATCGACCTACGGCCTAGGGTGTCCTGGTGCCACGTGTACTGATGGACACCCTTATGCTTGAACATGGTGTTCGTTATGGACAAGCTGTAACTAGCACAGAAGTCCAATAACTGAACACCGCTCGGGTTCAGATCAGGGGGGCCGTTCCTCCCAATCACGCCCCTCCAGGTGTCACTGTCGTTGCCCACGTGGGCGTTGAAGTCCCCCAGTAAAACGACGGAGTCCCCAGTCGAAGCACTTTCCAGCACCCCTCCCAGAGACTCCAAGAAGGCTGGGTACTCTGCATTGCCGTTCGGCCCGTAGGCACAAACAAAGTCGAGGACTGGTTCGGGCTGAGCCCGGCCGGACCCCGTGGGGGGAGGCCCGGCCACCAGGCGCTCGCATACGAGCCCCAACCCCGGGCCTGGCTCCAGGGTGGGGCCCCGGCTGCACCATACCGGGCGACGTCACGGTCCTTTGATTTATTCTTCTCATAAGGGGTTTTGAACCGCTCTTAGTCTGACCCGTCGCCTAGGACCTGTTTGCCTTGGGAGACCCTACCAGGGGCATATAGCCCCGGACAACATAGCTCCTAGGGTCATTCGGGTACTCAAACCCCTCCACCACGTTAAGGTGGCAGTTCAAGGAGGGGATATATATATATATATATATACAAGTTTTAAAATGTGTACAGCACATTGGTCAACCAACTGTTGTTTTTAATGGTGCTTTACAAATATATTGCCTTACCTTTAATGCAGTAATTTTAATTGCATAAAGATTCAGTTCTTGAATGTAGTCCTACAGCTGATCTAGTGTATTTAGCCTTTCTTTGTCATTAACACAGTGGCTGCTACTTTTCTGTGCACCATCATGAACACATCTTTATATAAATGAGATTATTTGGGTCTTGAACTTTAAGCCTAATGTTTCTTACAATATGATGTTTTGTGTGAATATCAATTTATTCTTAATCTACACTGCCGTTTAAAAATTTGAGGTTGGTAAGACTTTTTGTTTGTAAATGTTAATTGCAGGAAAAACAGTAATATTGAAATATTATTAAAATTAAAAAAAAACGTTTCGATTTTAATCTTTAAAAAGGTTTATTTTGATGCTTAAGAACCATTACGTATCAATGTAAAAACAGTGAAATTACTGGGTTTCAACCGGTGTGTCCAAACTAGTTGTGGTATGTTTTTTGTTTTGCTGTCTATTCTCCGATATGATGTAACTTTTCTGAACTTTCTGTACCACAATCTGGCACAATCAAAATTTTGTTATGTTGTAAAAACATGTTTTGTGACTTAGAAGTCATGGAATTATTGATATCAAGCTCTATTATAGATGAACAGCATTGACAGTTTTCACTTTGAGTGCTCAAGAAATTAAATAAGGCCACCCTAAGCACAGATGGAAAAGGTTGAAGGAAGTGTTTTGCTACCACAATTGACTGTTTTCTTTGTGTTGATTTATTGTAGTGCAATAACCCAAAGACCAAAGAGCCCAAGTTAAGTGCAGCAGTGAGGATTGTTCCAGAGTGGTCCAAGTACGACAATGAGATAAAGCAGTTTCTCAAACAGGTGAAGGAGCAGGAGGAGGAAATTACTGAGGATAGATCATCATCACCACAGACCACAGGTAAGACTTAGTCATCACGAAAATGACTTTTATTCTAGTAAGCCCAGTTCATAAACATCATCTGTATTTTAACAGGCACTCGGCGTGATGAACTTTAGCACTCGAGTGCTCATGTTTGCACCTATCTTCCTGTGAAACACTGAGGAAATACACACAAGGAAACATTTTAAAAGACTTCATGACATATTTTATGTATATGATTTTGAATGAAGGTTTAGTTTGAATGCTCTTGGACTTCAAGATGTAAACTGTATAAATGACTTTTTATAAATAATTTCTGACAAAAAGATTAAAACAATTGCAGTGTTATCTCTGATATTTCTGGCCAGTTTATGAAATTGCAGTGGAGCTGGTGTATATTCATAAGGGACAAATGTCAATATTGTGTACATTCCTTTATACTGTTTCACAGTTCATTCCACATGGCCTTTTTTGTAACATAGTTTCAGTAAACATTCTGTCATCTGTCAGTGTTTGCAAGTGAAAGGTATCTGTGGTTGCAAATTGTTGATTTAAAACAAATGTCTCACTAATAAATTCACTTTTAGATTGCATTGAAAGTCTGAACACTACCAAGTAGAGCCCTCTAAGATATTACAGTATATTTCCAGAATAAACCATACAATTGTCAACTATTGTGGGGGGGGAATCAAATTCCCAAATTCATTGCTGTCAAAGTCAGCTCTGCAGATCCATTCTCGAATGTACAGGACGGATCCTGTATATTCCCGGTTTTATTTCTATTTCATCATTGACTCTGTACACATTTGTTTCTATGCCTTGATGTTCAAAGATGTGGACTTTCTCAGGAATAAAGTGATATTTTTATTCTGAAAGGGAATACAAGTCTTATGATACTCTGAGTGATTTAAATTCATTCATTTTAACATTAAAAGCATTTGATTGCACAAATGTGTTTAATCTAAATGCTGCCATGGTCTTCAGTCATAGTAAAAACAGACCAAAAAAAGTCATGTTAATTTAAATAAGGATTCAAATCTCTTTATTTCCTTTATTTACAGCATAGTTTGAATCATAGAAAAATAGCATTGTTTTCTATGTACATATTATTCTTGGGAATGAATAGGTTGGCGCTCACAGACTTTGCTTGTCTATTAACCTTGCGCTCTGGATTGTAAGATCCCTGAAAGTGCAGGAGCTGCTCCGAAGAATGACGGTTAGGAAATGGGATCACTTGTGTTTGAAGGCGCTTGTCATGTCCGAGCCGTGCCCGTGGGTGGGGTCAGAAGGTGCCAGCTCCTACAGGCGGACTCCAGCACATATCCAGACCCTAGGTCTATTCAGCCGAGCCTTAGTTGAAATTGAACTTGAAATTAAAAGGTCCAGAACCGAAAGGATTGAATCCCTGGAAGTTGTCCCAGCCACCGCGGAAGTGGTGGTGGTGATGCCCCCCTCCCTGCTGACTCTCTGGATCCATGGGGTCCTCGCCCTGATCAAACTTACTCCTCATCTCTGCAGAGATACAGAAGAACTGGACTAAGTTACCACAGAACATGAACTGAGCAACAACAGGGTGAAGAAGAAACAAATGTGGCACTAAAGTATACCTGGATCGGTGAGAACTTCTTTGGCTTGAGCAATGTCTATGAACTTCTTCTCTGCCTTTTTCTTTTCTTCTGCATCCTGGAAATTGTCTGGATGCCACTGCTGCGCCAGCTTTCTGTATGCCTTCAGGATCTCTTTCTTTTGGGCAGTTCTGCGTGCACAGCAGTTTAAGAAGAGTGTTTACTTACTTTAATAGAAGTATTAGGCCTCTGCATTGATTTACAGATGACACTGATTTGCTGTGTGTATTATCTAACCTCTTTACACCCAGGATCTTGTAGTAATCTCTCTTCTGGGATTGTTTGAGGAGCCGCTGTGCTCTTTCCAGACCCTCCTTGATCTGTCGGTCATTCTCACTATGTTCTTTAGCACTCTCAAAGTCCTTAATGGCTGCAAAAAGAACACAATTCGGTCACTTCACCTCATCATTTTAAGAGCAATCTTGAGGAAACTCTATTAAAAGTAGCCAATTTCCTATGTATAAAACTTCATCACTCAGTTATTAAAAAAATATAAAAACTGTTACAATGGATCAAAAAACGCATATATCCAGATCCAGATCTACCTTCTTCATATTGGTCGTCCTGGAGGTAGGCCTCTGCTCGGTCTTTTAAAGCATTCACATTCTGAGGGTCTGCTTTCAGAACTTCACTGCACACGGAGATGGCTTTGGGAGTTTGTTGGTCCTGAGGAATAAGATAAAAACAATCACTCACATCAGTTACGTGCAGATGCAGTGTATGCTTTGGTAGATAGCGACACCTTGTGGTCAAGGAGCTCAGTCTCACCTTTGACAAACAGTGGCACATGCGTTCTTTGGCGTTAAGAATGAACTGAGGAACATTTGGTTCAGTCTTCATGACAGACTCATATTTACTAACCGCATCGCTGTACCTGGGGATTTAGAAAAACAACCATTTAGTTTCTTTAGATTGGCAATGAGTGTACATTCACTTTAATGGGTCTCAATAAAACTGATAAGTGGCAGTAAAGAATATTCTATTTCAAATGAAAATGGTTCACACTTTATTTATTGAAGAATCCTGGAAAAGAATCTTAAAGTGCAAATTCTGAAGAATTATGACAATAAAGACTGAAATGGCTGCTGTAAATTCAACTTCATCATCACAGGAATAAATGACACTTTAAAATATTAAAATAGAATAGTTATTTTAAAAATATTTAATAATATTACTGTTTTTACTGTATTTTTAATTAAATAAATAAATGAAGCCTTGTTGGACATAAAAGACCTCAAACTTTTGAATGATAGTGGGGTTTTAAGTTAATTCTATTCAAATCAATGAATTATATTATATTATATATTTAGGGTATCCTGGAATCCCTGTGAGCCTGTATAGGACAAGTTTGAAAAATGAATGGATGTTATATTATATGGAAATATAAAACGATAACAAAAAAAATAACATTACTAAAAATAACTGTTAAAAATAAGAAAAATGATCTATAAATCACGATATTATTATTAGAATTTTTGTTATATTCTTTACAAAATATAGCAACTTTGGGACATACATTTGCTGCTGGATCAGTTCCTCAGCAGCTTGTATCTGTTTGTTGAGCTTCTTAACTTGCTTGTAGTGGCTGAAGCACTGCTTATGATCCGGGTCCAGTTTCAGACACTCCCTCACCTCGCTGCAAAAAAAATTAAATAATAAAAACACACACACACACGCACTATTAGGCATGGTTCCAGCTGCTAAACATTTATTACAAATTCTAAACAACCAGACTGAAAACTGGATGCCACTCATTTTGGACATGCAGCATAGTGAGGCACTTACTTGTACATTTATCTTAGCTTATATTTCATTTCATTTCAAATACGTTTATTAAAACATAATAGGCAATATAAGTTAAGGTCTATATTGTGCAATACACTGGTAGGCTTAGAATGCTTTTGTAGTATAGATGAACTCCAAACTCCCAGACCTTAAGCATTAATGTTATCTTACTTGAGGGACATCTCATGGTCTCCCAGATTGTAATAGATGGTGCTGAGCTTGTAGAAAGCCTGAGTGTTGTCACTTTTTAGTTTTGAAGCAGCTTTGAGGTCACTGATGGCTTTGCCCATTTCACCCAACTGAATGAAACACTCTGCCCTCATTTCTCTGGAGTCCGCATCCCAAACACACGTCTGAAAAGATGACAAGCAAAGACTTGACAGTGATATTTATAATAATGCCTTGCTATTGGCAGTTAATATGATATTTGTTTTGTTTATAGTTCCTACAAAGCAAACGATGACATTACTGAACAAAAAGTGCCCTTATTGAGCAGCAGTAATCCCTTTGTGCACCAGGACAAAACCACCGGGATCACCTACAGTAAACAGGAAACTCTCGAAGGTCAACTGAAATCTTTGAGTTACTAAAGCAGGGTCATTAATTAATGTCAATCTCATTTTAGTATCACTGCTATACTATTATAGATTTCTTAATATTTCTAATTAGATTCTATTTTATGTGTTCTATTTTTTTATTGTTATTTACAAAATATAGCAGCTTTGGAACATACTTCTTTGGATCAGTTTTTCAGCGGTCTAAGCTTGTTACTTTAATAGTCACTGGTGTACTATAAAAGCTTCTGTTGATATTTCAAATAAGATTTTATTTTTTTATATTCTGTTTAAACATTTTAAAATGAAGGTTTAGAAATTTTTCTTTTTTTTTAAATATGCATATATAGTTTTTCTTTCTTTGTATTTATTTGTTTAAATTGGTTTAGGTTTAGTTATTTACATTTTATGCAAGTTTAAGTTTTTCTAAAAACAAAAATACATTGTTTTCTTGGCTATAGCTCTAGGTTTAGTTCATGATAATAACCCTGCTCCAGGTTAACTCACATCAATGATAATGTCGAGATGCGGTACAGCAGAGCTGTAGTCTCTGCGGTTGAAATCGCTCTGTGCCTGGCCCACCAGTCTCTGAATTTCATCAGATTTCTTCAGCTGGCTCTGTGCCTCCTGCTCTTCCCTGCTGCTTGGGTTTGATTTGAGCTAAAAGGCAAAAAAATAAAAAATTATCACACTTAAGAAAATGAACAGATAGCAAGTGTCAGAACAGCAGAACATTTCAATTGTGCAGGTTAAACGAAGCCTTTGGAGTAATGACAAGAAATATTCCCCGCTGACTCACTCAACTAAGAATACTCTGGAGAAGGATGAGGGCACTTCAGGGAGACTTAATGAAATATTGTTTCCTCATAGGTATTACAATAGAAATGTTAATGTGAGATAGGATGTATTTTCATTTTCTCCAGAAGATCAACTTGAGGCCAATACCAACTGCCTATATTTTAGTATTTAGTTCAACCGATACTAACCTTGTCTGAAATATTTATTTTTAAAGAACCACTTTTACTGCAGTTTTAATATTGAACCATATGCTACAGAAAAATTAAAGAAATCAATTTACATTTGGGTGTAAATAATAATCAACCAGTGTCCAACTGGTGCATCCCTAATGCTAATCAAATGCCACGCACCACTTTTTTGAAATCACTTTCGGCTTCATCAAGTTTGCCGTGTTTCAGCAGTAGGTTTCCTCTCTGAAGCCTCGCCTGTGGATTAAGAAGAAACACTGGTTACACAGGTTTTGGTAAGTCATATAAAGAAAAATGTAGTACATATTTTAGAGTGTGAAATGATTCTGAGAACCCACCGATGTGAAGTCCGGTTTAAGTTCGATGACTTTGCTCAGGTCTGGTAATGCAGATTTTGACTTTCCCATGGCAAGGTACACAGTTGCTCTCCTATAGTACACCATGTAATTTTTGGGGTCACCATCTAATAATTAAAAAAGAATAATATTTTAAATTAATTAATTTAAAAAAAAGTGTGTGGTGCATGTGTGTGTGTATATTTATATATACACATACACACATTATTTTTATGATTAAAACTAGACCCGTTGCTTAAATAGAAAACTTTACTGTGTGGGAAAAGAATGCATTACACACAAGATTATTTAAGTTCTCAAGTAAACAGGTCCAGTACTCACCAACGGCAGCGTGGAAGTGAGAGAGAGCATCTGCCAGCTGTCCTGCAGCCAGAAGCTTCTTCCCCATCTCCAGATGATTCTCAACACCACCATCCTTCCCACCTTTAACTCCTGCAGTACACGTGAAAGGCAAATACGTTTTAATCTAGATGAACCACATAGCACAATAAGGTATACATGCAATATCTGAACCATGTGTTCAGTAGTAGAAGTAAAGCACATTAGTGTACAGTTAGTATGGCAATAGTACGCTTCAAACGTGTTCACTAGCGTCGAGCAGAGTACAACAGAGTCAGGAAGATTAGATTAGTAAACATTTAAGTGAAGTCAAACTGACATACATTGCTTCAACGGAATCACAGGATTCCTTTAGAGCAGCAAAATAGAAAAAAAAACAATGCAGTAGACAACATAACCACACAAAATCTAAATTAAAAACCCCATCATTAAGGTTTAAGCAATGCTTGACAGGTAACTGGATCCTCATCAGCGTGTTTCTGGACTCCATCTGTAGTTCATGAGTAACGTGTAGACATCTAAACAACTGTGATTTTTCATCTCTTATTGACTGTTCTTTGAGTTAATTTATAAAAACAAAGTAACTTTCTCTAAATAACTGCCATGAAGATGAACAAATACAAAACTGGTTAAAATCTTTTCCTAAACAATAGAACTGACCACTTACCTTCGTATCGAAGATCGATTAAAACTAGTAAAAAGGGAACGTAGTTTAATAGTTTGTGCGCCACTGAGCTTATGGCAACCATATTTACTTTTTCTCTCCTCCGTCAAATCACTGAATTAACATACAAAGATCCTTTAGACGCGCTGGACATTCGCATAGCTGTCAGGCCAACGGACATCATGCCCACTGGTCGTGGGGCACGCTGATTGGCTGATATTTCTCTAAACCCCGCCCATCGCGCCCGGTTAAACGGAGGCAAGCCACGGCATCATTATTTTGGTTCTGTTTGCGCTTGCGCGGCAGTAAGCGAGCGTGCACGCTGGTGTAGACATGTGACTTCAATATGAAATTTACATTAATGATGTAGAACTGTATATTTCGCCTTCGTCAGATATTTTTTTCTGACGTCTGTGACTGGCTACATTTACGAACGTCTTCTCAGCTTGATTCTTCAGATAAACTGTGGAAGAAAAGGGCATAATTCTAGGCTACTGTGATATATAAACGTCTTATTTCAAACTAAATTTATCTTCTACATAACTTCTACCGTTCAGCCAGCTGTATCAGTGCTTCCAAGCCTGTGATGTTCTATGTGTCATGTAAAGAAGAATCGGGAAGAATCTTTGTTGATGTAGTTTTCTCTAGAGAAATCAAATGCAAAGAGGCAAGCACACTAATCAGCAATTTTAAATCAGCATTTATCCAAAGCGACTTACAGTGCATTCAGGATAACTTTTTTTTAACCTAACGTGTTCCTTGGGAATCGAACCCACAACCTTGCACTTTCATCATGCCATTAATTGACTGAAAAACCACTTTCCCTTTTATGTGACGTGATTCAAGCTATAAAAGGATGATAACCATGAACTTTTCACAGACACCATCATCTTGTGATCAGGGAATTCCTGGTAATATTTTTGATATTTGTTGCACTCTGAAATCACTGCCATTGTTTGTGGACCTTTTCAGAGCTTTTCAAAACATAAATAGTTTGACCATCTTTATGGAGCTTACCACAAAAGCATTTCAAGTTTAATTATTTAGAGTCTTGTAATTGAAATAAACAACTCTCTAAAGTGATGTTTTGCTAGTTTATTTATTTCGATCTTCATCTTCAATGGTTTAAGTGGATCTACAGTCTGATTCCAGGCTAGATCATGTCCAGCTCATATGTGAATTTTCACTTGAATTAACAAGGATTGTATTAAACAACTGTGTGATATTATCAGACACCATCAGTCAGAAATTACTGAAACAGAAACAGCATGATTTTTTGTTTCTTTTCATAGTAAAATGTATTATTATTATTACAGTGCCACGTTTCGATACTTTGTGTGAGCATGACACAATTCAACATCACCGGCACGGTTTACTCTAGAGCGGAGCATGTAGAATCTGTGTTTTTCTGGATTTTATATATCATTGAGATTCCAGTTGTCCTCTTGACCCTGTTTGCATTGTGTTTTCTCATCTAATCTAATAGAGCTCATTCAGTTTATGTGATACATTTGATTCTTTCTGTGACAGATAATTCTTATGTTGATATCAACAACCTAATGGGAATCTAGTAAATCAAATCATATGTGAGCCAGGACCACAAAACCATTCTGAAGTGTAATTTTTTTTTGAATTGAGATTTATACATCATCTGAAAGCTGAATAAATAAGTTTTCCATTGATGTATGGTTTATTGGGATAGGACCATATTTAAATATATTTTTATATTTCTTACAATTCATGGCCTGTCCTAATGTATAGCGTATTTTACCCCCATCCAATAATCCTCTTGTGTTTTGTTGGTACCTGGAAGGGCCTCTCTCACTCAACATCGCTCACTTCTCATGAATGCAAATTAATTTTGGGCAGTCTTTCTCTGGTGCTGCTGAATTACACCTTTCTCATTCTCCCCAATGCAATTAAAGTTTTTATTTAAGTCTTTGGATTTTCTGTAAGCCAAATAATTTCCAACTTTTTTTACTGTCTCTGGTATCTAAAACCATTTGTTGACTGTTTATTGTTCATGAGAAGTGATGTTGATGATATACTGGCATTTCTTTTCTGCTGTATTGGCTCTAACAGATGTCAGATTAAAGCACAACACACAACCAGTACCAGCACCCATCATCATAATTTGCAATAACTAACAAGTAAAGCCATTTTTATTTATATACAGTAGTACTTTATTAGAAGTTTCAGTATTAATACTGTAGTATACCAAATCAGCAGTAAAAGTGTTATTATTCAGCTCAGTTTATTTCACTGTTAAATTCATATGTTCAGTGTCAATGTTGCAAAGTTTGTAAGCTATAAAACTTCAACTTAGCATCTCTGCAGAAGACAATGGTGCTATTTTTAGCTCAAGTCAATTCAGTTCAGTGAAAGTTCAAAGTTAATCAGTTATGAAACAAACAGGTGTGCAAAGTGTTTTCTGATAACCTTACAACATCAAAATGTTTCCTTTAAGACTTATCAATAAATACTCTTTCTGAAAATTGTGTGAAAATGTGAAGAGGAGGCAGATAAGTATGCTTTCAGGGATGTCCTGCATAAATAAAGAGCTCAGTGAATTAAATAAAATGTAACAGGAATGACTGTCTCAAGCGTTATACCGGACAAATAAATAGGGCATCTCTAATTTCACATATAAATGTGGATAATGTACAAAATAGACAATGCACAAAAAAAGCAAAAACACAAAAATAATATAGACAGATATGATGTACAGGTATGATATGAGCAAATCTGAAATGTAAACAAGTATGCTGTTAAATAGGTAATGTATATAGTGTTGTGTGTTCCAAGATAATTGTTAAGTGTTCATGAGATGGACTGCTCCTGTGTCTGGCCGTTCTGGTGCTCAGAGCTCTGTAGCGTCGACCAGATGGTAACAGTTCAAAGAGAGAGTGTGCTGGGTGTGAGGGGTCCAGAGTTCTATTCCAACAGATGTTCTATCTTAAGTTATTTACTTTGTATAAAATAAATAAATAATAATGTTCAGCATTGAGGTTCTGGAACTTTTAACCACCGTAGCTTACTGTTTAGCCTACTGTACAAAAAATTAAGTGTCTACAATATATTTAGTAGTAGCTTATCAGTGGTAACTGTCAGTTAATGTACATAATGTGAATACTGATAAAAAAAAAAAAAATTTAAAGCCTGAATGCAATGTGAGTCGCTTTGGATAAAAGCATCTGCTAAATTCATAAGTGTAAATATAATATGGCAGAAATGTTCAGAAAAAAAACAATTAAAGATGTAATAAAAAAAACGATGAACACTATCAACAGCAATTATTATACAGTATGTTGCAATCAAACTTATAGCAATTTTTGTTAGTTCTGTATGTTGTTTCAGGGTTGGCATCATCTGAGGTCCTCTGAGGGGGTGACATCCTCTCTTCTCAGGTGTTCTGGATCCAGACTGAAGCTAGTGTAAATCCTACCAGTTAATTGGGTTTATCTCCTCACATTCATTCCCCTGTGCTTTCCTGTCAGTCACAAAGCAATACGTTTACAATGCTCTGTGAAGAAACATCAAATGCCTAGAAAATGCAAGCTGGTGCAGCAGTAGAGTGGGGGCTTGTTAATGTCTGTGGATTGAATGGGTTTTACTGGCACACTAATTGGGGTGGGTTTGAAAAGAAACTCCATTATGGGTTCACTCACTTCACTCTCTCACTGCTCAACTCTCAACTTCTTCCATGGGGCTGGGATCCACATGGAGACCTCCGCAAACTTACGAGGACACATAATGACTTAAAATCTTTTATTTTCTTTTCTTTTCTTTTCATATGGAATCTTTATGTAAAAAAGAAACTGATATTTAAACAATTATTCCATTATTATTATTATCCCAAAACAATTATTTACACTGTTGATTAACAACAAACTTAATAACAATATTAGAAATACTATACATAAAAATATCCATTGATGATGTGTCGAATGAACATGGACTAATGAGATTGGAAATGTGCAGCCACAATGTAATCAATTAATTGCATGCTTTTAAGACTTTTTAACAGGCTTTCAGTTTGTTAATGGGGAAAATGGATTATTATTGCAGAGACCAAATCAATTTATACACCGACAGTTGAGTAAAAACACTATGTGGTTTTTGCTCAGCACCCAGGGAAAATATTGGAGCTTCTCGGAAGGACATTTAAACTTACTGTAAATGTCATACTCTTCAGAACATCGTCATCAGCTGATGAGCAACATCTTCAGTGCTGTGTGGATCTACAGTCGGATTGTAGGTAAGAGAAAGTCTTCTCATATGTTTGAAAATGCCATGTCTATATTGTTTACAGTTACCTGTTACAGAATGTTGAGTTACAACGTCTACAAACACTGCATGCCTTTTTTGTGGATGTGGAAGGGAAAAACCTGTTTTCAATGTCATTTCTCATTTAGTCTCATCATGACAGTTTAGTTAATACAATACATTTGTTGTTTTTTTCTGATCTGGTAAAGAATAGCCTATTATTATATGTTCACCTATCCAAAAAAGTAAATCCCAATTTTATTCTTTCTACCCATTTTTATACCCATAGTCACAAGTTTCAGTTTTATTTTAGCAATTCCTAACTTGACAATAAACATCTATATAAAATGTTTTTGAGGAAGTAAACTCTCCAGATCTGCCTATTCAGTTCAAGTTGGAGTTTGAGATGGAATTTAAATGAAATAATTTTTCAGCTAAAGCTTTCAGAAGGCAAGGTAACAATAAATCAACAAAATACTAATTTCATATCTTCCCTCTAAATGGGTGGAGTTTGTTATCATAAGCTTATGACAAATTGTGTTTCGGGGGGGGTTGGCGTCTGATAAACTAGCTAGTCAGTTTTGCCAACTGTTAATGCTATTTTTTTTTTTTTTCTAGAAATCTTTACACAGTAAATTAATCTCAGGTTTGTTGTTATTTCAGTGCTAATTTCCAAGACTTTCTGAGACCATGATGCAACTCAACAACAGCTCTAATGGGTCCAACGAGTCACATAACATGAACAATACTTATAAAATAGAAAATGGGGAAGCAGTGTTTATCTGGATTGTGAGCCTCTTTGAGATTCCGGTCATCTGCTTGACCCTGTTTGCATTGTGTTTTCTCATCAAGTCTCATCATGCTGCTTCGGTTTATGTGATACATTTGATTCTTTCTGATCTCTTGCAGATTGGTTTTATAATTGTATTAACAACCGACTTAGCGAGGGCTACATTGTGGAGTCCATATAAGTATTGTTTGATTGTTGGCTTGTTTTTCATGGCATTAATTGCTATTGAAAGATACATTTTAGTTTCCCATCCTCACTGGTACAGATCTCACAATTCAGTAAAAATGTCCTGTTTTATATCTTTTATCATCTGGTTAATGCCTTTGACCTTCATAAAAATTCAAGCTCCAGGGATGTTTAGCATGTTATCCCAAAGTCTGGCATCTTTTATTCCTTACTCAGTAATCCTCCTGTGTTTTGTTGGTACTTGGAGGGGTCTCTCTCATGCAATATCACTTACTTCTCATAAGCGGAAATTAATTTTGGGTAGTCTGTCTCTTGTGCTGGTTAATTACACATTACTTATCCTTCCCCTCTCAATTACAAGTTTGTGTTTAGAGTCTTTGGAGCCTATACCTCCTACTTCTGAGAATGTTTATATTTTTTGTCACTGTCTCTTGTATCTTAACCCACTCGCTGACTGTTTATTGTACTTGTTCATGAGGAGAGATGCTGACAACATAATGAAGTCTCTTTTCTGCTGTTGCAGTTCACCTCAATCCATAACAGGCGGAACTAACTCTTATGCAATGACATCATAATGTTCAGTATCATAAAAGTGTCTTTATATTTTTCATTTGAAATGGTTATTATTTATTTTCAAAAAAGAAATGTACACTCTATGTCTGATTTTCATGTGTATTTGCATGCTTATACAGTAATGGCCAAAAGTTTTGGCAGTGACATAAATGTATTGTTTTGCATAGTTTGTTGCTTAAGCTGTTGTGGTGTTCATTCACACTGTTTCTAGATTATTGTGTAGAATTATCTGATGCATTTTAAACACACACATGCACAAAATACACTTTTTTAATCCTGATACAAAATGACCAGCTAAGATTAACTGACTAATCATATCAGCAGCACATGTGGAAGTGTGAATGAGTACTAGTCAGGTGAAATCATTATCATAATAAGTAGATTGTAAGAGCAGACTGATTGCTATAAAAGGAGGGAAGAAGCGTTTCCAATCATTGTGTTCTTGTTAGCAATGGTTACCTCCATAGAAACATGCAGCCATCATCGCTTTGCATCAGTTTGGCCTCACATGCAAGGAAACTGCTACAAAGAATATTGAACCTGAAAGAACCATTTACTGGATCAAGAGCTTCGGGGAGAGAGGTTCAACTGCAGTGAAGAAGTCTTCAGGATGTCCCAGAGTGTCCAG